>NC_083897.1:92946522-93260258 GCF_032452875.1 Bos javanicus
TTCTGCAGCTATTAAAAAAATGACCCCAAAGTCCATCAACTGGTGAATAGACAAACAAAATTTAGTATATCCATACAATATAATATTAGTCCACCTTAAAAAGGTAGTTCTGAAACAAGCTCTAACACAGATGAACCTCAAAAACATTATGCTAAATGAAAAGCCGGATATACAAAGACCACATATTATTCCATTTATATGAACTGTCTAGAAAAAGCAAATTTTTAGAGTCAGTCAATTAGTGGTTGCTTGAGACTAGGGGTTGGAATGGAGAGTGACTGCAAAAGGGTACACAGGATCCTTTTGGGGTGATGGAAATGTTTTAAAACTGGAATAAAGTAATGGTAGCACAACTTTGTAGATTCACTGAATTGTGCATTTAAAATGCATGATTTTTATGGTATGTAAATTATACTGTAATAAAGTTGTATTTCAAAAAAGATGGTATGAATAGTTCATGGTGAGGAAGCAAAAATCATTCTAAACCAGCACTGTCCAACAGAAATATGCCAGCCACACAAATACTTTTCAAATTCTCTAATAGCCACGTTAAAAAAGTAAAATTAACTTCAATATATTTTATTTACTATATCTACAATATCATTTTAATGTGTAACTGGTATACAGAAGTATTAGTGAGATATTTTAAACTGTTTCATATTACACCTTGAAATCCAACATGTGCTTTATACTTTAAATACATTTCAGTTATGACTACTCATGTTTCAAGTGCTCAACAGCCACATGTGGCTAGTGGCTATCAAGCTGGACAAAGCCATTCTAGATGATCAAACTTAACAAAAGAGATTATAAAAATCCATACACTGATTACTGTTATGTCAAAATTTACATAAAAAACAGGTGGAAACAACAAAATGTGGAGGAAAATAGAGGTGACCTTTGTATTTCCTTTTTTTTTTTTTGAAAGGGGGGTGCTGTTTCTTTTATAATAAAAATACTTATACTATCTTTTATCTATAAAAAGAAATAGCCTTCTCTCACCAAAGGGGAAGATGAGTAAGGTGGTAGCGGGTAGGGTGGGGGCAACCAAAGATGGCTGAGGGAGCTCCAGCTGGCTAAATTCTAGTTTGCCAACATGTGAATATGAAAAATCAGATGTCTTGATGGAGGGGATACTGCCAAGTCCAAAGAGCCTGGAGATGCTGGGAACTACCTATAGGAGTGGCAGGGCAGACAGAGGGTGAGGTGGTGAAACAGCAGTTGGCCAGAGAAGCTGGGGGGCTATGAGCAGAAGAAATGCTATGGAGGTGGATGCAAAGAGCACATGTTTAAGAGTCTGTGATAAGACTTTTTTAAACAAGAGGCAAGGATTGAATAGCTATTATATATATATATATTATATATATATATATAATATATATATATACACACACACACACACATATATATGCATCTTAGCTGTCTGAATCCTTAAGGAGAATCCTCTCCTACTCGTACAATTCTTGACATTGTGGGAAAGAAAGGATGCTGTGAATCAGGAAGTAGTCTGAGGAAAGGTCAGACTCAATGTCTACTTGCAAAGAGCATAACTTGAAATGCCCTTGATCATTTCCATACCTTGAGCCCAGTCATTTTCAAATGGGGTGAGGCAGAGAGGGAAAATGTAACCCCCCCCGACCTCCCCCAAGTGGAGGAAGGTGACCTGAACTGTTGCAGAATTCATTTCCTCTAATTTCCTAGGTATCTCAATCCTTAGCTAAGTACCACTAAAATGTGTAAAAGTATCACTTGCAGATTATATAGTATAGTAAAACAAGCTGAAGGCAAGAAATTCTGGTGAGAACCACTGACTTAGTCCAAAGACCTGCTGTTCAGGTGACCAGGAATTTCAAGGAGATTAATTCAGTATGTACTGACTGTCTACCATGTCCCATACATCAGAGTAAGTGGCAGGGTAGCTAAGGCTGGGGTGTGGGGGTGTGTGTGTAGGGGAAGTGGTGAGGTGAAGGGAGTGGGGAGAAGTATAACCACAGAATGAGTAAGACTGAAGCAGAGGTGGAAGATGTATTCAATCCTATTCCTACAGGACTACTGATCAGGTTATTTTAAGACCCATACCAGAAAACTGGCTGATGCTAATCAACATTAGAAATTCCCAGGAATATAAAGCCCCTTAGAGGTAAGCCAGGATGTGTACCCAGAGTGGGAGAGAAGACTACAGAGGAGGAGAATAGGACAAGCCAGGACTCTGAGTTCAGCTTTTTTTTTTTTTAAATGCTGAAAGATATTGGCTTTTTTTTTTTAGCTTAATTCCCCCCACTCCCCACCAACTTTACTGAGATACGGCTGACATATAACCTGTTGGTGCACAACATTTTGATGTGATACACTTATGTATTTGCAAAGTAATTACCACCACAGAACTCTGACCTGTTAAATAAGTAAACAGACCTACTCACTTCTCCAAGATGGGTCACAATATGGAAAGTATAGCAGTGACTGCTAGTTGTCCCCCTATATCCATTCTCACCCTCTTCCATAATAACATGACCTCCAATTTGTAGCTGGTACATGACCATCCTTAATAAAAATCAGATTTTCCAGTTTTTCTCACAACTATATGTGGCCATGTGACTAAGTTATGATCAATAGGAGGTGAATGACAATGATGTGTGCCCTTAACAGTAAGGAGACTTGTCTTGCCCAGTCCTTCCTTCATTTCCCTCTTCTACTGGTGGAATCCACCCCTAAGGCGTTGCCCTGAAACATCTGGCCGAGGTGGCTCACCATCACACTGTATCTCTAAGCACTATTATTTCCATCAAACCTACAGTCTGATTAAGAGAGAGTAAGAATGAGAAAGGCATGGGGGTATATTCTAGACAATGACCACCACCACCACCATACAGGACATCACTAACTCATTCCTATTCTTTGCCCATTTCCTAGGCACTCACCGGCACACCATGGGACATGAGGGTGTTGGGATTCATGAGGGTAACAAGTTGGTGCAGAAGGTCAGGCTGGCTATCAAAGAGCTCAGGTGTCAGCTTCTTCATCACCTCTTCCAAATGTTCTGCTGCAAGGGAGGGTACCCCATACCAGGTCTTCGGCTCACCCCTGGCCAAAAAGAAAGGGGACACGTAGAGTGGGCACTCAAAGAGCCCACCCTGAATGCTTCCTTGGCTGCCCAGGACCCCACTCACCAGTGGAGGTAGTTAATGGAGTAACTCCAGTGATCCTCAATATGCCAACAAAAGGCCGAGAAGACCATGCCCACATAGAGCCAGGGCACCTTCATGCCAGAGATATCTGCATTGATGTGGCACAGTACAGACTGTTCCAACACTGGCATCACATTCAGGTTCCAACCACTCGTAGCATACTCCTGATAGGTCAGGTATTTGTGGAAAAGAGAGTTTTGCTAAGGTGCTGAGTTCTTTATTCCAAGGAACCTTAATTTTGAGGTCACAGACCTTTCTGAAACGTCTAAAAAATACTACAGATGTTCTTCCCCCTGCCTCCCTCAAATGCATAGACAAAATTTCGATTCACTTCACTTTACTTCAATTTTAGGAAAATTTATAGATGTGCCCACTCACAAAAGTATCTGCAAGTTAAAAGCCCCTGCTCTGGACCAAAATGTACCCTCCTTGTGATACAGGCCTAGGGCCTCTTTATTTCCTGCACTTACAATCCCAGTCCCTGAACACTTCTTATGAATGAGCCAGGTACTCTGACAGGTACTTCAAATACCTTCTCATTTAATTCTTATAAAATTTGTGAAATGGATACTACTCCCATTCTACAGACAAAAAATAGCCAATCTCATGACTGGAGATGCCACGCAAGATACTAGGCTGTGCTCTTTACACACATCATCCCATCTAAATCTCATAGCAACACATAAGGCAGGGATAACAGTCCCCTTCCTACAGAGATACTGGGTCTTTCAGATACTGAAGGACTTGCCTAAGTCACACAGCTGAATATAACCATGAATCATCTACTCACCTCCTCCTCAGGGGTTAGGTGCCGCTTACTGTCACTGACGGGGAACCCGCTACCAAATTCTTTGGAATGGATGTCAGCCCCATACTCAACAGTTACATCTTCCTCAATGCTATTCACCAGCCGCCAGAATTCCTTCTCCACAAGTTCTGTGGGTACCATCTAAAGGAACAGGGGTAGCTGATGACTGTGGCTCATCATATCCTGGCCCCATTGACCCAGGCGAGCTATAGACCATCAGACACCTATGAACCTAGCCCTGACACTACCCCAGCCCTCCATCACCTACGTGTACGGGCATGTTGAAGTAATCGGCTTTAAAGGAGTCAGCCATCTCGCCAAAGCTCTGCAGAGTGTACTCCCGGGTAGCCTGCTCAAAGCCAAAGGCTTCAGGGGGGCGCTTACACTCCTGAAACCCAAAGGAGAACATGTCACCAAGGTAGAGGCAAAGAGGTGGAGAATCCCCAAAAGCTGAGCTGGAATATGGGGTAGGAATCAGGAGGGAGAACAGCCCTAGGTTTGTACTTAAGGCCCCTGAGGCAGGTCTCACATCATAGCTCTATGTTTTTCTCCTAGTACTTCAGTGCAGTTAGTCTCTTCACTCCTCACATGCACTTCTACCATGCTTTTATCTTCTCTTCCTTCAGGACTTGACTATCTAAACCATGGGCTCTGATTTAATATGCTACCCCATTCTCTTCTGTCACTATCTTTCTTTCAAGACAAAATGTGAGTTTATACAGGATGCTTAGAGAAATTTTTATGCCGAGACTGGAACTACAGGCCTGGGAAAACAACACCGAATATTCCAGTAGCTCGGAGGATGGGAAACAAAGGCACCAACCCTTAGTGTCAAACTCCACACTTTCTGCTCTTTAGACTGTCTCATAAAACAGGACATATGTCTAACTCATTTTGTACTTATATTCATGGTTTTAGATGAGAGTTGTATGTACCCGAGGCAGACGCACCTTCTGCTCATGTCTGAAATCTAAATGTCAACCTGGTTCACCGGCCCAAGACCACTTAAAGAAGAGAGCTAAGTAGACCTGACAATCTTTGTTGTCTATGATACTGTTGGCATTCAAACTCCTCCCTAAAGGAATCCCCACCACTACCAAGGCGTTACACTGCCCCAGTCTCTTTCCTCGTGTGAGTGTGTGTGTGTGTCCATGTGCACATGCATACCTGGACACTATGACCACAGCTGACAGGGTGAGAGACTATCAACATCTACTCTCCCAGAAAGCCAGGGAAAGATGTAGACGAGCAACCCAGAATTTGGATCAAGGTAAAAGGCTCATGAAATGAAACTGGCAGACTTACCAGGCCTCTTAGCCCTCACTGCTGCTTCAGGTGCTCTCCTCACTGCCTCTCTTGCACTAGGTACGTTATCCCCACATAGCCTTACTCCTGAACTCCTCCATCCCCAGTCTAGAAAGTCTGCTCAACGCTTGTAACTGAAGTCTACAACAGTGTAAACCAATTTAATTATCACAACAGAAGGAAAATAACTAATAAATATTATACCCACATGATGAACCCTTTACAAGAAATCATACTCATGAATAATACAGAAAAATGATTATAAAGTAACAAATGAAAGTACACAGTATGATCCCAAACCTGTTAAAGATAGTTATATATACGCAACAATGAAAAGATGAGAAGAAAATACACCAGACTATTACAATAGAGCTTTCGAAAAGAAATAAAAAATAAAAAACTTGAAAATCAAAAGGACATTTTTTTTATTCATATTCCTGTCCTCCAAATCTAATTGCTGACACCTTCCCTGATTACTACTCTTAGTCACTTTCCTCTCCTCTGAACTTCTACATCTGAATTTCTAACACACAATTTAACATTTGATTATATGTCATCATATACAATCTAATTATGAATCTCACCTCCCCAGGTGGTCTGAGAGCTTCCAGAGAACACAGGCTGAATGTCCTCCTCTTCTTTCTCCCAAAGCTCTGCCCAACCTAGCCCAACCTCAGGGACCCAAAACATAAGACTGTGGCTGAGCTAGGAGGCTGCTTTCAATAAGACCAGATGAAGGAAGGCAAGGACAGCCTATGAGGCAGACACAGATTGGGGCTGGGAAGTCCTTACCGCCATGACACACTTTGGACACCGCCAGACACCCTTGGGAATCTCAGGCAAAGGAGGCAACAAGCAGAAGATGTGGTAGTTGTCATCACAGCCATCACACAGCAGGAGCTTGTCATCCTCATCCCCTCGCGAACACATTCGGCACACATATGACTCAATCTGCCAGGGGAGGGAGGCAACAGTTCATCAACCCAAGCCCCGTCCAGCCTTTCAAACATAATACTCCTCCAGACAGTATCTTAGTCCACAGAGATCTCTGTTAGAAACCCACCGTGCTTGATGGCTGGATCATTCATAGCCTTGTACAGGTTAGTCATGCTAGCTCAGGAGTTAAACTGCAAGCAAGAATCTCCCCAAATAAACTAACTGGTAGAGATGTGAGAGCAGAGTCTTTATGATTCAGGGCTGAATTCCCCATTTTTATTCATTCAATAAACATTTACTGAACACTTAGGTGTTCAACACTATGCCAGACTCTATGGTACAGAGATAAGTAAGACACGGTATCCTCCTTCTAAAGGCATACAATAGTCCAGAAGCACAAGTTCATAAAAATTAAAAGGCAGTGTAGAAACTGCCAATAGCTCCCCATAAAAGGGTACTATGGAAACCTAGAGGAGGAAGCACACAAATCAGCTGGAGATGAGGAACAGCCTTGAGGAAGAACTTCACTGAAAAGGTAACACTTGAAACTAACTGAAATCTGAAGGCAAACTAAGATTTGGCAATGGTGCAGAGAACAGGGGGAAACTTCCAGGCAGAAGAAACAGCATGTGCAAAGGATGGGGCAAGAAAGCATGGCACGTCTCAGGGAAAAAACAAACATACCTACAAGCAGTTCAGTGTGGCTATAGCAGAGAAGTAAGGTGGGCAGTGCTGGGGAATGAGGCTAGAGGTCTGCTGCGACTGGATCATGCATGGTAATGAGGAGCTTAGCCTTTATCCTGAAACAATGGAGAGGGAGTCTCCTTCTCTGCACCCTTCCAGCACTTCATGTTAACAGCACTTGATCACCCTTTCCTGTTCTTTGTTCCATGTGAGCTGGCCTTGTTTCCCCAATTAAGTGAGCTACCTGAGGACAGGGCCCACCAGGCCCACTTTTCTGTTTAATGCAACCTGGTCCAGTGCCATGCTGGGGAAATGCTCATTGAAGGGATGAGAAGCAGAGCATTAGGAAGTCAGGGCTGGGTCCTTACAAACTGGGCATTGCTGTGGTTCCTCCTGAGCCTCATGGTCATCTTGGTGCAGGGTTCTGGGCTGTGACTCAGCTCCTCCTTGCTCTCCAGGAAGGTCTTGGGTGAGGTTGACTCCACCTTCATGTCCCCGCCTGACTCCTCCTTCACCACTACAGTAGGGGGACACTCGGGCCCTTCCTTATCTGGGAGAGAGAATAGCTCTAAAGTACAAGTCTGAACAGTTAGGGCCCCGCCTCCTCTCCCCAGGTGAGGCCATTCTTCACACTTCCCCAGCCTGTCAGGCCTCACCTTTCTTCCGCAGAGTCTTATCCTTGGCCATGAGGCCTAGGCCCATCATCTTGGGGCCTGCCCCATAGATCTGCAGCTTCTTTAGCTCAGGATTCTTTTCAATGTCTTCTTCTGTGGGTTCCGGCTAGGAGGAAAGAAGGAAATGAATCAAGATTGCAGGTTGCCCCATTCTAAAAGAACAGCCTGGACTGTATCATAGTCCTGACTAGTTCATATCAGGCCTGAAGCACAGGTGGGCCACGGCAAGAATTTAGATTGCTTTTTGGAGACTGAGGGTAAGTGAGCTCCCTCCTCATCCCTCTCCTGGAATGGAATTAAGATGGATCTCAGTTTTTCCAACTGTAAAATGAGAATATTAACTCCTATCTCACAGTTACAAGGGGCTTGAGAAAGATATACATAAAGAAATCTAAGTATCTGACACTACCAATAAATGGCAGAGACTAATATGGTCTGGTAAATTACATGCTTTGGTGAGCCCAGGGACAGTGTCCATCTTCTTTCCTGTTGTAGCCCCAATGCCCAGAAGAATGCTGGCATATAAGCTTCTTTCTGAGGCTAGAATATAGGTGTAAGGAGAAAGAGAGTTCTTCTCCTATAAGCAGAGTGAGTGAGTCAGGAAAGGAACACGGCAGGCAAAAACAGCAGACACAGGGAAGATATTATGCAAAGAGATCAAAACCCAGCTCAGAAGCTCAGTTGAGAGTAGAGGAAGAGCAAGAGTGAAGCCAGAAAGAGGCACACTACTTTTCAGAACTCAGAGAACCAAGAGAAGGGAGAGTGGAACAGGGAAGAGTCTTGGTCAGAGGGAAAGAACTCTCTTCACCCCTCAAGTTCTGTTAAAAGTAGGGAAGCACTCACATCAGGCTGCAGTCTCTTGGCTCGCCGGCCATAGCTGTTGAACTTGGAGGGCTGCACAGACTGTCGAAGGGGGATACTGTGAGGTTTATATTCCTTGTCCTTCTCCTCATTATCAAATGGACGTGTGTTGCACTGCTGGGGATAGGTGAAGGGTAAAGGTCAGGGCATGGGGCCCCAGCCCCCAATAGCAAGGACTTCCCTCTACCCTCCCCCCAATGGCAACCAAAGTTGTGGTTTCATCCCCGCTCCCCTGCCAACAGGCCCTGCCTAACTGGTCTTTACCACTGACACCAGCACACACTCTGAGAATTCTCATGCTTTTGCTTATATCATCCCTCCTTCCAAACATCTCCCCAACAACCAGACTTCATCTCTTTCGGACCTCTCCAGATATCCAGTCCACTCCACTGAACCAGTTCCATTAAGAGCAAGTGTGGAAATCTGCATCTGGCAGAAGAAAGCCTACTCCCACCCTGGCTTGGCATCCTTACCACCAGGTTGGCTCCAGACTGGTACATCTCATAGGGGTAAACGATGCGTTCATAGTGGGAGCGCAGCAGGGAGCCAATGTTTTTGCCTGGTGGGTAGTTGAGGCGCTGGGCCACCCGAGCCCATCGACGGTCCTTGCAGATGGCTTCATAGCCACCTTCCTCCACCACTATCTGTAAGGACAAGCAGGAAGGGACGTGATTTACTGTGTGTGGGTACAGAAAGAACGAGGACAACTCCATCCCCTTACTTCACTGGAGGCTACCCCCTCCTACCTCCACCACTCAGACTCAAATTGCAGCCAAGGGATGCCAAGAAGTTCTGATGACAGCTTGTGTGCTACCAGGCTGTGCCCCTTCCACTGTAGCCTAGAGATCCAATATCCAAACCAAGGTGGCCCCCAGAATACCAAGGATATTAAGGCGTGGGGTGGGGAGGTTTTTTGAGAAAAACCTGTTCTTACTTTGCTGAGGCTGTAGAGGTCCAAGATCCGCCGTTCTACATTGGGAATCTTTAAGGAAGAGCCCTGGATTTCCCAGAATTTGGCAATCTGATCCAAGTAGTTCAGTTTCACTCTCGTCTGGGCCTGGAGAAGAAATGGCTCAGAGAGGCTGGCCTCCCCCTGCACCTGACCATCTTCTGGCCTAATCTTAGGGCAGGAGAAGGGATACAGAGCAGCCCACTTCATCTACAGAGCAGCAGGCCTCTCCCAGTGAACTGGATCCTCAACTCTAGGTAGTACCTCACCCACCTCTGTTATCTTTGCCATCTTCCAGTCAACAGGAGAAGCCCAAGGTCCCAAAACAGAGCAGGCTGAGTCACAACAGCCAAAGCTTTACATATATTCTTTCTCAGTCTCCTTGACAGGGCTGTGTGAGTATCATCATCTCTTACAGAGCCTCTGCTTCCTCAAGTCACACAGCAGGTACCAAGAAACCTGAGTGTCAAATAAGTTTTTGCTCTTCCTCTGCTAATAATCTGCTATATAGTCTTGAGTAAATTAGTTCTACTCTCTGGACCCCTGTTTTCTGATTAGGAGGGAAATAAAACAACTGCCCAGTCCACTCACCCCAGAAGAGTAGACTTATGACAGGAACAGTAAATGCCCTCTGGAAACTACAGAATTATATCTAAGCTCTAGGCATGTTTCAGAGAATGAAGGCTCCGAAAAAGAACATTCACCTCTTCACATGCACCATGAAATTTGTTCCATGGTGGCCAAAGGGTGTGAGTGCACGCTAAAGACAAAATGGCCTAAAGAACTGAGATGGTGTACCACAGCAGCACTGGTACCTGACCTACCCAGGACCCAATGTGGGCAAAAGATCCTAGGAACAAGGCATGTGCCATGTGTTCCTGAAATCTGTGACCCAAGAAGGGCTCCCCAAGTCTATAACCACCTCACCCTAGCCAGAGGGCCTAGTTTTAGGGAGAACTAGGTTAAGTCTTTACCATTCATTGCTTTGCTCTGATCCCATTAGGGGGATACAGGGACAGTTCTTTCATAGATGAGGAAAAGTAAGGTCTAGCCATAGAAAGGAATATCCTATGGCTCCTTTGCTATGAGAATCCCTAAGGGGCCAGGAACCCTAATCCTTCCACTTCAACCCTTTAGCTTTCCAACCTTGGCCTCATGCCTGCCCCTCGCCCCTTCATTAGCCAGCACTCTCACTCTAGAAAACCTGCCCCTGTCCTATGGTAGCCTACACCTTGCCCTACCTATACCCCAAGAGACCTGGTCAGATCCATCTCTCTAAGGAACTTGTATCCCATACAAAAGATGATTTTTGCCCTGACCAGAACAGTACCTAGACTGACTCTAGAAGAGTGATTCTCAATAAGTGGCAATTTTGCCTTCCAGAGGACATTTAAGTAATGTCTAGAGACATTTTTTGGTTGCCATAACTGGGAGAGGGTAATATGTTCTAGTATCTAATGGGCTGACAGACATCCTAAAGGGATGACAGACATCCTACAATGCACAGGACAGCCCTCCATGACAATAAATTACCTGGCCCAAAATGTCAATAGTGCCAAGGCTGAGGATCTGCAGTCTAAAAGACAAGTAACCTTTTAAGTTATGGGTATTTGGTTGGGCCTAATAGTCAGCCCCATACCCATAGACATCTATTAAGGCTTGAAGATACATAAAAGTGAGGGAGAGGAGTATGTAGCATACTTCTAATCTACATCTTCCAAGGGAAACTCCAGGATTTTACTTGGAACTGGCTTAAGAGCATCTACTCTCATTGCTCTGGGGCATTCTCAAGTCTTTCATGGAGAACCTCACCTTACCCATGCAAAGGGCCTATATTTCCTGTACAGAACATAAGGGAGAGGGAAAAGCCTACTTGCCTGACCTTCTGTCCAAGTTTGTAACCATTCCAGCTTCCACAGAGACCAGTTCTTTTGTTGTTCCTGCCCATCCACCTCACCTTCCACCTTACCAAGCACCATGGAAGGAAGGTAGGAAGCACAGGGCTGTAGATGAATTGGATAGATGAGGACATATTCAGCTGGCCAAGCAAGAAAGGGTCTCAGTTAGCCTCATATTTCTCTTTTGCTGACCTAAGTAGGGTGGGTTAGTTGACAGGGGAGTTTCAGAAGTACCAAATGTTTGTGGGAAAAGCACAATCCCCAGCCTTGGGACTATCAGATCTGGGAGACTAAAAGCCCTTGCTCTGGTTTATATTCAGAGCTCTAAAGCTTCTCCGTGCCCTCCAGGCAACTTCACAGAAGACAGAATAAAGGCCTAGTTAGGTAAAGTACCTCAGCCAGAGAAGGTAGGAGGGAAAGAGGATCAGAGCTCAGGTATCCATTCTCCCAACCCCACCACCAGCTGCTAGTCTTCTTACCTCTAGTTCGTTCAGCCTCTGGATTCGGGGAGTAAACCTGAAGTTGTCCACTTCAACGGCAAAGGGTGGCTGCCAGTCCTGAGTGGGTAAGAAGGGGAAAGGGAGTTGGGTTATTCCAGCATAGTGCAAGACCAGGCTGGGCACCAAAAGCAACTCAGCACCCCATACATGGCTTCCCAGACCTCTAGCCACCCCAGACCTTTTAACCTGGCAAACACCCAACCCATACAAACACAACTCACAACAGAGCTTTAGAAGTACCTCGAGTCCATACTCAACATCCCATGCACATACCCTGGGAAATGTCTCCTGATTCCCTTCCAACAGTACAGTGGTACAATTTTAAGAAATAGAAAAATGAGGTCCAAAACAGCTGACTTCAAACTTTCCCTATGCACACATCCCTTAGGCATGTGCTGTACTGGAAAGCATACAGGATCTGAAGTCAGAAGACGTGGGTTCACATTTTAGCTCTACTACTTACTAGTTATGGGATTTTTACCTTTCTGAATCTGTTTCCTTAACTGTAAGGTGGCAATATGAACTCTTGCCCTGGTTTCCTCATAAGACTGATACGAAAAATTAAACTGGTTTTCAAATGAAAATGTTATTCAAAGGAATCACCATTAAGACTTGACATCTAAGGCTGACCTCACTACCCAATATATCTGCAGAGTAGCTCAGCTCCAATTTGGGCTATTTAAAGTTTGGGCCTTTAATGTTCGTTCTCTCAGTGAGATAGACACTGCAAGGAAGAGCAAGGAACAAGGAGCAAGAATTTGCAATACTCACCTGGTCAGAAAGGCTTCCTATGTGTCCTCTCTCAAACACCTGCCCAGTACCAGGAAGAGGCAGGGGAAGAAGTAGGAAGGAGGGAGGGGTGTTCTAAGCGCTGGAATGCACCACTGACTGTGGTAGCAAAAATTGGGAGGATTTGGGGAGGAGGAGAGAAGTTAGGAAAGATAACAAAAGTAGAGGAGACTGATCTGCCAAGTTGGAGCTTGTTGTGTCCTGCCCAAAAGGCAGCTGTAAAGAGCCTCCTCCCCAATGCTCCTTCCTCCCTCCACCCTCCCAGCAGTCCTTCTTAGAACCCTGGCTCCTGCTGGGATGGTGAAAAGAACCTGGAGTAACCTAGACCGGTGCCTTCATTTAATGAATGGGGGAAATGAGGCCCAGAAAAGAATTGTAATTTCTCCAAAATAACATGCTGAGTTACTGGTAGAGCCAAGACCAGAACCCCTGTCTTCTGACCACTGGTCCAAGGCTCTTTACACTACACCAGGATACCAGTATTCACTCACACATGCATTCACATGGAAAAGGGGAGGGGCAGTTAAAGAGAATAAAAAGCTGCTGGCCTCTTCTGTACACACACTTTTAGAAAAGGGACCAAAGGACTCATACTTACATGCATACATAATCCCCACCCCCACCCCTGCAAAGCAGGTAGCAAACACATGGGACTCCGTGAAGTAGGGGCAAAAACAAACAAAACTAACAACAAAAAAACTCAAACTAAAAAGATATGGCTCAAGTCCACACAGGCTCCCCATGCTCCCTTGCCTCCCATCAGTAGGGCATTGCCCTCAGCGCAGGTAACCCAGGTAGGAAGGTGCTCAAACCCAGAACTCCAGGCACCCTTCTTTCCTCCTAAATCAAGTTCGAGATAAGAATAAGTGCAACATCAAGCAACCTGACAGTGGCAGAACTGAAATCCTAGAGCAGGAGCTGTACATACAACAGATAGATAGCTGAGGAAGGTTCAGTGGTCTCCCTGCCTGGCTCTCCCTGGGACCTACAAGCTCCCTCATCCTGGCTTCAGTCCCATATTCTCATGTGTCAAATACTCAGGATGTCAGTATTGGCAGGATGGTGATAAAATGGTTGGCCACCTGATGCAGGAAGCAAGGCCCTTCCAAACTCCCCTGGGTCTACTCCAGAATACCAACACTCTCCTTGCACTCATCTTCCCCAAGAGTGGCAGCCACTCGCCTAGCAATTCAGAATCCAAATTACCCTTCCCCTGCCCTTCCTTAGGCAAACCTCCAATTTCCAAGCACCCACCCCTACAAACGTTCCAACTCTGGGCCCAAGCACCACTTGGGTGAGTGCTTTAAATTCCAGCCAGAAGTCCCGCTAGGAGGGACTTCTAAAGGAGGCCTAGGAGCAGCTCTACAGGAGGGGAAAACCGAACAAAACCAAAAAGAGCCAGATCTCCTGGGTTAGAGGGAAGTACAGTGTTGAGGTAGAGAAGAGAAGCGTAACAAAGGAAGGCCCCCTGCAGGAGACACAGACAGACACACACAGACACACACACATGTCACATTTCCTACTCCTCGTCTCCCAAGGAAGGGTAACAACACGTGCACAACGCCAGTCTGCCCTGAGAAGTCCAAGACAGAAAAATGGGATACAAAATTCAAGGCTCAACTACCCCTTATGTCAGATATGCCTCTTTCCCACAGGCCTGCCAAGTCACTTCAGGGAATGCCTCCCCGAGGCTGCCCAAGACTCCAGCTTCTCCTTTCTGCTAGCCTTTCCACCATGGACAAAGATACCTCAGAGATATGTGGCCAGGCTCCAATAAGGAAGAAATCAGCTTACCCAACACCTCCCAAAGGATCCATTTGAAACCAGCCTAGATCTATGGCTGAGCACCAGAAAGCACCAAGTTAAATAAGGAGGCCTGTTATGCCCTCCTCAGGTGGCAGCGAGGTTTCTCATTTGGTTTCAGCCAGGAGACACCCGCTCAAAAACACCCAAACTCAATTCCTGTCCTTTGAATCCCAAGTGGTGACTGAACAACATATATCATCATTTCCCTTTGATGCTAGCAGGGTGGCAGTGTATCCTAGTGCTTGGGGGACTTCTCCTGGCCTGAAGCCAGGTCTAGGAGTACAGATACACCGCCCTTTGTCGCTGACCTCTGGGAATCAAGGGTTCCAAAGGAGGCATACTTCCATCCATCCAACCATTCTGTTTCTGAGGGTTCAAGAATATCCTATCATCTGGCACCTCCTACATCCTGGGACAGATCAGAGTAGAAATCTTCTGAGAAGGACTCATACCCCACCCCAAGCTGACTGATCCAAGACTCAAGCCTGGGTAGTGATGGGCAGGAAAGGCCCAAATATTGCCTTCAACTAGGAAAAAAGGACAATTCGCTGAACCCATCTCAGGGAAGCCAGACAGCATTCCCTGTGAGACTGATTTCCTGACTGGTCTACCAGCCCAGAATATTATCATAAATGTATTGGCCTGGCAGGCTATGAGTAAATATGAGTCAACCCACATAGAAGCAAACCAATGACCACATCAAACACCTTCGCAGTCACAATAATTACCACTTACCTAGTGCCTACTACACATAGACGCTACCTAGTTTAATCCAATTCTCGAAATAACCATTCATGGAACCCATTTCACAGGCTCAGAGAAATTACATTACTTGACCAAGGTCACACAGCTGGTAAACTGCAGAGTGGAGTTCTGAAGGTCTATCTCCCTTCAGAGCTGTGATCTTTTCATTACACCACACTGCGTGCATTAAGAGAAGTGATGCCAGTAAATGGGAGAAAAGACCTTTAGAGCAGCCTTGACCTAGGTGGTTCGGGGTAACCAAGAGATGTTTGGGGTACCTCTCTGTGAACTCTCCCCGGGGCCACTAGGCATCCCTTTCTTGAATCTTACTAAGAGTGATCCTGAAGGATGGAGTGGGAGTGGGTCTCTGACTTAGGGCCACCACGAAAGACCCCTTGCCCCCAGCACCATTTCTCCGACCCGCGCCGCATCCACAACGGTGCTAGCCACCCCATCTCCCCACACCTTGAGCTGCCCTCTGATCTGGACCTCTCCGCCCGCTACCCTAGTTCTTCATCTCCGGCGACCACCGGCCCAAGGCCTTACCGCGGGTGGGCGGATCTTGCAAATGCCCGACTTCTCGGCGATGGGCCTGATTTTCGCAATGTAGCCAAGAGGGTCTCGGAACTCCGCCCAGCTAGGCTCGAACACCGGGCACTCCGGCGGCGGTAGAAAGTCGTCAGACCCCGGCTCCATGGTGCGCCCTAGGACTGGAGGGCTCGGACCGCCCTTAAGGACTCATGGCGGACGCCGCTGTACGAAGCCGAGGCACTGCTCGGAGACTAGGCCCTAAGCGGGGCGGCCGCCGCCCGCCGAGGGCCCAGGGGACGTGTAGTTGCCGCGCTCTGAGAGGCTCAGACTGACGCTACTCTATCGCCTCTTCGTCCCGCTCCGTTCGTTCCAAACTCTGCCGCTGTCTCCCAACTACCACAGCCTTCACCACCACAGTTAACTCCCAACCGCCGCGGCCTTTAGTGCCGCCGCCGCCATCTTGGTTTCTCACCGTCTCCCCCCCCCTCCCTTCACCACAACAAACCGGATCCCTCCGCGGGATGTCCCTCCGAGCCTCGTATGCCTTGCGAGAGGCCAAGCCCTAGGAAGCCATCACCCCGTGGGGACTGAGCTGAATCGGCAGGCGTGGATCCCCTATCAGGAAGCGGGAACTTAAAACTGCTTCCCAGACTGAAAGTAAATAGTCCGCCTTAGCGGCGGAGGAACAAAGTTGAAATTAGCAAATCGGTCCCTCTTTCCGGACGGACCGGCGGTGCACGTTTAAAGGCCAGTGCTGCGCATGCGCGTTACGGAGGGAGACCGGAAGAGGAGTTGGCGTTGGTGGGTGGTGGGTCCAAACTGGCACCCACTCGATGACCTCAACACTGGCCCGAGCCCCGCCCCAACATGCTCTCCTCCCGGGTCTTTCCGGTGTGGGCCACAGAAGGTGGCTTCGAGTCCGTGATTGCAAGGGACCCTTCTGCAGGCCCGCAGATTACGAGAGACATACATAGCTCCCAGGTCTAGGCTCTGACACCTCTGGGGCTTTGAAAAAAGGAAGCCGAGATGCTGCTCCCTTCTCGGGGATTGCGGATTTTTAGAATCCTGGGCCCCAAGGAGAGGAAGGAAATATTTATTTGTCCAAGTTTGCGTGTAGAGGCTTCTCAGAGATGGGGGTTCCATCCTTAGCTCCAAAGAGTCATTGTCAGTCAGCATTTTAATGAACACTTTTATCGTGTCCTTATTTGTGGCATGTGGGCCTCCCTTCTGGCTCAATTGGTAAAGAATCCGCCTACAATGCGGGAGACTTGGGTTTGATCTCTGGGTTGGGAAGATCCTCTGGAGAAGGGAAAGGCTACCCACTCCAGTATTCTGGCTTAGAGAATTCCATGGACTGGAGTGGCAGAGTCGGACACGACTGAGCAACTTTCATTTGTGGCATGTACCCCTACAAAAATAAGCCTGAGAGTATATATATTTTAACTATTGGATTTTAACAACAGCATATGTATTGCCTACCAGTGCCCACCATTTGAAGTACCTACTCTGTGCCCACTTGTGAGCCTACAGTGTACTTATTATGTATTTGTGTGCATGGATTTTATTTATTGTGTATAGCCCCCTCCTTATATTTGAGTATCTACTATGTGTACCTCTGCTCCCATTGTGTGCATGTTTGTGAGCAGTTTCTGAATAGGTTTATTGCAACTGTTTTGACTATCAAACCAATACTTTGCCCATAGATCAGGCATCTACTGGAGAAGGCAATGGCACCCCACTCCAGTACTCTTGCCTGGAAAATCCCATGGACAGAGGAGCCTGGTAGGCTTGGGGTTGTTAAGAGTCGGACACCACTGAGCGATTTCCCTTTCACTTTTCACTTTCATGCATTGGAGAAGGAAATGGCAACCCACTCCAGTGTTCTTGCCTGGAGAATCCCAGGGACGGGGGAGCCTGGTGGGCTGCCGTCTATGGGGTGGCACAGAGTCGGACATGACTGAAGCAACTTAGCAGCCGCAGCAGCAGCAGGCATCTACTGCATTTGAGGAGCTCTAAGTTACTCATCAGTTGTGGGCCTAAAGCATAAATAGTTCAAGAACCTACTGTGCACATTTTAGAATACTTCTCTACATGCTGATTGGGCTTACCTGATAGCTCAGTTGGTAAAGAATCCACCTGCAATGCAGGAGACCCCAGTTGGATTCCTGGTCGGGAAGATCCCCTGAAGAAGGGATAGGCTACCCACTACAGTATTCTTGGGCTTCCCTGGTGGCTCAGCTGGTAAAGAATCCGCCTGCAGTGTGGGAGACCTGGGTTCGGATCCCTGGGTTGGGAAGATCCCCTGGAGAAGGGAAAGGCTACCCACTCCAGTATTGGGCCTGGAGAATTCCATGCACTGTATAGTCCATTGGGTTGCAGAGTGGGACATGATTGAGCAACTTTCATTTTCACTACATGCTGCTTAAGTGCTTATTTTGTGTTCCTCCATCAGACTGTGAATTCCTTAAGGGCAGGGACCTTGTGATCTTATACATCCTTAGCGCCTGGCATGGTAAGCAGTAAATAAATGCTGAGTAAACAGAAAAGTGAATGTATATTTTTGAGCAGCCTTAATATATATTCACTAAAAATAATATATACTCTTTGCAAACATTTCCTGGATATATTAAGCATCTGCTGTAAGCTTGAGTATGTTTGAAGGGGATGGAGAGTGTCATTCCTTCAGTTATCAGTTTCTAATCATGTTTCTAATCTATACCATGTCCCAGTTAAGTATATTCATTCTGCCTGCTGAGCTAAGGGCATCATCTCTAAGGGAGTGGGGAACACTGGTAGGAATTCACACCCTGTAGTCAGAGAGGCCTGACGTCTAGTCCCACCAGCTCTGCCATTTTCTAGTTATGTGGCCTTGGGTAAGTCCCGGGTTGTGAAACTGAGTGATGTTGTATGAGAATGGTAATACTTACCTTGAAGGATTGTTGTATACTACCTAGCATATAGAAGGCCCTCAGTATCTGTTAACTGTTATTTTCATTCCTGAGAGTCAACAAACAGTATGTCAAAACTCATTAAGAATCTCCTTTGTGCCAGGCACTGTGCCTAGTGATTTCAGATTTTTTATCACTTGAACCCTTAGATTGCCTTGAATGCTTGGAATCTTTATCCCCTACTTGCCTGGTGAGGAAACTTGTCCCAGGTAATACATATAGTAAATGACATCTCCTTTCTAGCTTTCTAGGTGTCAGGGGAAACCTCAACCCTTCTCCACCAGAAACACAGGTGAGTGACCCAACTGAACAACTGTATGGACAGGAAACAAAGCTAGGAAAGGTAATGGTAATAACAGTAAAAAAAAAAAAAATCACTAGTTTCTCACATGTGTAAGCATTTAACAGCCCACATAGCTCTTTCATACCAATTACTTCCCTTAATCTTTGCAACAGTTTTGGGAAAGATGTAGATCAATTTACCCAACCTGTAGATGAGGAACCAAGTTCCAGACAGATTAAACTTGCCCATTGTCACACAGGAAGTTGCTGACTCTTGGTCAAATGCTTTTGTCATTTGCTCCCACCATAGTAGAACTAGGCAGGAGAAGGTGAAGAGAACAAAGAAGATAAAAGAATATGCTGAATCCTAGGTTGAAAGAAGTTCGGCCTTTCTATCTTGAGGCTGCTCAGTGAAGGGCAAAGAGCACGAATTAGGAGTCAGGAGACCAGGTTTGGGGTCTCAGCTCAGCTTAGCCTTCCCAAAGGTTCTTAGCCCAGACACCACCCACCATTCTGGAAGGGCAAATGGAAACTGTATAGACTCCTTGAAGCCCAGTCAGTCCCAGTTCATTCATTCATGAACATTTATCAAATTCCTGTTATGCACCAGGTACTTTTCTGGGCCCTGGGAATATAATGGTGACCAAGACAGACATGGTCTCTGCTTTCCTGCAGCTGACATTCACCCACTGAGATCTACCATGTACCTCCCCTCCCTGAACCTCGATTTTCTCATTTGTTCAATGAGACTATATAATCCCTTTCACACAGGGTGGTTATGAAGATTAGAGATCATGATAACTGCCATTGCTCAAAAGCCAGGTACTATGAAATAGGTATTGTTATCCCTATATAACAGATGAGGAGGTTGAAATTCAGAGTAGTGTAAACTTAACCAAGTTACATGGCTAGTAAGTAGCAGAGTACAAACTGTTCTGTCTGACTGCTATACAATTCTGCCTGTAAAAGTCTCAAATGGTGCCCTTCGCAAAACAGGTGCTCAGGAAATGGGATCCTTTCTCAATCTTTGGATCTTGCTTGGGACCAGCCTGAGTCTGGGCCCTGCAGGGTTAAGAACTGAGAAGCGGCAGGGAGCTCACCCTGGACTGGAGGTTGAGTTGGCCTCACCCATGCACCTGGGAGAGAGGGTCTGGCATGGAACTGGTACAGAGCAGTGATTGGAATGCTTGGCTCTGCTCTTGACCACACTCACTCCATCCATGTTTTCTGGATGAACTGCATAGTGACTTCATGCATTACTTTTCTTCATTTTAAAACAGGGTCCCTTCCAATTCTAAAGTAGGTATGAGTTGCAAGTTCTAAATCCTAAGTAGCTCTGGAATTTATCCCCTCTTCCCCATGCCTTTTTCTAATCTTCTACTCCCCAAGAGAGCCATTGACTGTTTCTAGCCTAGGTTATTAAAAGAGCCTCCTTAAGATATCAAGGTCTCTATGTGAGTTCGTGGAGATTTATAGATAGGTAAATAGAGAGAGAGATGTATATTATGTGCTCAATACATATGCATAACAATAAAATGATACATTCAAAACAATGATAATTCCAAATGAATTATGATAGTAGTGGTTTATAATTTGAGTAAAATAAAAATCCATGATTCCACTGATATAAATAAAATGAGGGAAAAGGAAAAACTTTTCCTGCAAAGAATGATGGAGTTAGAAAATCACCAATAGATGCTCAAAGTTTTCCCAAATAAAAAAGCAAATCCTGAAAACAAAGCACCTAGTGCCCAAATCTTGGTTTCTAAATGCCATTCTCAACCAAAAAGAACCAGAGCTCCTTGGAAAAAGCGGTTGATTCCAAGACTGGGTCAGGGAAAATATAAGATGAATCTGGAGCATCTTGTGGTACCAGAAAATAAGGAAGTGCTCAGGAAAGATGGAGAGCTGCCAAAAGGACACAGGAGTCATCTTCCTGCTGGCTAAATATAGGACACTTTGAACATCGAGATAAAGAATGATATTAATGTGTTATAACTCACTGAAATGATAGACAACCATGAGTCCATGAGACTATAGATACATAAATGTAGGAAAAGGGAAAGCTCTCCCTTACACTGGAGAGCCAACTAATACAAGTGCAAAGAATGATGGCATTGGACATCATTTGGCCACCTCAGGAATCATCAGTGAATGCTAAAACCGGTGGGTGAAAGTTTGAGGAGTAACAAGACAAATACATAATGTTAATGCATCTCCCCTCAACATAATCATTCATTACAAAGGGAAAAATAATAGCTTTATAACAGAGATGCTATGTAGCCCAACATGTCACCTGGTCTTTCTTTAGCTTCCAAGGCCTGGGTGAGAAAACCTGTTGGCAACAGAGGAATGAGGATATGAGGACTGCCCACCTCTCCTTTAGGATGTGCCATGCCCACCACCTGGGCTGTCCTCTCCCATTCCTTTCTCACTATTACACTAATATTAACATACTCACACAACTCCAGGCTTATGCTGCTCCCTCTGGCAAATGCCTTTCTTTCCCGGGCTTATTCCTACTCACCCTTCAAGACTCAGCTAAAGGAGCAGTTCCAGAAATGCTCACCTGACCCCTCTCCCCTGCCCCAAGTTGAGTTTTCCCTTTCTTTGCACCCCCACACATTCTGTGCTTCCTTCTGGGCCTGCACTTATGTTGTATTGGCATTATCCCCCCAGGCTGTCTACTTCTGAAAGTCTTGTCCTGCACTGTCCAATATGGTAGCCAGTATCCACATGTGGCTGTTTGCATTTTTAAAAATTCAGTTCTTCAGTTGCAACTAACCACATTTCAAGTGCTCAGCAGCCACATGTGTCTAGGGGTTACCATAGTGAATAGCACAGGTATAAGACATTTCTATCATCACAGAAAGACTTCTAGGCTACCACTGGTCTAGGTAAAGACAAGAACTCCATGAGATTCTAGGACCTTTGTCTTTTGTTATGTGTCATCCCTCCTCATCCACATCTCCAAAAAGATTGACAGTAAAACGTTTGAGGGTGGCCAATTAACTCCTTGTGTTCAGGTCCTCAGGGAAATGGGGAGGTGAGGAGCCAATGTCTGGATGGTGAGCTTCCAGGGAGAGAGCGAGGATGGGGCAGGGACAGCCCAGTGCTGGGACTTCAGGGAGGAAGGGAGGAGGAGGAGAAGATAGGAGAGAGCTGAGAGAAGCACGAGGAGGCTCCAGAGGGCCCTGAAAGCTTGCAGGTCGCATCAATCAATAAATCAACCAATGCAAAGATACTTTAAGATTTAGCTTAGAAAGAACTATTCATTCAAATCAACAGAAAGTTTAGTGTCATCTGTGCTATGCCAAGCACTGTGCTGGGCAATGCTCTGGACAGAGGTAATTCAGATCAGCGTCACACCTGTGCCAGTTATGGTCTAGTGGGGAAGATAGATACTGATGCGAGGGATCCCAGAGAATGTGATCAAGGGCACACTTTGTGAGGCATGGGTTCTTTAAGACCATCTCTTAAGAGTGAGAAAACCTTCATCAGGGATGTGGGGGGAGTACATCTTTCAGGGAGAAGGCACAGGTAAAATACTGAGTTTGGAAATTACATACAGGTCTTTTCAGGAAATGGTGAGTGGATGACCAAAGTGTCATGAAATGAGTGGATTACAGAGATCGTTCCAAAGTCAAGGCAAGGGGTTTGCACTTTTTTCCGTAGGCAGAGGAGAACAGCTGACTGTGTGTCTGGCAAGGGGCAGGTGTTTCACTCCCATCTATTAACAATTGCCCTGCAAGATTATTATCCCTACTTCATCAAAGGCAACAGTCAAGTCTGCTGCTGCTGCTGCTGCTAAGTCGCTTCAGTCGTGTCCGACTCTGTGCGACCCCATAGACGGCAGCCGACCAGACTCCCCTGTCCCTGGGATTCTCCAGGTAAGAACACTGGAGTGGGTTGCCATTTCCTGCTCCAATGCATGAAAGTGAAAAGTGAAAGTGAAGTCGCTCAGTCGTGTCCAACTCTTCGAGACCCCATGGACTGAAGCCTACCAGGCTCCTCTGTCCATGGGATTTTCCAGGCAAGAGTACTGGAGTGGGGTGCCATCACCTCCGCAGTCAAGTCTGACTGACTGCTAAAAGCTGAGCTTTGGGAAGACAAAAACAAGCATCAGGCTGAAGGTGGGAGAAGTGGGAACAATCAAAGGTAGTCCAACCTGGTCCACCAGAGAAGAAACAAAAAAAGTCTGATTGGATTTGATTCTGGACCAAATGCTTAGATGGCTCCAGCTGCTGCTTTTGTTTAAATGTGCATGTGAAGAAGAAAACAAAGATATTGATCCCAGCTGCTTAAGAATGGGGCCATCCATAAGGTGGAGGAAATAAGGCCTCAAAAAAAAAAAATGTGGGGGTCATCCAAACTGCTCCTTCTTAGTGGCCATTTCACACTCTAAGAAAGTCCCCCAAATATTTTCTGACTGCTGCTTCCAGGGACCCTGCTGACCCTAACCAAGAGCCAGCATCTCCCATTCCTCCTAGGCTCTACTGAGCCCCAGGACATGATCAGTGTTGCTGGAAACATGTCCATTTCATAGGGATGCAGCTTTAGGGACTGGAAAAGAGCCTGGACTAGAAATCAGGATCTTCCATCTGGACTTGGGAAAGACCCTCCCCTTCTCTGGGCCTGACCCCTCCTCAGTAAACTAAAGGGAGCCCTGCTATTTGTCATCTAACCTCCCAAGTACATACAGGAGTTCTTATAATGAATGTATCTAGCCTTGGCTTCCTGGCCCAGGTAACCCTCCGCCCACACCCCCAAGGACAGAAATGCGGCCCGCTGTGGAGAAGCGGGGAGGGCTCCAGGGCAAAGCCAGGCCAGTCCCAGGAAGGGTGAGAATAGATGCCACGGGCATAGAGGAAGTATCCAACTTGTGAAAGGAGGGGAAGAGAACTATCTTGCTGAGCACCTACTCTATGCCGGCTGCTGGACACTCATTACCTCATGCTGTCATCATAACCCCATGTGGCAATGGCTTATCACCCCAAGTTTTCAACTGAGGAAACCGAGACTCAGAGAGGTTGCCTTTCCCAAGTGCACTAGGAAGGGAAAGCCCCAGGATTTGAACTGGATCAACTCCAAAGCCCAGACCCTTGCCACTCTGTTATCCAAACTGTTAATGAAACAAACATCAAAACCTCACTCACCCCCCCACCTCCCATCCAACCAAACCCTCTCACCCATCCAGTTGTCTGAGCTTTTATCATCAGCACCTCACCTCCCTGGGCTAAGGCCTCTCTCCCAGGGGCTCCACCATGGGGGAGGGGGCACAAGTAGGAGGCAGAGGCGGGAGATGAGCACAAGGTCTTTTATGAGGCATCAAATATACATTCTTATATACAAGGAGGAGAAAAGACAATGCCTAAACCCCAGGTCCTCTCCATACAGCCCCTCCCGCTGCTGCCCTCCCCCACCCCCAAACCCCGGGGTCCCTGGCCTTTCATACAGCCAGGGTCTGTCTGTCTGTTTGTACTGCAGCCCATGATGGAGAGGGGAGAGGGAGGCAGGAGCTGAGAAAGGAGCTGGATATGCGGGGCAAGAAGAGGAGCTGGGGCTTGTAAAAAATATATTTATAATAAATAAACAGGGCTGTAAAGGGGCTGGAGAGGCAGCAGAGAGTTTGACGGACAGAAGGACTCAGGCATCCTGGCTCCCAGCCCCCACTCTGATGGCTTCAATGTCTGCCTCAGGAAGGACATCTCGGGCTCATGGTGGCCCTCTGGGAGCCCCTCTCCCCAGGGCTGACGCTGGGTGCCCTGCCCCAGTGGGCTGTTTGTGGGCAGTATCTGTAAAGTGCACTGTCTTCAGCTGTAGGTGGGGTAGGTGTGAGGGAATGGGGGGCATGCAATATGGGTGAGGGAGGGCTGCGCCCTTCTCATCCCAGACCTCAGCCCCCCCGCCCCAAACCTGTCTGGACTTTGATCAGGATAAGAACGTTGCAAGGAAAGGCAAGGTCCTGAAGCTGAAGAGGTCTGGGCTGGGGCCCACTAGACAGAGAGCAGAGATCGGCTACAAAGAGGAAGCACTGCCCCACCTGGGGACCAGCATATGTGGGGGCCCACTCACCGAGTGCACTGACACCCCACATCCTCCAGCAGGTGGAGACACCTGGAAGTGTATGGCCAGGCCCTGAGGTCAGAGAGAGGGCCGAGCCAGCTGGGGTTTGGCCACAACACTGCAGAGCCCCCTCCTAGCCCCACTTGGCCAGAGGTGCCCTGGGGAAGCCTTCACCCCCATTGTTCCCAACACCTGCCCTTCCCTACCAGCCAGAGCTGACGGGGAGCTCACACTGGCCCAGAGGTCTGAGGCCACCCAACTAGACCTCTGGGGAAAGGGAGAGAGGGAGGGTGAAGAGAGGGAAAAAGAGGACGAGGATCTCTGAAAGGTCCTCACCACTCCCCAGAGCTCAAGAGCCCTGCATACAGGCTGCAAGTGGCAAGGAGTCTCAACTCTGGAAGGAAACCCCAAGGAGACTGTTGGGGGTTAGAGGAGGGGTTCCAAGGCAGGGAAGAAGTGGGGAGGAGGACATTTCTATGTGCATGTATATTTTGGAAAAACTGAGGAAGCAGAGAGGTCTCTCTCCTGCAGATTCCCCAGACCTTCCCAGTCCCCAGCTCACACACTCCATTCATCAGACCACGGTGCTGATCCGGCTTGGCTTGGCCTTGGGGTTTGCAGTGGGTGGGTTGGCCGTGCCGGGGGGCCCAGAGGCGTGCAGTGGGCCATGGGGGGAGGTGGGTGGCAGGGGCGAGTGTGGGGTGTGGGGTGAGGGTGGGGGCAGGGGTGGGTAGGAGGGGTGGGGTGGGATGGGTGAGTGCGGTGACAATGGTGACTGGGGGTGGGGGGGGTGGGAGTAGGAGCCCCCTGGTGGCCGAGATCCAGGGCCCCCAGCGGCCCCCGCTGCTGGCATCATCTGTGGGTGGTGGCTGAAGATGAAGTGCTTGGGGCCCTGTTTGTGGGCTGGAGGGTGCTGGGGGGCAGGACTGTACAGGGGCAAGGGGGAGGTGGGCTGGTGCAGGGGGTGGCGGCCATGTGGAGCAAACTGAGGGTGTCCTCCGGCTCCCCGTCTGGGAGCTCTGCCTGGCCGGCCCAAGGTATAGTGCTGGGGACCTGGGACTGGGCCATGGGCATGGAAGTGGCGATGCGGCCCCACAGGAGGAGCTGAAGCGGGAGGTGGTGGAATGGAGCCCAGCTGCGGCAGGGGCGGGGGCTGCTGAGGCGGTGGGGGGAGAGGGGGTTGCTGGGGTGGCAGGTAGGGCGGCGGGGCCGGGCCTGGTCCTTGGCAATACTGGGCATGCAGGGCCTGGAGCTTGGACTGCCCATCAGGCAGCACCCCCAGGCCACCGTGGCTGTGACCGTGGTGGTGGTGGTGGTGGTGGTGGTGGGTGGAAGAAGCAGATGAAGAGGAGGCAGAGGCCTGGCCTGTTGGTGGCGGTGGCATCTGGAAGGGCCCCTTGCCACGCTTGCTTCCAAATAGGGAGCCCAGGAAGGATGAGGAGTTGGAGACGGGCCTCTGGCTCTTGTACTCCTCTGGCGGCGGGGGTGGGGGTGGAGGTGGCATCCTCTGGTGAGGGCGTGGACTGCTAATAACAGACCCCTGGAAGGGGGGAGGGGTGGAAGTCAGGCCGGTCTAGATGTCCTAAACCCCCAACCCTAAGCCCCAACCCCCTGGTCCCTGGGGGCTGGAGAGACAGAACCCCCCTCCACAGCATAATGGAAACCAAGTCACAGTCCTGTACTTGTACATGGAGCGCCCCCAGCTTGCAGAGCTCTGCTGTCACATCCACTATCTCATCTGAGCTTCAGCTGGGAGAGGAAGATTTAGCAGTACCTCCTCCTCATCCCCATTTTGCAGGCAGGGAGCATGTTAGGCCCAGAGAGACAGAGTGACTTGGTCAGGCTCAAAGAGCAGGACTTGGAAGTAAGAGCTTCTCTCGGCCCAACTCCAAGAGCATCACTACTTGGAGTCGGCCGTGGGGTTGAGAGGGGGCTCGGGAGAGTGGAAGACAGACTGAGAGACAGGCAGAGTGAGGACAGACAGAGTTGAGGACAGATTGAGAGAGTGGTTGGCTGGGAGAGGCAGCCGCAGGGTTCCCGGCAGGGAAGAGGGGGAAGCAACAGGTCCCCTCCTCCTCTGGGGCGCCAGGGTGGCAGGGCAGGGCTCATGCAGAGAGTGGGGCAGGAGCTGGCACTTACTTCGATGGTGCTGTCCAGCGATCCCACGCTGTTACGCCGCCCCCGCTTCCCTGCGCCCACAAGCAAGGAGCCCAGCGTCAGAGCAGCAACCCCTCCTCCCCACCCGGCTGGGCTCCAGAGCTGGGCACCAGGTCTGGGCCCCTCCCAGGGACAGACAC
The DNA here is from genome assembly GCF_032452875.1 of Bos javanicus. Lineage (NCBI taxonomy): Eukaryota > Metazoa > Chordata > Mammalia > Artiodactyla > Bovidae > Bos > Bos javanicus. The sequence goes on from NC_083897.1 coordinate 92,973,786, forward strand.
CCCTATTCCCTTTCCCCCGTTGGAGAGGGGGAGGTCGGGAGGAGGAGAGGTAGAGAAGGAGGAGCGAGAGGAGGAAAAGATGGAGGAGGAGGAGGAAAGGTGGTGCCTGAGAGACAGAAGAGGAAAGAGAGGAGAGGTGGAGCAGTGAAAGAGAGGGGCTGAGACTGTGGCCCCATTTGCACTCCCTGGCCCAAACCCTGGGCTCCGCCTGTGCTGACCCAGCTCCCAGGTCCCCTGTGGCATGGCACCTAGGATTCTGGATGAAGGCAAGATGCGTGCACGTGTGGTGAGTGCAAGGAAGGCTGGCAGTCAGTGACAGGAAGCGAAGAGGACACCCAGTCCCACGGCTCCCCAGCCAGGGGAGGGGCCCCGGGAGACTTGCCTGCATCTGAGAGGTCTCGCAGGGAACTGCTGAGTGCACCCCGTTTGAGCCCATCGCCTGCCCCATAAGTGTCCTCTAGGCTGCTTCGGGCCAGTGTGCCGTTCACCGAGTCCTTGGCCCCTCCGGGCTGTGAGGTGTTAGGCCGCATCATACCTTTCTGCTTTTCTAGCTCCGCTGGGTGGCGGTGGGGGAGACAGGGAGCAAAGGTCAGGGACAGGAGTGAGAGGCCACCTGACTGACCCCAGCCCTCTGTGGGTCTTCCCCTTCCTCACCTGCTCTGTCCTCAGGCCTCCTGCTTCGCCCCGTGGACAGCTGTACCTCAGCTACATCTCCTAAGTGCTGCAGCGCCCAGCCCATCTCACACCATCTCCTCTGGTTCAGTCTTCCCTTGTCCCTCTCAGCGCCTGCTCCTCTGGCTCCTCTCCGCTTGCTTCTCCCTCCCCTGTCTGGTCTCCCAAACCACCCCTTCCTTTCAAAACAGAGCTTTACAGTGGCTGCTTTGTTCCCAGGAGGGGCAGGAAGGCCCTTCGAGCCTATGGCAAAGGGCACTCATTCCAGAGCCCGCTCCATTCTCAGATACCTTTGCTCCAGAGCAGAGGGCTCCTGGAAGGACAGGAGTAGGAAACTAACGGAAATCAAATTCTCTATTATGTGCCAGCCATGTGCTGGGTGCTATGCTTACTCAATCTCTCTCAATCCTTATACCAGTTCAGAGGTACGTATTAGCAGCCAGTTTCCAGAGGAAGAAACCGAGAACCCGAGAAGTCACAGAGCTTGCCCAGGGCAAGTCTGGAAGTGGGGTTGCTGACATTCTGGAAGCAGGTCTGCCTGAGTCCAGAGTCCATGTTCTCCGGCCTTACACTCCTGCCTCCCTGTGGAGGTCACGGAGGCTTCTGTCGATCACCCATCCCTCCTCCTGGCATGCTCACCCTCTCTCTGAATGTCCCTAGGGTCTCAAGGATCTGGTGAGCTGAATGAATGACCTTGCCTTGCTGAAGAGCACAGAAGACCCCAGAACTGTGAAGGCCTCACTGAGGAGCTGTCCACCACATCTCTCTCTGTCTGTCTATCTGCCTGCCTTTCTCGTTAACACCATATTACTTAACCTGGAGAAAAGAACTTAGAGGACATTGGGAGGAATGAGATACAATCACTATTTTCTATTATATATGATCAGAATGACTTGATGTGGCCCCTGAAGGCCAAGAGGATGGGTCATCAGGACTCAGTTCAGGAACGAGAATGTGGGGAGAGGAAAGGAGAGGCTGGGAAGGGGAGTAACATCAGTTGGACACTAACGACGTTCAACACTCATGTCCTGTGAACATGTAGGACACATCCTCCACCTTATTTCATTGAATCTTCACAACTCTGTGAAGATTTCACCACCCCAATTTCATGTATGAAGAAACTGAGGCTCAGAGAGTCAGGTACCTCTCCCCAGTTTACCCAGATAATAAGTAGCATACCTGGCATCTGAAACTAGAGTCCTACCTCCAATACCCTGCTTCTTCTCCCTGCTCCCTTTCAACAGAAGGAAGTGCTGGCTCATAATTAGGGCTTGAAATAATAACGAGGTTGAGAGGTAATGAGCCTCTTGTCACTGAAGGTATTCAATCAGAGGCTGAAGGGTTCCTGGAATGAGGGTAGGAAGTTTGGACAAGCTAACCCCCAACTCTGAGTTTCTCAGAGGACAGGATTCTTAGTGTCTGCAAGGCACTGTGTTAGGAGTCGGGGAAGGAGATGTGGCTGGGTTACTCACACTCCACACGGTATTTCTCCATCTCCTGCACCTCAGCGATGGATTCTCGGAGGTCAGATGTGAAGCGCAGCCGATCCTGGAGGCTGGGGGCATTGAAGATGATGAGGACTTTGCGCTCCCCACCAGGTACTGCAGACAGCAACTTGATCCCAAACTGGTAATCTGTGGGGAAGGGGAAGGTCAGGCACCTCTGTCTGAGGCAAGGTGGCTCATATGTGAAATAACTTTTCTCATGTCCATCTCTGACCCCGCCTCTTCTCTGCATGAGCATCGTCAGCGGGCCCCCTTTGCTCCAAAGCCCCCAGACTCCTGGTAGTCATGGTACTCCCTATGCCTCAGGACGGAAAGGCAGGCTGAACTCCGGCTGTTCTCTAGAACCCCTTCCTTCACCCCTCTGGCTCTACTCACATTGCTTCTGCTGCCCAGAAGCCACCCATCAAAGCTCCTCTGGCTTAGTCCCTCAATGCGTGGCATGATCACCATCACTTAAGCCCATCAGAAAACATACATGCTGCAGTTCTCCGCAAGATTATGAGCTCCCAGGGCACAGACCCAAGTCATACTCCACCCTGACCTGCCTTCCATCCTGGGACCAAGGAGGTGCTTTGGAGACCTCAGCCCTGTTGTAAAGGAGTCCCAAAACTGGAGGCTGGTGTGGAGGAAGGATGAGCATGAGGGCCATGGCAAAGACTCTTGGGATGTTGGGATCCAAGAAGGGACTCACATGAATTCTGGAAGAGCTGCATGTGCATTTCCACGAGGGGAAAGGACTGACGGAAACTGTATGTCACCAAGATCTTCTTCTTCTGGAAAATTTTGGTGACCTTTGGCAGGGGTAGGAAAAAGACAAGAGGCAGGGTTTGGGGTGGGGAATTTCCCATGGCATCTATTGCTTGTTACTGCCTACCCCATACCCCCCATACCACCACTAACAGACATATACACACAAACACACATACCCACAAGTTGGGGAGAAATGAAGCTTGGTGGAGCAGAACAGGAGAGACGGGAGAGAAATGCAAGTTCCCGATATAATGATGATGCGCAACAGGCATTCACGATTTTTATAGGAACTAACTGAATGCTGCTCCCCCCAGGAAGCCTCTTTTAATACCGCACATAGAGTCCCCCTCCCACCATTTTCTGAGCTTCTAGAGTGCTGGTTCAGTGCCTTTCACCATTAGGCTTGAGGAAAGTGCTATGAGTGTGTGATTGCTGGACTGGAAACACCAAGAGGAGTCTGATTCTTGTCTATCTTGCCCACCTGGGCCAGACCCAGCGCACATTGGAAATCTTCAATAAACCAATGTGTAGAGTTAATGAGTCTTCTTCTCAACAACCCAAGGTCTTTATCAAGTACTCGGGTGTTCTAGACTCAGCTAACACGAGTTGGAAACATCTCAGACCATCTGCAAGTGGCATTTAAAAGCATATTATTTGATTTCAGGATGGTTACGGTACACGCTTATGCAAAGCATCTTTTTAGCCCTTTGGATTGTGAGAGAACAAGGACTGAGTCTCCCTCATCTCTGGGAACCCAGTGCCTAGTATGGGGCTGGGCACCCACAGTGCACGATGGATGGTGAAACATTTACTCAATACCCATGTGGGCGAACCCCTCCTCTGGGTTAGGCTAGTCCACATCTGATGTGTTATTTCACCCCCATGACAACCCTGAGCTGGGGATTAGCTCCACTTCACAGAAGAGGAAATAAAAGCTCAGAGAGGGCACTGGAGGAGCTTCATCTAAAGTAGCAATTCTCAACTAGAGGTGACTTTGCCCCCTAGAGGACATTTTTAGTTTGAGTGCTACTGCTATCTAGGAGGTAGAAACATTGTAGCTAAACATGCTACAATGCACAGGACAGCTCTCACAACAGAGTATCCCACATCCGCCCCACATGTCAATAGTCCCGAGGCTGAGAGACCTGCTCTAAAGGACAGAACATCAAGGGAGGACAGGTCACTGTCCTCAAATCCCTGAGCAGCTGTCTAAGAGCAGCTCTCTGGGATCCCAAGGGTTGAGTCAAGATTATTGGAGGAAACTCATTGGGAGACAGATTCTAGCAGTCAGAGCTGTCCGAACAGAAAACTGGCTCCCTTGGAGGAAGGCAGCCTTCTGTGCTGCACTCATGCAAGCAGAGGACCATGCGGGAATCTGGCTCTTGCCTGGGATAAGAGGTTGGGCAGGACCCTGAACTTCCCTTCCCATCTGCAGAGTCCTAAGAGTCCCAGTTCTAAAAGACATATGTCTACACTGGTGACGAGCTCGGTTTTAAGAATTACTTCAAGCATCCCAACCACCAACCTCCTGGGCTATTAAGGTGGGCGTGGACTTTTTCTACCACTTCCCAGATTGTAAGCCTGTTATCTGCCCTGGTCCTCACCTTTTCTGTCCGCCTGTGGCTGTCACTACCTCCAAATGGATCCTCCAAATGGTGAAGTAAAGGAGGGGCAGAGGCACCCAGATCACATGGCAGAGCTACTTACCCACCATGCCTCCACCCACCAATGTTAATGGTTTACACCCCACCCAGAGTCCAAGCTCACCACTTCCCTCCTTCTCCTCCCCTCAATGTGCATACCACAAGGAGATCGTTGAAGAGGAAGACCTCCCGCTGGTGCAACCCTAGCCTCTGTGGGCGGTTTGGATCTGGCACCTCATAGAGCTGGCAGCAGCAAACCAGTCGACGGTGAGGAAGAGATAGGACCTAGATAGGCATGAAGAAATAGGTGTGCGCAAGGCCAGCCCACCAGCTTCAGGCATCTTAACATTAACTGCAAGAGTAAGTTCACTTCTGGTATATATCACTGTCACTCTGATACAAGGAATCTAAGCAACTAAGCCTAGGCTTATCTTTGTCCCTGCAGCTCCCTCTGTCTGGAATGCTTTCCTTGCTCAGCTCCCTATGGCCACATTCTACCATTCCTCCAAACCCCAGTTCCAGTGTTCCCTTTTCTAAAAAGCCATTCCTAATCTCACTGGGCTGAAAATGACCTCTCCCTCCCATGTGCTGCCCCTAAATTAACCTAACTATAAGGTGGAGGTATTGAGTTTTTGTCTGACACCTCCCCACCCTGGTCTGTGCTTCCAAGGACACAGACCATAATTTATTCGTACCTGTGTCCCCAGTGCCAACTGAAATGCTAGGCTCAGTGGAAAGGCATCTGTAAGTGTTTGTTGACTGAAAGACTAGAGTGTGTTTGTGGCTTCGGTCATCAGCTAACTATTATCTTGACTGCTCACTTGGGTGGACCAGCCAAACCAGAGGTGAGAAGCATGTTAATATTTACACAGCATCCACGATGTGCCTTGCCATGCGCCAGATCCATTCCCACAGAGCACCCCACTCAAGCTGCCCCACCACTCCTGAGGAATGCATCACCACCCACTCCATTCGGCAGTTGAGGGGAGCCTGGGGCTCAGAGGGGCATGGACTCACCTCCCCAACCTTGTTCCTTCTTCAGCCTCCCAAGGCGCTTACCGGTTTCTTGCCTACAATCATGCGCTCCACAGCCTGCACTTGGGACACGTGGTCATCGTTGGTCCGCAGTTCGCGTCCCTGGATGCGCTGGTAAATGCCCACTAGGAGGTCTCGGGGGATGTCTTCACCATTGTCAACCCCTGGTGGAGGGAATACATAGGAATATATAGTATACATGTGGGGAATGGGTGGCAGGGCTTCTCCACAACCCTCCACACCCAGGTGTGGGCCATAACGATGGCCAGGACTGGAGGGAACAGCCGCCCTTGGCCCCTTGGCCAGGATCAGGCCAGGAGAGTCAGTTGCTTTCTTCCCCAGGACAGGAATTTTGTCTAACAACTCAGAGAACAGTGTGATTAAAACAATGACACTTTTTTTGGGCCTTTCTAATTAACAAAAATAATGTTAAATGATAATATCCAGTGTTAGGAAGAGTTCAGGGAAGCAGGCATATGTACTAACATGACTGTTTTGGAAGGTAATTTGGCAAGCCTAACTATTCAGTGATTCCTCTTCTAGGAACCCACTGTAAGGAATTACTCAGAAATATGTGCAAAGATATATGTATAAGTACAGCTTATGATAAAATTTTCAAACAATCTAAGTTCTAACAGCCAAGGAATACTGAAGTAAAACTGAATATATCCATTTCATAAAATAATTTATAGCTGTTAAAAATTTGATATTTATTTTAAAAAATCATAAGAAAATTCCTATAGCAAGTGAAAAAAAAAGCAAGATAATAAATTGCTTGTACAACCTGATCTTAACTGTATAGTTATACTTGTTGCTGTTGTTTAGTCACTAAGTCAAATAAATGGAGAGATATTCCATTTTCATGAATTGTTGTTGCTGTTACTGTTTATTCTCTAAGTTGTGTCTCATTCTTTCACAACCCCATGGACTGTAGCCCACCAGGTTCCTCTGTCCGTGGCGTTCTCCAGGCAAGAATACTGGAGTGTGTTGCCAGTTCCTTCTCCAGATGATCTTCCCAACTCAGTGATCAAACCCGCATCTCCTGCATTACAGGCAGATTCTTTCCCACTGAGCCACTGGGGGAGCCCATAGTTACATGTGCATAGGAAAAAAAGACTAGAATACACCAAAATATCAACCATGGTTGACTCTAGGGGACAGAATTTTGGATGGTTAAAATTTTTAATAACGTCTATATTTCTAAAATTTTTGGAATGAACAGGAATTCATTTCATTTGCTTATTTATTTAATAATTTGAGGGTAAAGATATACACATATACAATATATGTGTATTGTACAATATATGTACATATATAAATATATACATTGTGCACATACAATAGATGTACATACATAATATATACATTGTACATATACAATATATATGTACACATATAAAATATGTACATGTGTGTATATGTATACACATGTACATATACACACATATATACATACACACAGACAAGGAGGGGAGAGGGAGAATGGATGAAATGAGTGAACGAACGAATGAATGACTAATGGCAGGCTCCTGGGAGAGAGCTCCAGATGGCCTCTGGTCTGTCTTACTCCTTCCTTTGAAGTCTACCATCCTTCTGATTGTCTGCTGAGCAAAACCCACTCACTCCTCTAACAAAAACCTTCTGCTAAAGAAAATGTTTTCTCCTTAGGAAATGCCAAGCCTCCTCCTTGGACACCAGGTACTAAAAGAACAGCCTTCATCACGCCGCCTTTTTACCTCAGGAGTCAGACAGCTTAAAAGCCCAATGATGCAAACCCCTGACAGTCAGCAAATCTGTCTTGTCTGTTTGTTTTTCCTCAATTATACTTCCCTCTTTCGTTTCTGTTTAAATAATCCTAACATCTGTGCCATTTCTAGTAGGCTGCTCTTTGGTGAGAGGCAGGGCTTGACATCAATACAATAAACCAAGAAAAAAGTCAAGGGGACACCTTTCATCTGGCACGTCAAGGCCCCTGGAAACTGGTTCTAACTGACCTTCCTAACTAGATTGTCTGCCTCCTCTCGATTGTTCTCCAAACAACTTTTTTTTCCTACCTCTGTGCCTTTGTTATTCTTACTGCTAGGTAAGCCTCCTCTTCCCTGAGCTCTAAATATACTTTTGGCCTGTCTGACATCACAGTTCGTTTCCTGTCTTGTGCTGGGTATCTGGTACTACAAGTCAGTCTCTCGCGCACAAACTAGGAGCCCTCTTGGGGCAGGGACTGTGGCAGATGCCCCTCCATGGTCCTTAGCACCTATCATAGGGACTGGCACACATGAGGCACTCAGTGTCAACTGCCTGGCTGGCTGATTGATGAATGAATAAATGAATGCTGAGTGGAGGAAAGGGCACCTAAAATAAATAAGTCTTTATGGGCAAACAAGGGAGGGAAACGGAGTGATGAGTGAATTAGTGTAAGTTCCATAAAAGTCATGGATTTTACCTCCCGTTCAGGATCTCCTGTTTAGTCAATATTCAGTGTGAGAATGAATGTTCAGACAAATGACCATTTGAGTGATTTAATAAGTAAATGCTGTGGGAACATCTAGCCTTGGCAGAAAGTGAGGTTAAATTTTCAGGGAGCAGATGTGATCTCCCTCTTCTTCCCACCCCCGCCACCTGGCCCACTTTCCTTTCCCAGGTGAAAGACAAGAAAAGCTGATGGGAAGCTCTGGGGTCACCTCTCAGGTTCTTGATGAAGTCATCTAGTTTCATCTTGCGTTCAGCCTTGACGCTGGGACTGTACATGTCAGTATTGAGGAGGATGATGGCAAAAGCAAGGATGAAAATGGTGTCTGGATTCCGGAACTGGCGCACGAGGGCTGGGTTACACACACAGTACCGCTGGCTGCAGGGCAGGAGGGGTCAAGACCAGGGTCAGGCACCAGTAATCTCCACCTACCCACCATCCTCCCATCTGGCACCACCAATTCTCTCCTCCAAGACATATTCCCAAACCCTTTGGGTCTCTCCTCTTTCTTCAGACTTTCCTCAAGATTAGCATGTAAAAATCACAACCTTTCATGGAGCTTTGCCAGGGGATTTATGTATGTCATCTCCTATAATCCCATTATAGTTTTGCAGCCCCATTTTACAGATGAAGTGACTGAAGCCCAAAGTGGCCTTCAGTGTTTAGGATAAAAGAGTTGATAAACGGTGAAACCAGGGTGAAAATCCAGATCTTTCTGACTACAAAGCAAATCCTCCCATGTCAGAAAACAAGTTCCCAGTATTTCTATTTCTCTTCTAAATACCCCAAAGTGGTGGAGTCAGGGCTTATAACCAGGTCTTATGCCTGATCCCTGCAGCATTCATGGAGGAAGATAATAGTTAAGAGCATGGGTCATGGACTCAGACACACGAGCTGAAATTCTGGTTCCACTGCTTATTCACCATATGACTCTGGGCAAGTTACTCAGCCTCTCTAAACTTCTGATTTCTCATCTGCAAAATGAGAATAATAAGAGAAGCACCTACCTCACCAGGTTGTTGGGAATATTCACTGAAATAATCATGTAAAGTGTCCAGCTCAGTAACCTAATCAATACCTGATGAGTATGGTATCGGCTTAGGGAACATGAGTTGTTGCTGATGCTGTTGTCACTTATTAGATGCCCATGTCCCAGATGCTAAGCTGGATACTTTAGGCACATTACCTCTGATCATCCAACTGCCTTGCAATATAGGATTTATAATTTCCAATTTCTAGTTCAGAAAGTATGAGGCTCAGAGAGATGACTCATAGACCCATCCTACACTGCCCCCCAAAGCAGAGAAAGGCAGCTTTAGTACTGGGAAGTGGGCACACCTGAAGGCTTCGATGAGTCGTTCCACTTTCTGGGCCTCACCCTGAACCCGGATGTGGGATTGGAACTTCCGGAGCGCGTCATCCAAATCCATGGAGGAGAAGTCCATTTCATCCACCACACAGCTGAGGAGCAGAGAAGGGGGTGTGGCACTCTCAATTCCTCTGCAAAGAACCTCTGACCCACCCTGACCTGCTCCAATGAACCAAATCCCCCACTGATAGACTTCCAAAATCTGAACCTGTGGCCCAAGCAAGTACTTCTGAGGATGAAAGTGGAAGTCGCTCAGTCGTGTCTGACTCTTTGCGACCCCATGGAGTATACATACATGGAATTCTCCAGGCCAGAATATTGGAGTGGGTAGCTGTCCCCTTCTCCAGGGGATCTTCCCAACCCAAGGATCGAACCCAGGTCTCCCACACTGCAGGCAGATTCTTTACCAGCTGAGCCACCAGGGAAGCCCAAATGAGGATAGAATGTTTGAAATGGAACCCATCTCAGAAAATCCAGGCAAGACACATGGTTGCTAAGGGTCTGTTCCATCAACCCACTGATATCAGGGATGGGAAAACTGAGGCTCAAAGCATGTCTTGCCTGGGGCCACCCAGAAGATGTTAGGACTAACACCAAGAGAGATCAGATCTCTTTAGGGCGGAGAGGTATGGGAGCAGGAAGGTCTATTCATCCTGTTTTGCAAAGTTTATCCCCCTCCTGCCCTCCTTTTCCAGGAACCCCTGGCCTAGTCTGTCCCAGCCTGGGGTCCTCACTCCAACACGTCTCTGTTGAACTGCTTCTGCCGGTTCCCTAGGAATTCCCCTATCATCTGCCGGCTCAGGCCTTTCCGTTCCAGGATGAAGTGAGCCACTCCCACCGGCGTGTCTGACAGGAAGCCCCGCTCAATCAGATACTGGATACCCTTCTCTGGCTTCCTGCAGAAAGAGGGGAGAAAGATGAGATGACAATCCTCCTGGAACTCTGCCCCCGCCCTATATCTTGAACTAATTTTGGGCCCAACCATGGTCTCAGGGAGCCAAGAAGGTCCACTCCCTTCTGTGGTCCACTCACTTCATGGTACACTTAAGAAAACTGAGGCCCAAGGGAAAGAAGCCACTTTCCCATTTCACAGAGCTTCAGAAATTCCAAGGTATCTTCAACTCAACTTCCTCCTTCACTGGAGCCACATTCCAGTTGAAAGAAAATTAAGATCTGATGAGAGCCTGTTCTGTGCCAGGAGCTTTGATATTCTCCATAGGCACTGAGGAGTCCTGGGAGAAGGCCTGAGCTCCAGGTTAAGTCCTTCTCTTCGAGTCACAGACCCTCGGAGTAGGAAAGTAGTAAAAAGATTACTTTTTCCACATCCCACTCAGGAGGCACCACCAAGCCTCTGAGTGTTTCTATAGATCAGTTGCTCCCTACTTTCCATATCTGGGTCTGAGCTATCCCATATTCAGAATCCCAGAGCCTTAGGGCCTCATGAGGCTAGAATTTGGGAGACTTTGGTGCCACAGATGGAGTCTCAGATCCATTACTTACCATGCATGAATTGGAACAATTCCCTTTAGTTCTCCAAGCCTCAGTTCCTTCTCTATAAAATAGGGACACAACTACCCACTTTGCTGAGTTATCATGAGAACTAAATACAGATGGCCATGTCTATAAAGATGTAAGGCATTTGTTTTCTAATCAAATGTCACACTCGTATTCCACTGCTAAGCACCTGGCACAAGACCAGGTACCTAGAAAGAACTCAGTCCTGGTCACTGACTAGTCCAGCACAGCACCCTGCCCCCAACACCTCAAACATCCATAGACTGCTAGTTAGTTGGTAGAAACACTGAAGCCCAAGGAAGGGACACACCTTGCTCAGGGCTACCCAGTGAGTCTGGCCCAAGTCTCCTGTTTCTGAGAGCAGGGTTCTTCATATACAACATCGGCTAGCCTAACCAAAAAGGGAAGGTGGGAGACCCAAGGTTCAGAAGCCATTCTATAGAGAGAGAACTAGGGCCAGAGAGGAAAGCATCTCACCCAAGACGACACAGTCAGAAGCAGAACCAGGACCACAACTGCCTCTCATGGGTGTGGGGGCAACTTTCCATTCTTGTCACCCTATTGCCCATTGTATTCCCTGAACAGCTAGAGAGAAACACCATCCACAAAGTGGAAGGATGGCGGCAGCAGGATCACCGCCTCCAGGAGTCCAAGTGCCTGCAGCAGGGTCGGTAGGGGCGACAAGGTGGGAATGGGAACACGTACTTATTGAACAAGTTGAGGCCAATTCGGTAGTGCCGCCTCTGCACCACATCGTTGTTGAAGGCTGGCGAGTCCCAGCTGTGCCTGGTCTCCCGCTGGTAGGTCTGCTTGCACAGGCCGGTGGCTGGAGGCTCCCTCAGGCTGTCCCGCGAAGAGGAGCCAGAGCTGCAGTTGATGGTCTCGTTGGAATTGCTGGAGCTCTCAAGGCTCTCGTTATCTCCACCATCAGAGTTCTCGCCTGCTGCCTCGCACTTCCCCAACCTCCGACCCCCAGCCACACCACTGGGCCCAGTGCCACTGTTGGGGGCTGGTGGTAGGGGCCCTGGCGGGGCTGGGGCTGGGCCCTCCGGGGCTGGGTAGTGGCGGTGTGGGATTGGGGCCCTGCCTGGTGGCCCCTTGTGCTTCAGGGTCCCATGGGGGCTGCAGCCATCAGCCTCATACACGAGCTGACGGTGGACAGAGCCGCGATCTGAGCGGTCACTCAGGTCCACGGAGCTGTCACTGGGAGGTTCAATGGTAAGCAGGGGCAGGTGGGCAGCCCGCAGCCGGAAATCCCGACATTCCAAGCACCCAGGACCCCTGCGAGTGCCTTCCTCACGGCTACCATCTTCCCGGGACCCTGCTGGCACTGGTGGAGGAACTGGAGGGAGAGGGGCTGGTGCCCAGAACTCAGGTCTGCCCTGGGCAGGAGGCTCTGTGCTAGGCAGTCGTTCAGGGGATGGTGGGGGAACTGGGTCATCCAAGTAGAGGGGAAGGTCACTGAAGGATGTGGCCGAGCTGTCTTCTTGCTGTTCCTTTGACTCTCGCTTCTCCAGCTGGGCTGACCCTGGTTCCTCAGACATGGGCCCCGATGGGTGGCAGTTCAAGGCCTCGTCAATGGATTCAGCCAGAGACTTTACCTGAGGTGGAGGGGAAGGGGGAGGAGGGGAAAGGAGAAAAAGGAGAGAAAGATGAAGGACAGTGGGATGGTGAAAGGGTGGGAATGAGGGAGGGAGGGAAGGAAAAAGTGGGGGGATCTTCCTGGTGCGGCAGCCAGAAAAGTACTTCCCCTCCCCTACCTCCCAAGATTCTCTGCAGGACATAACTCCCAGGGAGCCATTGTGAGCTCACAGGAGCTGGAACTTATGCCCACAAGTTCCATTCTCAGACATCCCAATACCTTCTTCATGTCCATATAGACCCAAGCCAAATGCCGCCTCCTCACTAATCCCAAGCCACATTCCTGCCTCTGCCTTCCCTTAGGGTAAACCAAAATCCCAGCTGCCTCTGGGCTCCTGGAGCCCTCTGTCTGGTTCTCTCTTAGGAAATCCATGATATTTAGCCTTGAGAATCTGGACCAAAGCTGGCCTCATTCTGGTATCTAGCTTCCCAACTGGTCCCTAATGATCCCTGCCTCCTGCTATTCACACCCTCATATACCATAGTGTCCCAGGGTTGGTCTGTGGGACCGGCAGCATCTGGCAAATGTGATGGGATGTCACTTCTGAGATTAGGTTAGGAAAGACTGCAGCTTCTATCCTGAGTACTCTCACTCGCTTGTGCTCCCTCTCTCAGATCCTTCACTCTGGGGGAAGCCACACCGTGAGCAGTCCTATAGAGAGGCCCATGTGGTAAGGCCCTGAATCCTCCTGCCAACAGCCAAATGAGTGAGCTTGGAAGCAGACCCATCAGCCCTGGATAAGCCTTTAGAGACTACAGTCCCACCCTATAACTTGATCACAGCCTCATGAGAGACGCTATGCGAGAGCCACCAGTCAAGCCACCCCAAGATTCCTGGCCCTCAGAAACTATATGGGATAATAACTGTTTGTTGTTTAAGCTCAGTCTTTACATTCAGTTTTAAGCTACTAAATTTTGGGATCATTTGATATGCAGCAATAGATACTTCCCCATTAGACTTGAATAGCACTGAGAGGTGGGCCCAGGCCTGGTTCCTCAGTCTCCCCACCAGACTATGAGGCCAGTACTTGAGGGATGGGTCCAGGCTGGGTTTCTCTCTTTTTAGCTCAGCTTGACACACTGATTGACACAGAAGAGATGGTCAATGAAATGTGTCATATGAATGCATAAATGAGTGATTTAGATCTTCCCTTTAACACTTCTTTCCTGTCTTCTACCTGCCTCCTCTCCCAACCCCATCACTAACTCCAGGGAAGCATGACCAAGCTTAGGGCAGGGCCAGATCACAGAGGTTAGAGCAGAATGATTTCTTCTCTTATACACTTTCATTCATTGATTCAACAATTTTTACCAAATATCTTTTTGGTTTTAGGAAGGAAACTAACATGTACTTAGCAAATGCCATATACTAGGTGCTTTCAGATATATTACCGAGTTGAACTCAACCTTCCAAACAGCTCTAAAAAATGGTTTTATCTTCATGTTATTGATCATGTTTCAGTGGAGTTAAACAGTTTGCCCATGGTCACATAGCTGGGAAATGGCAGAACTGGGATTTGCACCTGATCAGCTGTGCTGACACACTCCAAGCCTAGAATGATCTCCCACCACTATCACTGCCGCTTACATCCCCACCCTTCCCTGCTTTTCCTGATGCAATGCTTATGCAAGCAACACCCTTCTGACTATCTCTAACTTGCTAACTCTTCACTGCCTGCTGAGGCCCAGTTCCAGTGCTGTTTTCTCAAAAAAGCCTGCTCTCATCCTCCCAGAAGAAAATTTCCTCTCCCTCCTCTGGGTTCCCACAGCACTATATGGGATCTCTTCTCAGGGCTCTGAGTGCACTCTTTTAGGAAACAGTCCTGTGCACATGTGCCTGCTATTTCCTGCTCGCTTGGGAAGATCCTTGAGAAAAAGAATCCTGGCCAATTCATCTGTCTCCCCCACAGTGCCCAGCACAGAGCCTGGTCCATGATCGTATGGTATAAGGGAAAGCTTTGGAACCAGACAGAGCTGAGTCCTGATCCAATTTGGAAAAGTCACTTCACCTCTCAGGGTTGTGGAGCCTCAGTTTCCTCCTCTGTAAAACCAGGATAGCACCCCCAGTCTCGAAGGCCATTATGAGGCATATAGAGGACCTGATATAAAGTAGGAGCTGTTAGTTAGGCCTTAATCTTATAGTGGCTCATGTTCCAGAGTGAGAACTTGCATGTTTGAACAATATAATTTTTCTCTTGCCAATCCTTTCTCATTACCCTCACAGTCCCTACTCAGATGCTAGCTATTTGTTGTTATCAAAACAACAACTTGTTGGGCAACTTCCTTGAAGTACAGGGAAAAGGTTGTAGTAGTAGCCAGAGCGTGGAGATGGAGAGAAAAGGCCCTTTTCAGGGATGCTTACCTGTTTGGAGAAGGAGTCCTCAAGCTCCGTGATGTCGTTAGAAAACTCTCCAGATGTGGTGACGGAGCTTCCCCCACCATCGATGCCCCCTCCGCAGGAGCCGCCATATGGGAGCCCCCGTTCAAGCCGGTGGCTCCGGGCCCCAGCCATGGCACCCTCGTCCAGCGAGGCAGGCTTGCCCTCGAAGTACGCGGGGTTCTGTGCCTTCTCATATTCTTCAAAGGAGAACTGCATCCGCATGTTGGAAAGGATGATGCGGCGGGACATGCGACTCTCTGAAGCTGAGCTGCGGAGCCGCTCAAAGTTCTTGTTCATGCGGTACTGGCGGAAGGCCGTCTGGATGGTCCTGGCGGCCCTGCGGCTCAGGAAGGAGCCCCCATACTTCCTCTCCAGCATTTCCACCTGGCAGGGGAAGGTGGAGGGGAACAAAGTCAGAAACTTACGACAGCCTCCTCATCTCCCTGGGCCTCAGGCATACCACCTACCGAGTCATAGCTAACTGCTTACAGCTGCCTGGATGCACCAGGCTGGGGTCTGGGTGGTGTTCTTACTTTATTATCAGATAGCACATGTCACACGGGACTGAATTGTGGTTTTCTTTCTTTCTTTTTTTTTATTTACAAAAAGTAGATGTTCACTATTTAAAGAGAAAAGAAACAGAGAAGCTAAAACAGGAAAGAAAGGAAGACATCAATTGAAGGCAAGAAGGAGAAAGAACAGGGAGAAAGAGAGAGGAAGGAAGGGAAAAAAGGGAAGGAGGGAAGGAAGGGAGGAAGGAAAGAAAGTTGCTTCACCTAAATTCCCAACACCTAGGCATAATCACAATTACATTTTGGGATATATCCTTCCAGTTTTTTTACTTCTGTACATAGTATTTTGTGCCCCCCTTTTGGCTAAACAATATCTTGTGTGATACATGTGATATACTGGAAAACAGTGTTCTGAATTTGTCAACTTACATGTGTGCTTCTCCCCTTACACTGAGATTATTGAGGACTTGGTCTTTTATCTACACATCTCCAGTGTCCAGCATGGAGCTCACTAAATGTTTGCTGAGTGAATACAAGACTCAGTGGATGGATGGTGAATGGGTCAGTGAGGTCCCAGTCAGGTGAAGGGTTCCTCTTCCATTCCAGTCTCACCATCCCTCCCTGGACACCACCTTCGAGCACCATATTCCAATCTCTTCCCTGGTCCTCTCACCCCCCCCCATCCCCACCGGCACCCCCACCCGCGACCAGAGCATTTCTTGGGTACCTTCTTGTCCTGCAGGTCCGTGGAGAGTTCATAGCTGTCAGACAGGGCCTTTGAGCGCTTTATCTCCTCCTCCTCCTGCTTCCTCAGGGCAACACTGGCTGGCTGGAGGCGCGCCCGCTGAGCCCAGGGAAGGCCCACCCCAGCAGGGGGGCCCCCCATGTGGCTGCTGGTGGGGGGAAGCTGGCTCAGCCGGTAGGGGGGTTGGCTCCCAGGACTATCAACCGCTGTGCTCAGGTCACTGCCTGGGGCATCACCCTCCACACTGTGGGGATGAGATAAGATGAGCCAGGATGTGGGAACAGGAGACAGGCCTGCTGGGCCAGACTGAGAGTGGGTGGACCAGATCCCTTCCCACAGCACCATCCTCCCCAGCCTCCTCACAGATACAGAGACCCCAATACTTAAAGGCTAGAGGACAGCCCTACCCCCAAAGTTGTCTTCTTATTCCCCTCACAGTCCTATCCCTTCCCCTTCAGCCCTGTCCCCTCCCCTTCAGCCCTGTCCCCTTACAGCTCCATCCTCGAATGCCCTCTCCCCCCTCACAGACCCCCACCCCTTCACAGCTCCATCCTTTCAGACTCCTTTCCCTCCAGCCAGGTCTTCTCACTGTCTTGTCCCAAGTCCTACTCTACCCTTACAGCCTGGTCCCTTCATGGCCAGGTCCCCTCACAGCTTTATCCTCAGACCCGTTTCCTTCCACTCCTACCCCTCAAGTTCCTTTTTCTAATCATCTTAGCCCCTAACAGCTCTGTCTCCAAATCCCTCCTCCCCTGAGGGACCAGTTCCCTTATATCCCCACCCCCTCAGACCTCTTCCCCTCCCAGCGCGAGCCCAGCACCATCCCAGATCAGCTCTGTCCCTAGACCTGAGCCTACTCCTATACCCTGCACACGCAGGCTCTCCCCTGCTCACCCAGCCCTGCCCCCGACAGCCCCACCTCTGCCCCCAGAGGCCTGGGCTCCAGGCCTGGCCAGTTCTCAGTGTTCCCTGGCTGCCAGGCCGAGGGCTCAGTGACAGCGGGAGGCGCCTCCCACCAGCATTCTCACAGGTAAAGAGCTGCCCTGCGGGGCAACTTCCTTTTTCTCCTCATGGCCTCCTCTGCTCAGCTCGGGGGAAGGGAACAAGGGCGAAGAGTGGTAGGAGCGGGGCACTGGGTCTTGCCCGCCCTGGTTACCCAGAGCTGTTGTTCTGCCAGACCTGCTCCCATGGTGCCATGGCAACCAGGCTGCCAGGGAACTCAGGTGGCGACAGAGCCCAGCGCCCTGAGCCCAAGCAGGACGGTGAGAAGCCACAGAGATGGGAACAATGGAGGGGGTTTGGGAGGGGGGACAGGCAAGGGGAGGCATGGAGGGGGTTGTGGGGGGAATGGGTATGGCTGAGGCCCAGAGAGTGATCTGGTTTGGGCAGGCACTGGAGCTCTTGACCAATGAAAGGGTTAAGGGGCCACTCCCTGGCCCCTACCTGACAGAGGGCAGGGCACAGGACCAGAATGGGGGGCAAGCTGGGATGGGTGTAGGGAGGCTCCCAGCCATTTCAGGAGTTTGAGCTACAATGGTCTTGCCAGCCTGACAGATGAACACTTTGGGCTGGGGGCTTAGGGGCTGGGGGCAGTGGGATACAAAGTTGGTGCTGGCTCAGCGCTAATGAGGGCTCCTGCCCTCTGCTCATCCCCGACCCTCCCAACTGTTAATCTTCAACACTGTCAGGAGCAAGGTGGAAACAGACTGAACGGCTGCCCTGAACCCCAAAATGCTCTCTCCTCCTGGGCCTCTGGGGCCTGTGAAGTCCCCCTTCAGGGGTCAGACCCAGCCCAGTGCCCCCCAAGCATCTAAGATGCACCTCTCTCCCCCTCAGGACTGCAGGATCCCACCCCCCAGCCTCTCCCCTCTCAGCACATGCCTCCCAGTTTTGATCAACTTTGTTCACAAACCATCCTTGGTTCCCACTTGCATTCCTCCAATTTAAAAGAGAGAGAGAGAGAGAGAGAGAGAGAGAGAGAGATAACCCAAGTCCTTGTTGTGGCATTTGAGGCTTCTCCAAGACTAATGTAGCTAATGTTTTGTTGTTGTTCCGTTGCTCAGTTGTGTCCAACTGTTTGCGATCCCATGGACTGCAGCACGCCAGGCTTCCCTGTCCTTCACTATCTCCCAGACTTTGCTCAAACTCATTTTCATTGAGTCGGTGATGCCATCCAACCATCTCATCCTCTGTTGTTTAGTAAGGCACTATTCTTGTGCTTAGTCACTCAGTCATGTCTGACTCTTTGCAATGCTATGGACTGTAGCCCACCAGGCTCCTCTCTCCATGGGATTCTCCAGGCAAGTATACTGGAGTGGGTTGCCATTTCCTCCTCCATGAGATCTTCCCCAGCCAAGGATGGAACCCAGGTCTCCCACATTGCAGGCAAATTCTTTACCGTCTAAGCCACCAAGGCTACTATTCTTACTGCTTCACATTTAATAACTTGCTTACTCTTCAAAACAACCCTATGAGGTAGGTATTATTAATCATCTTCATTTTACACATAAAGAAACTGAGGCCCAGAAAGGTTAATAACATATCTATGGTCACACAGCTATTAATGATAGAGCCAGGATTCAAATCCAGGCAGTCTGACTCCAGAGTTCACACTCTTAAACATTAAGCCACACTGCAGAGTTGGCTACCAGCCCCCCACCCCATCCACTCTTCCCTCCAACCTTGCTCAAATCCTGTTTCTCCCCAATACTCCCATTGTCCTTTCCACCTTCCCAACTGCTCATACAGTACTTTCCACCTGGAATGCTGTCCCTATCATCTTCTGCCATCTGCAATCTGAGAACCCCCACACACACCTTAGTTCCATCAAAAGTCAGGTCATATGCCACCACTAAGAAGCCCTCCTGAAGCCCGCCTCCAGCCAGAAATGATGGCTGATCCTGTTCAGGGCTCCCACACACAGCACATGGCTGTCCTTCTTTTTATGTAGCAGGTTAGCTTTGGCAAAGCATGACAGCTATTTGTGTTCCTGACTCCCAGAATCCCAGCACAGGAAGAGAGTTTGGTAATCTCCCTGCTAGGACACAGCACAAGGCCTGGAACAGAGTAGATGCTCAGCAAAAGCTTCTGGAGGGAGGAAGTCAGTGAATGAGCTCTGGTGGCTGGGCTAATAAATCCTCTCACCTGAACTCTGACCTCAACTCGTCTCCTCTTCCCAATCCATTCTCCATTCTGTGGCTAGTGAGAGCTTTCCAAAGTAGAAATCTGACCATGTTGCTCCCCCACTAAAACCCTTCCATGGCTTCTCATAACTCATTCAATAAATGACAATTGAGCCCTTTCTACAGGCCAGGAACAGTGCTAGGTGCTGGAAAGATAATCATGAGCAAGACGTGTGAGTTTTGTTCCCTCAGGGAGGTGACATTCTAGTGGGAGAAGAAGACTATAAATATATACTATCATTTCAGGCAGGGAGAAGTGCTAGGAAGGAAAATACAGCAGGGCGATAAAAGGTGCTGTTTTAAATGTGGTAGTCAGAGAAGGGCTTTTTGAATAAATGGCATATAATCAGAGAAGTGAGGGAGCGAGCTGTGTGGTTATCTGAGGCAAGAGCAGTCCAGAGGGTAGAGCCAGTGCAAAGGCCCTGAGGTAGAACTGTGCCTGGCATGTTTGAGGAACAGCCAGAAGGCTGGTGTAGCTAGGGCAGAGTCAACAAGGGGAAATGAGATCAGAGAGGCAATGGGAGCCAAACTGTGAAGGGCACTGAACCCACGATAAAGACATTGGTGTTTGCTATGATTGTGATGAGCAGAGAAGGGACATGATCTAACTTATGTTTTATAGGAATCATCATCCATAAGATAACCTCTAGCTTCCTCACCTCACCATAACCTCACCTTCCTCCTTCCTCACCATAACCATAGGTGGTTCTCCTGACCAGACCTCTGCCTCATATACCCTCTGACCTTTTACCCCAACCTGGCGACCTCCTGCTCACTCTTTAACATTTAGCTAAGGTGTGACCTTCCATGTCTTCCTGAGCCCTTCATGCAGGATGGCTTACAGGCCCCTCTTCTGTGCTGCCATAGGGCCCTATAGTCAATTCTATCCCTAGAGCAAGGGCATTAATTGGCTCATTGTGTGGGTGTGTGCTTGAAAGTGAAAAGTGAAAGTGAAGTCGCTCAGTCGGGTCCAACTCTTTGCAACCCCATGGACTGTAGCCTATCAGGCTCTTCCATCCATGGGATTTTCCAGGCAAGAATGCTGGAGCGGATTGCCATTTCCTTCTCCAGGGGATCTTCCCGACCCAGGAATCGAACCCAGGTCTCCCGCACGCGGGCAGACACTTTACCGTCTGAGCCACCAGGGAAGCTTGTGTGGGTGTGTGCTTAGTCGTATCCAACTCTTTGCAACCCCATGGGCTGTAGCCCACCAGGCTCCTCTGTCCATGGGATTTCCCAAGCAAGAATACTGGGGAGGGTTGCCATGCCCTCCTTCAGGGGATCTTCCTGACCCATGGATCAAACCTGCATCTCTTTTGTCTTCTGCATTGGCAGGTGGGTTCTTTACCACTAGTGCCACCTGGGAAGCCCCTTGAAGGCTTACAATTTACTGAGGCAGGCACCAGTAGCCCTATTTTATAGAGGAGAACACTGAGGCAAGAGGCCACGTAAACTTGCTCGAGGTCATACAGGATGCAAATCCAGAGCCCAGGCTGCCTTCTCACGACATCTTGTTGCCTCTCCCTACTTCAGGCCCCACGCTGCCCCTGGCTTTCAACTCAGTGGCAGTTCTCCCCTCGAGAGCTCTCTCTTCTGCTTTGGTTGCAAAGGTAATAGTGACAGGGAGGTCAGGCTGTCAACACAGCCTCCTAAAAAGGACAGAGATTGAAGGCATCATACACATTGCTGAAGGAGTGGGACCTGGGGACGTGGGATCCCTCAACTCAGAACCCCCAGAACACCAAGGAACATGCTAATAATGTGGAAAAATCTCTCTTACACAGACTCATATTCTCTCTCTGTGTCTCTCACTCACACACACACATGCACACACACGCACACACACATACACACACAGAACATGTGCAGTAACAAGCTGAGTGGACATAGGTTTAGGTCCTGATGGCCATCCACCCGCTGTGTGAGCCTGGGTGTGTCTCTTTATCTCTATGCACCTCAGTTTCTCATCTTCGTGGAGCTCAAAATGCTATTCCCTCTTTGGATTCCTGGACTTCAGAAAGGCCCTGGGAGACCTACCTCTCCCCAGACTCCTCCCAGCCAGGAGCAGGAGCAAAGAAAAGACACACACACACATATACTTGTGCATTACACAAACAACCACAGTATAAAGCTGCAAGTTCTAAGGGCTGGGGAACGAAGGGAATGCTGGGGGAGCTCAGGAGAAATTTTTCTTGCTGGGGAGGGGGCCAGGGGCTAAGCAGAATAAAAATAAACTCTCACTTACAATGCACCTTCCCTGTGTCAGGCATTTTCTGCATGTATTTTAACTGCATGGCAAATGGGAAAGAAGAATTAGGATTTCGATTTTGCAGGTGAGGAGAAGGCTCTGAGGAGGAAATTCAGGCCAAAGGTCTCAGGACTAGCAAGTGGCAGAACAGGAATTAAAAGCCCAGAGCCTGTGCTAGTTCCCCTGCTGCCTTGAAGGCTTCCTGGGGTGGGTGGAGTGGGGGAGCTATAGAATAGGGCCTTGCCTAGGAGGAGTTGGTAGAGATGAGGCGTGAAGGACCCTGGGAGCCAAGGCACTATGATGGGGAGAAGCAGGGCGGGATGGGCTGTAGGGATTCAGGGCTGTAGGGTCAGGGGCACTGACCCACTCCGGCTGCTGCCCCTAATGGGAGGTCTCTCTCCCTCCTTCCCTTTATTGGCACTGCCCAGAGCCAGGCAGCCAGCAGGGGATGGAATCAGGATGCAGTTGCCATGGAAATGAATGGGGGCTGTTGCTATGGATACCATAAGATGAGGGTAAGAGGAAGCTAGGGATGCTGAGGACTATCCCCATGACAACTTGGGCTGAAGTGGGGGACCGGAAGTTAGAGACAAGAAAACAAGATAAGGAGGTCAGCACACCTAGATGAGGAAAGAAGCACTGGGCTCTAGAGGAAGACTGGGCAAGGAGACCAGACCCAGCAGGGGCTGGGGGCAGAGGGGCGGAGGGACTGCAGTCACCTCCCTCTCCCCTGACAGCTTTTCAGCAAGCTGTTTCTGCTGCCCAATCCCAGCGCCATGGAGACTCCAAACTTGAGGCCAGCCCGGCTTGGTACAGGGACTTGCAGGGAAGGGTGAAGCCATCTCAAGGGCTCATTGGGTACCCAGCAGACAATGTAGGCTTGGGAGCACAGAGATCAGGTTTGAATCTCAGCTCTGCTTCCTTTGCAGCCCTAAAAATAATAGCTGTCATTTACTAAGGACCTACTTTTAGCTAGGCCCAGCAACTCTGCAAGGTCTGGGTTGTTTCCCTTGAAGGGGATAATACAGATGAAGAAACTGAGATGCAGAGAGATGAAGTCATTTGCCCAAAGTCTCTATGTTCAGCAGTGCAGGAGCCAGGAGTCAAATCATCACTCATGCCTGTACCTACCAGCCCAGCACCGAGCAGCCCCTCTGGAGCCATTCTCCAGCTCCCTGTGCCTTCACACAGTGGCACACAGAGGGCCAGACAGTGAGTAAATATTTGTGGAGTGTTTGAATGAGAAAGTGACCAGGAGAAAGCAGGAAAGACTGAGGTTAAATGGAAGAAGTGCCTGCCTTTGACAGCAATGACTCACTGGTTTGCCTGGCCAAGGGTAGAAGATGCTCAGAACCGAGAGATCCCAATTAAGGCTCACATAGTCAAAGTGACTTGCTCAGGGTCACGCAGGATGAGAACCCCAATTCCCTATCTTCTAGGCCAGCGTCCCACTTGCAGCTTTTTAGCTGAATCCGTCTAGTCCCCACCCCACCCCCAGCCCCTTGAAGCTCCTAGATGTTGGTGACAGCAGGCCCCTTGCACTTCCCAGGCTACAGCGAGCTGATCCATAGTGCCATGCCTGTGCCCAGTCCTTAGCTTCTTCTGCCCATGTGTCCTCCCTCTCTCCTCCACCTGCAACCTTCGCTGATCTGGCTGAGCTCATCTCATCTTGTGGCACCACGAGTAGGCCAGCCCCCCTGGGAAGTTGGTTCTGACTCACTCCCACTCCCCACAAACCCTGACAGGATCAGATTCCATCCCTTTATGTTTTGTGCACACTCATGTCACAGGCCGTCCTTGTCACTGGCTAACTTGAGATTCTCTGTTGAAGTGTTCATTGCCTACACTGCTCCTGTTTCCCATGGGCGGTGGCCTGGTGTGATTTACTGCTGTGGACCCTCCCTATGCCCAGGCCAGTGCCCCGCAGCTACCTTGGTCCCCTAAGACCAGAGCTGGCAGCCATGTGTGTGTGACCATCTAGCTTGACAACTGCCACCCTAAAAGCCACAGCCCCACATGCTCAAAAGCCACTGACACATATTCTTATGATTATCTCCACCTGGGACACACAGAGAGTCTGCAGGCACAGAAATTTACCACCTCACACAATCAACCTCACACACTCAGAATCCCTCACACCCAGCCTCATACAATCACATTCCCTCAGATACACAACAGTGTACAACCTCTCATTCTTCTCGCACCTGCTGGCCTCATGCATACATGTGCACAGGCACACACTTTTCCCTTACAACTGATAGAAACCTTCCCCATTCCCATACCATAGGCCCTCACCCACTTCAGTTGCCTACACAGGAGTCTGCTGCTACTGCTGCTAAGTCACTTCAGTCGTGTCCGACTCTGTGCGACCCCATAGACTGCAGCCCACCAGGCTCCCCCGTCCCTGGGATTCTCCAGGCAAGAACACTGGAGTGGGTTGCCATTTCCTTCTCCAATGCATGAAAGTGAAAAGTGAAAGGAAAGTCGCTCAGTTGCATCCGACTCTTCACGACCCCATGGACTGCAGCCTACGAGGCTCCTCTGTCCATGGGATTTTCCAGGCAAGAGTATTGGAGTGGGGTGCCATTGCCTTCTCCGACACAGGAGTCTACACCCCCATGTCTCCCATGATAGCCATCTGATCTTCAGTTGAGCCCCTGTGGCCCTCAACTTTCATCTCCAATCAAATGAAGGGTAAAATGGTCTCTCCCTCCACAGCCAAAGGTCACCTAGACTCACACACCCAGCTTGAACAGAGCAGTCTACATACCATTCCCCAGTACAGCCCTGGAGCTCTCCACCAGGTTTTGGTCCGTGCTGCACCTGACTCTCTAATGCCTCCTCACCTCTCAAACCATCTATTCAAACCCTTCCCAGCCTTCCATTCTTGCCCCTCTTCCTCCAGCAATCCTTGGACACCACCACCCCCAAATGATCCTGACATCTTCCTCCTCTTTGGGCCAGGAACATATTTTGCTCATTACTGAAGCCATATCTGCTCAATCACTTCTGCCCTTCAGGAAAGTACCCTGCCTACTTTCCCAAAGGAATTTTCATCTCCCCTGAGAGATGGAGAACTTAAGGAGAACACAGTCACTGTCTTACTTTCGGTCTCTCATGGTATTTAGCTTGAAGCCTTGCACACAGTAGGTATATGAGCAATGTCTTCTGGAAGAGTAAATAAAGGAGAGAGGAAGAGAGAGGGAGGGACAGAAGGAGAGGAGAAATAAATGAGAATTTGAATGAGTGAGTGAGGAGCTGAGTGCCTAAGTCAGTTAAGCAATGAGTGAAGAGTGAGGCAAGCCTCTGGAAAACTACCGGAGCATGTGAAGGGTATGTTGAAGGGAGGAGGGAAAGAAAGGAGAGGAGAGACTCTCACCTGGGCCTTAATCAAAACAGGAGCCACCAATCACTGTGCAGTTGCCAACCATGCATTAGACCCTATGCTGAGCTCCTTGTGTTTCTTCTTGCTAATCTTCATGACAACCCACAGAGGTAGATCTATTCTCACTATACTCAGGAAGAAAATGAAGCTCAAGGAGAAGAAAATATTTGCCCAAGGTTATACAGAGAGTAAGTGGCAGAACCATAAGGTAAACTCAGATTTGTCTAATGCAAAAAAAAAAAAAAGCAAGGCTCAGAAAGGGAAAGCAGGGGCAATGAGCCCACTTGGGAGTCCCCTGGCTCTGCTCCTAACACAGACTCATCACGGAAGGTGTAGGTCCTACAGCTCACAGACGACACCTTCTGCCTTCCTGCCAACAGCCTCTGGGGATTCTTAGAACCAGCCTCTGGCAGGTGCAGGAAATATTTAGGGTCATTGCATCTGGAGGCAGCGGCTTTCCCTCAGACTCCAAGATCCCTAAAGCTGTAAAATTGGAACCTTGAAAGTACAAAATCAAGGACTCGTAACATCACAGAATGTTAAAAGCATACCATCAGAATTTTTTAAATGGTAGAATCATGAAATCTTAAAAACCACCATATTGCAGAATCCTCAAATCACAGCATCATAGAAATAGAAACACATGGAATGTGTCACTGAATTATCCTCTCTTGAATTCATGTAATCATAGTTTCTTAAAATTGTGCCATCTCAGATTCACAGAATGTCAGAGCTGGAGGAGCCCTTGGAGATCCTCTGGTCCAACTCTCCCTCCTCCTTTTACACATGGGGAAACTGGGTAGCAGAGAGGCCAAGCCACGTGTCCCAAGTTGACCAGCTCATGCCACCTCAGGCTGAAGAAGGCTCTAGGCTTGCCCATGACGAGAGCGCCGCACCATTCATTCATTTATTGAGTGCCTTCTGGGTGTTGACAATACCAGGAATCAAACCCTACTCTCTTTCCCAGCCCCTGTTCCCAGCCATGGATAGGAAAGAGGGTAAGGCCCTGGTGGAGATGGGGAGAGGGAAGTGGGTAGGGTGGAATATACATCAGACAGAGAGAAGAGATCAGCTTTTATTGATGGAAATTCTTTTGTACACAGCGACACGCACTCTGAAAGGCCTTTTCCTCCTGATCATATTTACAGAGCACTATGGGAGCGGCAGGGGGCACAGGATGAGGCCGTCAAGCAGAAGAGATGGCAGCAATGGCCACAGCGAGGGAACGAGCAGGCTGGGTCCCAACCCCTTCTGGTCCTCTAAGCCCTAGGCACCCTGCATCTCTGTTTGTGCTCACAGAGGACAGAGGTAGGTCCTTGGGATGTCATTTGGAGACCTCTCCAGGAGTGGCAGGCTCCAGGGTGCCTGGGAAGTGGGGTGCGGGTACGGGAGGGTCCAGGTTTCAAGCTCCAAGCTCTGCTGCTCCCACATTTTAGTCAGACCAAGGACTCCAGCCTTTATAATTCGGGGGCTGGAGTCCAGGGGAGACAGCAGCAGGGGTGGGAATTCCAAGAAGGGAGTGGACAAAGATGGGGCAGGATGCTTGCCCATCCGGTTCCTGAAGCAGGGACGGGGTCTCATGGGGGATCGCAGGGGTGGGGGCTGGTTAAGGCTTTTGCTTCTGCATAGAAAATGACCCTTGTCCTCTCAGTTACCGAGAGGAGGGACTACTGCACTCGGAGGCCGGACAGCAGAACTGATGAGCGTCTTCCTCTTCCTCTTCCTCAGTCTCCTCCTCCTCCTCCTCTTCCCTGGGGCCAGGAAGGGCAGGGTAGAGGCCACAGGCGGCGGGTGACAGAGAGAGGCAGAGGCATTAGTTTGCAGAGCAGGGGAGATACAAGAAGGGCTGGAACCAGGGAGGTGGGGCTAGGATGGGAGTTGGAATGGGAAGGCCAGCGTGACCAACAGGGCCACACCCATCTCAGTCTCCGAGGAGCCTGTTGCTAGTCCCCGAGGAGCCTGTTGCTAGTCCCCCTCTGGGACTGGCCCTCCCCCACACTCAGGCTGGGCTCCAACTTAAGAGTAAGTAAACTCCCTTTCTGATCAGACTGGTGCCCAACCTTCATTTTAATATAAATAAGTAGCAACCAGCTCTGTGCTGGCACTTTGCATGTATCATCTCATTTAACCCCTGCAACAACTCTGCAACATTTTAAAGATGAAGGAATTGAAGCTCAGAGAGATTAGATAACTGCCCAAGGTCACACAGCTGGATTAGTGGTAGAGTCAGGATTTAAACTTGGAAGTTCTTGGAGCTCCAAGTCTCGGGCTCTGCCCAGCAGGTCCTTTGGGTAGACTTGGTACTATCTCCAGAAATCCATCCTGCCCTTGAAGGACAAAGATTTGTATCTCCTGAAGGCTTCAGGGTTTGGAATGTAGGAGATGCTTAGAAATGGAGTGTGTGAAGTCCACAGCTTTGGAAGCAAATGGACCTGGGTTCTGAAACCAGCTCTACAAGTGCTTCTAGGCTGTGGCCCCAGGCATGTTAATGCCCCTCTTGGAGCCCTGGTTTCCTCATCTGTAAAAATGGGGCTTATGGTACCAACCTCACAGGATTGTTGCAAGGACTGGAATACATGTCAAGTGCCTGGCAAACAAGAGCGATAGGAACACAGTGATGGTGGTGAACTGTTCAGGAACTGAACCTAATTAAGTGGCCCTTTGCACTCACACAGAAGCACGACAGTGGTGGGAGGAATCATTGCAGGAACAAGCACATATTTCTTGGGTCTTGCAGAACAGTACCAGGGGCCAGTCACTGGAGTTGGACTATAGTTTCATGGGGTGGATGGACAGGCATGGGAGCTGGGGCAGGACCAGGTGTCTTGGGAGTGAAAAAGGTGACAGATCTCCTAGGGCTAGTGAATGAAAGAGTCTTACCCCACTCCCAGACCCCTTGGCTTGGGGGATGAAGGAAATATGGAATGCAGGGTACTGGAGGATCGGGAAGACAGGGGAAGGAAAGCGGATAGGCAAAGGGAAGGCACTATGGTGTCCATGTGACAGACAAGGGTGCACGGGTGCCCGCATGCACGTACACACACTCACACACACACACATACACACCCTCCTCATACTCAGAGCTCCCTCTGACACATTGTTCCACAGACTCACTGAGTCAGCAAAACCACATGAGCCAGGGCTCCAGTCCTGGGCAAACAGCTCCTCCTTTCAGAGTCTCCCATTCCTCATCTATAAAAGGAGACAGAAACTCCACACTTCTCAAGGCTATCACGGGTAACAAATGATCTTCCAGTCCCCCGGCTCGCTCCCCTCCTATCCGAGCCAGGCCCCTGCTACCCTTCACCTGACACTGCAGTCATCTGATTTTCTCTCTGTACTCTCCTGGACCCCTTTAGGCTTCCTATATCCCACCATTGAGTGTGGATCTCCTGCTCAGACACCCACCTCGGCTCCCCTTTGCTTCCTGCACAAAGTTCAGATTCCTCAACCTGACATTCAAAGCTCCCCCACCCTATGGCCTCACCTGGCCTTTCCTGTCAGGTGGAAGAAGCATAGGCTTTAGAATTAGACAGACCTGGGTTTAAGTATCAGCCCCACCATCTACTATCCAGGTAACCTTGAGTCCATTTCTTCACCTCTCTAGGACTTACTTTCCTTACTGCAAAATGAGGAAGCACCTATTCTGTAGGTTATGGTGGGAGTAAGTAAATTCAAGTATGTAAAGCACCTGCCACAGGGTAGGTTTGGTGCCTCACACATGGTAACTATTATTGTGACTGTCAGCATCAGTGGCATCAGTGTTACCCTGCTCACTCCAGCCCAGCCTTCATGAAACTAGCTTGTCCGTTATTCTGTCAGCATGAACCAGCCTTTTCATGCTTCTATGCTTTTGCTGACTCTGTTTCTTTCTCCTGCACAGAGCTTTGCCCTTTGAAATCCTATCTAAACTTCACAACCCAGCTCAATTGCTGCTTCTTGCAGGAAGTCCTCCCTGACTTCCAACCAGAAATATTCTTTGCTTCTTCCTAGCTCCAGCATCCATGCTCTCCATGTTGTTGCTTTGAACTTTTCCAAGGCATTTCTTTCACCAATCCCCTCAATGCCCTTGTATTCCCCCCACCACCACTATCTCTGCTTTCCTTCCCTGTGGGAAAGAGAGGACACCTATACTATTTAAGGCCAGTCTCTCCACCCAGGCTCTGGAGCCCACCCCTGCTACCTCCTCCATAACAATTATCCCCTCTCCCTCCAGTATTTCAACCTCTCCCTCTCTGTTGCCTCCTTCCTACCAACATTTATAGAAGCTCAAGTCTCTCCCATCTGGGAATAAAAACCCTCTATCTGCCCCCACATCTCCCTCGAGCAATCACTGTCCCTCTCTCCTCTTCACAGCTAAGCTTCTTGAGAAATTCGTCTACACTGGCCATCTCCACTTCAGTACCTCCCACGGGTTCTTCAACCCACTGCAATCTGCCTCATGTGCCCACCAAGCCACAGAAACTCTTCTTAGTAAGGTCGCCCAGGACCTCCCACTGGTTAAAGCCAATAGACTTTCTCCCACCCTCATCTTACTTCTCCCAGCTATAACATTTGCCACTCTTAACAAGCCCCTCCTGTGTGCAGACGGCTCTTCCCTTCCTCTGCTTCCATGAGCCCACTCCCTGCTGGTTTTCCTCCTACTTCTCAGGACCACCCCCAGCTCCTCTTCCTCTCCCCATTCCTTATATGTTGGTACCTCTTCTCCAGTTCTGCTCTGGTCCTCTTCTCTTTCACTCCACACTCACTGTCCAGGGATCTCATTCCATTCCATAATTTCAGGTATGGCTGAGGACCCCCACATCTCTCTCTCTCTAGCATGGACCTCTCTCCTGGGTCTCACCAAGCCTAATGCTTGCTGGAAGCTCCACCAAGATGGCTCTTAGGGCCTTCAGAGTTCACAGGGACCTCTCACTCAGCATCTTACCACTGCAAACCTATCCTCTTGCATTTCCCACTTTCGTGAAGGGGCACCACCACCCAGTGGCCCAAGCCTAGATTCTTCCTGCTCCTTTAGCAAGTGAAGTGAAAGTCACTCAATCGTGTCCAACTCTTTGCAACCCCACCGACTATACAGTCCATGGAATTCTCTAGGCCAGAATACTGGAGTGGGTAGCCTTTCTCTTCTCCAGGGGATCTTCCCAACCCAGAGATCGAACCCAGGTGTCCTGCATTGCAGGTGGATTCTTTACCAGCTGAACCACAAGGCAAGCCCAAGAATACTGGAGTGGGTAGCCTATCCCTTCTCCAGGGAATCTTCCCGACCCAGGAATCAAACCAGGGTCTCCTGCATTGCAGGCAGATTCTTTACCAACTGAGCTGTCAGGGAAGCCCTTCAGCAAATCAGCCACCAAGTCCTGCTGATTCTACCCCCTCCCCCGCCCCGCCACTGCTGCTGCTAAGTCACGTCAGTCGTGTCTGACTCTGTGCAACCCCATAGACCGCAGCCCGACAGGCTCCTCTGTCCCTGGGATTCTCCAGGCAAGAATACTGGAGTGGGTTACCATTTCCTTCTCCAATGCATGAAAGTGAAAGTGAAGTCACTCAGTTGTGTCTGACTCTTAGCGACCCCATGGACTGTAGCCTACCAGGTTCCTCCATCCATGGGGTTCTCCAGGGAAGAGTACTGGAGTGGGTTGCCATTGCTTTCTCCGTCTACCCCCCTGAATAGCTCTAAAAGACTACACATGATCTGGCTCTTGCTAACTCATCATCGACTCCTCTCGCCCTTCACTCACTCCTTCTCCAATCATACTGGTCTCCCTGTCATTCCTCAAACATAACAAGCCCACTCCTGCCTCAGGGCCTTTGCACTCACTGAAACATCATTCCCCAGATAGGTGTAGCACCAGACACAAGCTATTAATATATATTTAGTTGCTTATTTATTATCCATCTCATCCGCTGTAAGATCCACCAGGGCAGGCATCTGTTTTGTTTACTGCTATATCTCTAATGCCCAACACACTGTCTAGCACTCAATAAATATTTTTTAAATGAATGAATCCACTGCCAGGCCTGAGCATGGGCAACTCACTGTGAACTCCAACCTTGGTCATCTCCACCCCCACTATCTGTTCAGCCTCTGACTCCAGTTCTCTCTTCCTCCCAATCATCTCTCAAATCCACTTCCTCTGCTCCCTCCCCACGGCCACTACCTTAGCTCAGTGTGCTTGTGTTGTGCTTAGTCGCTCAGTTGTGTCTGACTCTGTGACTCTGCGGACTGTAGCCCACCAGGCTCCTCTGTCCATGGGGATTCTCCAGGCAAGAATATTGGAGTGGGTCACCATTTCCTCCTCCAAGGGATCTTCCCAACCCAGGGATCGAACCCAGGTCTTCCGCATTGCAAGCAGATTCTTTACCCTCTGAGCCACCAGGGAAGCCCAAGAATACTGGAGTGGGTAGCCTATCCCTTCTCCAGGGGAACTTTCCAACCTAGGAATTGAACCAGGGTCTCCTGCACTGCAGGCAGTTTCTTCACCAGCTGAGCTACCCGGGAAGCCCTACCTTAGCTTACCTCTCTTGGATTACTGGAACAGTCTCCTCCCTAGTTTCCCTTCCTTCTAAAATGCTAACCTGATCATGTTACCTTCCCTCTTCAAGAGCTGCTCGTAGCTCTCCAGCTGCCTACCATGACAAAGGAGCCTGGACTCCGCAAACGGCTGTCTGAGGTATATCTAATCTCTGCCTCAATGTACAGCCTTACCATTTCTCACCTCTAGGCCTTGGCATTCACTATCAGAGCATCTTCTCCCATCTCTATCACTCAAAATCTTTACAGACCTTGGATAATTGGTTCAAACACTACTTTCTTCAGGAAAACAAATACGTGACTCACAAACCAGAAGTAATTCCTCTCCAATATGCATAGAGAAATAAATGCCTCCAGTGTCACTCAGGATCTCCAAGAACCAGGACGGTAGTTGGCAATTATATCTGAGACCATGGACTTTGGGTGCTAGGCGAGCATTAACAGAGGTTCCCTTTGCCTCCTGAACTATTACTCTGGATTCACGTCCCTGGGGCCCTCTGCTAACACTGACTCATCCTTGCCTTCTCCCTTTCTCTCACCTGCTGTTGGATCTGTCTCATTAATAACTCTCAAAGGATTTAGATTCCATAAGGTGAAATTAAAATGCTTCTTTGTGAACAGTGTCCACTGGAGTAAAGCAACACAGTAGCACTGCTCCAAGTCATTTCTTCAATGCCAACACCCCAGTTCAGGCCTTCTAGCTGGCCTCCACGCATATGATCCATTTTTCATACTGACTGCTAATGTGATGTTTCTAAAACACAAATTTTACCAAATTTTTCTATTTAGTATCCATTCACATGACACTTCATCACTAGCAATACTGGTTCTTAACTTTTTCTGGAGGAACATAAAACTCTTTATGCATTTAATGAAAGCCAGGAACCATCTCCCCAACAGCAAATCCACACAACCAGACAAACACAACATTTTGCATTCAATTTCAGGAGGTTCCCAGGCCACCTGAAGCCATTTGGGACCCGTGCAACCCAGGCTCTTAACAAACCTCTGGCTCTACCCAACAACATCCAGGTTCTTGTGCGTATGCTATTCCTTCTGCCTGGAATATTCTGGCACACTTCACCCTTTCCCCTGGCTGCCTCTGAGTCATCCTCTAAGACTCAGCTCTTAGGCTGAGATGACCTGCACCAGCCCTAGGTAGGGCTAGATCTCTCACTGCTGTGGAAGCCACTCCACAGCACCTCCCACGCTGTGCTCTCCTTTGTCATAGCCCTCCTCAGTTTCCCCAACTGACTGGGAATTTGTGGAAGGCAAGAACCATTACCCAGCATAGGCCCTGGCCACAGCAGAACTCCCTAAGTGTCTACTGAAGTGAACATTAATAATAGCTACCCTTTTTTTTGAGCACTCATTATGTGCCAGGCACTCAACAAGGTGAATTCTATTTATGATCTCTTCTCTTTATGACTCTTTACGACCCCATGAACTATACAGTCCATGGAATTCTCCAGGCCAGAATACTGGAGTGGGTAGCCTTTTCCTTCTCCAGGGGATCTTCCCAACCCAGAGATCGAACTCCGGTCTGCCAAACTGCAGGGGGATTCTTTACCGGCTGAGCCACAAGGGAAGCCCATGATCTCTTCTACCCCTCAATAAATAAACTCTATGATGCTGGTGGTTCTTTTTGACAGATGAAGAACTGGGCTCAGAGATGTAAAGTCTATGATGCTGGTGGTTCTTTTTGACAGATGAAGAACTGGGCTCAGAGATGTAAAGTCGGTTGTTTAAAGTCACCCAGTTAGTGGGTGCCAGAGGTGGAACTGAAATTTGAGACCACTGCAAGTATTGGTCCACCATGCTTCCCTGCCCGTACTGTGAGACGGCATCAGTAGCAGAATAGGACCATGAATTAGGGCCAGAATGCCCTGCCTGGGCTCCATTCCCCAGGGCCATCTACATTTATTTTCCCTCCTGTGTCACCTTCATGCCAAGAGCAGAGACCTGGCTCTCTCTCTTCTTTTTCCTTTTGGACATGCCACACGGCTTGCAAGATCTTAGTTCTTTGACCAGGGACTGAACCCAAGCCCTAGCAGTGAAAACACCAAATCCTAATCCCTGGACTGCTGGCGAATTCCCTGGTCTCATTTTTTATAGTCCAACCCCTGGTCCCTTCCCATGTACTATATTCAGCCTCCTCATCTCAAAACCCCACTGTAGTCAGTCCATCCTTTGCCCAGAACCATCCCTAGACATGTACAACTTTTAAATCCAATCCAATCCAAGGCTACACACTGTCTATGAAGAAAACAAGACATGGGTAGCCCCTGCTCTTCATGAGTTGATAGTCATCCAGGAGTTTTACATGTACCATCTCCAATCCTAAAATCAGCCCTGAGAGGTTAAATAGGCATTATCCTCATTGCACAGATGAGGAAACAGAAGCTTAGAGGCTTGCTGAGAGTCAAGCTGGTAAGTAGCAGAATTTGGACTTGAATAAAGGTACTGACCCAACTATATTCCATTAGGTCATCCTACTTAGAAGACGCAAAAAGTAGGCAACCATTTCTGGCAGGATTGGGGGATAAAGGAAAGCTATTGCTCTTTCAAGACTTAGTACACATCCACTCCTGTAGGGGACAGGTGAGGTGAGGTACCCCTCCCCTGGCAGCACTCTGAACCTATCATTGTCTATGGGTCTCTCTCCCTTCTAGACTTGAGCTCTCTGACTGTAGGATCAGACACAACTCATCCCCATGTCTCACCAAGGTTCAGCACAAGGACTAACTGAGACCATGCAGGACAAATGCTTGCTGAATGAATGAGGTGGCATTTGAGCAAGTTATTAAAAGGAAAAATAACATCTGAACAGGTGGATACAGGGGAAAAGTATGGAGGAGGAAGGAAACAAGTTAGTAAAGGCAAGGAATTGGGACCAAGAAAAAAGGCCAGTAATTTAAAAATTGTGACAGGGTATGCATAACATTTTTTCATTGTTTCAAGAGGGTTTTCTTTTCCTTACAAAAGTGGATCATACTATAAGCTCTGTTCTGCAATTTGCTTTTTTCATAGAATAATCAGTCTTGGAGGTCTTTTCAGGTGAGTATATAGAGATATATCTTTTTCTTTTGATCTACTACAGAGTATGGGTGGATCATGAAAGAAATCCTACTGATGGACAGGTAGGTTATTTTAATTGTTTGCTATTATAAGCAATGCTGCAAAGAACATCTTTGCATATGTCTGAAAGTAGTTTTGAAGGATTTCTAAAAGGTGAATTGCTGGGCAAAGAATGCACGTTTTGTTTAAAATGTAGATAAAAGTTATTTCCGTAGCTTTAACATTTTTATAGACCAGCTAAAAATAAAGATTATTCCTACTCACATAATCCTGTCTTCATCTAAGAAGCATACATCATGCAACCTTTTCATTAAGAGCTGGCTGAGAATGCTATCCTACAAAAGGGCATGTGATAAAGAGCTGCACAGTGTGGCTTATGTTTGCAGTTGGGGTTGAGGTACTTGGAAAAGGCCTCTAGCTGGCCACGTTGGGGTCTAATAGTGAAACTCTAGAGAAATCTAGCTCTGAAACATAGTTCTCAGCTTGGAAGTATATGTAAATTTAAGTTTCTGGGGGCACCTAACAAATTGGTCCCACAAGAAAATGGAACCAATTTGTACTCTAATCAAAGAATACACAATTTTGTTTCTTCACAACTGTTTTAATCTTCTAGATTTTGGTACTTGAAAGTCAGTACTTTGTTGTTTTTTAGTTACATTCTTTAGTTACTTGTAAGCTTCAACATCCTTTCTCATTCATTAGCTGTCTACTTCTCTGAACTGTCAAATTACCGTTATTTCTCCACTTTAAGTGAGTTGTGCATCTTTTTCTTATTGATTTCCAGGAGATGATATAGATAGTGTTATTAACCTTTGCCTGATATCTATGTAGCAAATACTTTCCTCTAGCCTGTTATTTCTGTTTTAACTTTGTGTATAGTATCTTTTATGGAGAAAGAAATGGCATCCCACTCCAGTGTTCTTGCCTGGAGAATCCCATGGATGGAGAAGCCTGGTGGGCTGCAGTCCACGGGGTCGCACAGAGTCAGACACGACTGGAGCGACTTAGCAGCAGCAGCAGCAGAGTATCTTTTCCACACAGAAGTTCTTAACTTTAATTGTAGCTGAAATTATTGCTCTAACTTTATGGCTCCTGAGTTTTTAAGTCCTGCTCAGGAAGACTTCTCCACTCTATTATAAAAATATTCCGGATTTTGCTCTGGTACTTTTACAGTTTTATTTTTTGCATTTATTTTTGTGCAAGGTAGGGATTTAACTTAAATTTTTTTCTTCTATTTTTCTGTCCGTGCTGCGCGGCATACAGGATTTTAGTTTCCAGACAAGGGATTGAACCCATGCCCCCTGCACTGGAAGTGTGGGGTCTTAACTACTGGACCACCAGGGAAGTTCCTTAAATTTTTTCCAAATGGTAGGATTTTTTTCC
Source organism: Bos javanicus (assembly GCF_032452875.1). Classification (NCBI taxonomy): domain Eukaryota; kingdom Metazoa; phylum Chordata; class Mammalia; order Artiodactyla; family Bovidae; genus Bos; species Bos javanicus. The sequence goes on from NC_083897.1 coordinate 93,009,831, forward strand.
AAATCCTATCCCATTTACTGACTTCCCACTGATTTAAAATGTATTCTTTGTCATAAATTGAATTCTCATATGAATATGTGAGTTTGTTTCTAAATTCTCTATTTTGTTCAATTTATGTATTCCTCTATTTATGATATATTTTTAATTTCTGTAGATTTATGTTAAGTTTTTAATCTAATAGGGCAAGTCCCCCCTCATTGTTCTTCTTTTTCAAATTGTTCTTAGTAATTCATGGGCATTTACTCTTCCAAATGAACTTTAAAATCCAATTGTCTGATCCCCAAAGAAAATACCACTAAAATTTTAATGAGAAATACATTGAACCTTTTGATCAAATTGGGGGGGGATGTCATTTTAAACCATATTAAATTCTTCCCATCCAAGAATAGGACATGACTCTCAATTTATTCAAGCCTTACAGCCTTTGATGAAATTTTATAGTTTTCTACAAAGGAGTATTTTAAATTTCTTATAAATTTGTGGGAATTTTTTTTCTTTGCTATTGCGAATGGAATCTTTTTCTATTATGTCTTCTAATTATTGATGGTATTCAGAGAAGCTAATGGTTTGGGTGTACATTTATCCTGTATCTACCCATCTCACTGAATTTTCTTATTAGTTCTAATAATTTTTCCTTTTATTCTCTTTGATTATCTAAGTAGACAACCATATCGTCTTCCAATAATGCTAATCCTCTTTCTGATATTTATATCACTTTTTTTAATCCCAATGATTAAAACTTCCAGAAAAATATTGGTTAGTGACAGTGATAAGAGTCATCCTTATTTTGTTTTTGAATTGAATGGAAATTTATCTAGCACTTCATTGTTACATTTGATGATTGATTTTGGTCTCTGATAAAAATTCTTACCAAGTGAAGGAGGTTTTCACTCATTCCTAGCTTACTGTACTAGTTATCTATCGTAGTTTAACAAATTGTCCTAATGCAGCAAGAGATAACTAAGGCACTAAGGGTTTTTAAATCAAGAATGGATGTGTAATTTTGTCAGATTATTTTTTCAGCATTTATGTAGACAGAGTAAAAAGAAAAGATTGTATAACTATTAGTATAATCAATTATAACAACAGCTTTCCTAATGTTGAACAACCCCTGCACTCGTGGGACAGACCTTCACCTGTTGTGATACAGCCTTCTTTTAATACACTGATGGGTTCAGCTGGAGAATCTAAAACACACATTTAAAATATGTGTTTCTCTATTAATATGTGAGGTTAGGCTATATAGTTTTCTTTCTTTTTTTTTTAAACGTAGCTGATCATCAAGATTGGACAGAAGCTCCATCATACCTGAACTACCATGTCTGAGGAGAAAACTTTGACCATCTTTTAAATTTCTTCTATACAGTTCTATTCTATTCAGGTTTTCTGCCACTCATTAAGTGATTTTGGTCATTTATATTTTCCTAGAAAACCACTCGTTTCATCTAGATTTTCACATTTTTTGGTATAAAATTATACAAAGCACTTTCTCATGACTTTTTAATATTTTCTGAATCTGTGGTTAAATCCCTTTCATCATACTTCATGTTTTCTTGCCTTTTTCTCAATCATATCTGCCAGAGCATGGTCTGTCTAGTTTACTGGTCTTTTCAAAAAACATCTCTTAGTTTATCAAACCTTTTGTTTTCTATTTCATTAATTTCTGTCTTTTTAAAAATATTTATTTGCTTATTTTGGCTGCACTGGGTCACCGTTGCTGTGCCAAGGCTTTCTCTAGTTGCGGTGAGTGGAGGCTCCTCTCCAGTTGTGGTGTGTGGGCTTCTCATTGCTATGGCTTCTCTTTTTGCAGAGCACAGACTCTAGGGCGTTCAGGCTTCAATAGTTGCTACACACAGGCTTAGATGCCCCACGGCATGTGGGATCTTCCTGGACCAGGGATTGAACCGGTGTCCCTTGCATTACAAGGTTGATTCTTAACCACTGGACCACGAGGGAAGCCCAATTTCTGGTTTTATCTATAGTAATTACTTAATTCTACTTTCTTTTGGTTGTCCTTTTTATAGAGTCTTGATTGGAATAGCTAGTTCATTTAAGCTGTCTTGTTCTCTAATAAAAGCATTTAAAACTACAAACTTTCTTCTGGGAACCCCCTTGGTCATATCCCATAGGTTTTGTTCTATAATATTCTCAATTGACATCTACTCTAAATAGTCCATAAATTCCATTCTTGTTTCCTCTTTAACACAAGTATTTTTAAACTTTCAAATGGACCTAGCCTTTTTTGCCATTGCTATTAAAATTTCATTTTATACATTATAATCAGAAAATGTATTTATTTCAAATTATCTTGGAAATAATCTCCTTCTACAAAAGTGTAGGCAGATGGTTTCCTCTGCCTAAACACCCTAACCTATCCTTTTCCTCTGCCTAAACACCCTAACCTATCCTATCCAACTGGCAGACTCTTACTCATCCTACAAAACAGCTCAAATATTACATATTCTAGGACCAACCACTCCCACTTTGGGGGGAAAGTATCTAAGAAGGATTTTTAAGGAAGGTCAAGCTACAAACAGGCTGTGAATGTCCTCTTTGGTCTCCTGGCCTGGTCCCCCAGTCACTCTGCTCACCCGCTCAGACACCCATTCCACAATCACTCCAGGGGCTAGAGGAAGATGGGGGAGGGGCTGGCAATGATATTCATATTTGTCTGGAGGGGTGAGGGATTGGGGGAGGGGTGGGTCTAGCTCTTACCTGCTCTCTGCCAGCCTGCCTGAGGGGGTAAGCTTCATGGAGTCAAGGACCTGAGTAGGACAGCAATACTGGTGTAGAGTATGAGACGCTGTGGACCTGAGAGACAGCGAGAGACAGAGAGAGAAAGAGATACAGAGAGAGAGACAGGGAGGGAGGGAGAGGCAGGGTGGGGAATGGGGACAAGGAGGTGAAAGTGAGTGGGGTATGGGAAAGGGGAAGACTGGGAGGAATGGGTGGTGGAGGATAGGGAATGGAAGAGGAGGGGTGGGAGGCAGGGAGGGAGGGAGGGAAGGAAGGAAGGAAGGAAGAAAAAAAGAAAAAACCACAAAGTCAAGAAAGAGAGGACGGCACTGAACCACAAACAGAACACAATGACAACAGGGGGCAGCAGAGACGAAAGAGCTGGGCTGGGCCTCCTGTGTTCCAGGTGACTCCGTGGGGACCTCGGCCACGGAGACACTGGGACACCACAGTAGGGAAAGGGGAGGGGGCCCTCCTCACACCAGATGCTACACGGGGATGGAAGAGGGGAGGGGGACGGGTGGATGAAAGAGAAAGGGAAAAGGTGTGTGGGGAGGGGGTTGTTCCCCCTTATAGAAGACCCCTCACAAGAAGGGAGGGAAGGATGGGGAGAAAAGAGGCTCTGGGTCCACAGAGGGTGAAGAACCCAGGCTGGGGCAGGGTGGGGGAGGGTGTGGGAGACACTGGAGGAGGAGAGGGAAAGAGACAGAGAGAAACTGAAAGAGACAAGAAAAGGGTGAGACAGAGAAGGAGAGAGACAGAGGAGGAAGACAGTGAAAGGGCGAGACAAAAGACACAGAAAGAAGACGGGGGAGAGGCAGAGTGCCAGTGCACAGGACAGGAGAGGTGAGGGCGGAGGAGAGCTGACAAGGTCTCAGTGGTCCTGGTGACAGGATAGGACTGAGTGGGAGGATGGGGCCCAGCGAGCCCGGGGACAGGGGGTTCTTTGCTTCCAAGGCCAGTGCTGCACCCCCAGCCTGGGGCAGGGCCCAAGCCCCACCCCCCAGCGCTGTCCCCCACCCCTAGAGCGGGGTCCAAAGGCCCCTCTGCCTCCTGCTTCCCAAGATGAAAAGTCCAGAGAATGGGAAGGAGGAGGAGAGACAGCAGGGTAGTGAGGCCAAAGGCCCAGTCCCTGGCCTCCCCAGTGCGGGGCAGATGCTGGGAGTGAGTCCCCAGTCAGCCAGCCCCTGTCCCCCACGAGCCCCTGAAGGCTGGTTTTGGTCAGGGCCTGGCCATTCAAGAGCCCAAGTAAAGGCCAGGAGATGCAGCTGCAGGCCAGGCCAGCTGCCCACTATCTTGCTTGCTGCAAATTAGAGGATGCCTAAATCTTAGAACCTTACACAGAATCCTGGAATCTGATACTCTTCTTATCAGAGACTCTGGAATAATCATCAGCAGCAGAATGACTGTTTCTCAAGGACCATTTAGGTGCCAGTTACCGGCCCAAGTCCTTGATTCATTAAACCTGAGACTCAGAGACCCACAGGCTGCTGGAATGTTGGTATCAGAGTCTCAGCTGCTACAGACAGCCCCACAGCGCCAGGCTAGGCACCCGGGCAGCCACCAATCACACCCCTCCTGGGTCACAGACTGTGCTGCTCAGGGCTCCAGGGTCCTCACAGAGCTGGGCACCCAAATGCCCCTGGGCTCACTCGAGCTGCCTCCTTCCCCCAAGCCAAAGGCCTCCAAGAGTCCAAGAGGGGAGCCAGGAACCAGGAAGCCAGGAGGCTGCTGAATCAGCAGCCCAGGGACCAGGTCCAGGCCTGGGCAGGAAGGGAGGGGGTCAGGCTGCAGGGCTGAGGCTGGGGGTCAGGTTCCTACCTGCTACTCCTCCTGGGGGGCTCCATGGGTCTGGACCTGTCCCGAGGGCAGGCCCCCTGGCCAGGGCGGTGCCTCCACTGTGTCACCACCCCCTCCTCCCCAGCCCTTCCCTAGAAGGAGGAACCAAGGAGGCGGGGCCAGGCCGGCTGGGCTCGGGGCCAGACTGCAACTGGAAACTTTGCTCCTTCCCCTGCTCCCCCAGGAGGGCTGGGAACTCCTAGTAAGAGGAAGCAGCTTTGAGAGCTTGAAGAGACTCCCCTGGGCCAAACCTCAGGCTGGTCTCACTACATGCACCTCTGTTGCAATCTCCCCAAGCACCCTGTCAAGAATGAGACGCAGAAACATATAAGTAACTCGGCACAGGTAATAGAGCTAGTAAGTAGCGGAACCCCAAGGTCAGGATCTGTGTTCGCCATTCCCAAATCAGGACTCCATCCCCTTGGCCATATGGTTGCCCTGTAAATACAGAAACCTTTCCATAGAAGCTTTTCACAAACATTCTCATCTTCCACAGATTTAAAGAGACTCCGTGTGATGGTTATGCTAGGATGTTCCAGATCAAGTAAAATTCAAATCACCCATTCTGGGAAATCAAGATGAGGCCCTAGCCAATATTCTTGACCATTGCAATAAGCTCTCACTCTCTTCTGCATTGTTTTCTGGATTGGCCAAGAGAAATGCTCCCTGAACAGAAAAGCAAAAATCAGAAGAAATGCCATTCACAATCTAGAGGCTGTTCTAAGGAAATTGCCCCTCCTGACTTTACAGAGGGGGAAATTGAGGCCTGGAGAAGGGAAGAGTCTTACTAAAGTTCATACTGCCTGTGAGACTAGAATCCAGGTAGCCTGACTCCCCACCCACCTACCGCAGTAACCTCTCTCTCCTCCTTATGTGGGGGCTAGAGAAAGGAGAGAATTTGGAGGATTTGAAGGGTGTGAGGTTCCTGAAGAGTATCCCAGATCCAGCTCAGAGGGCTCCTGTCCTTTCATAGCCCCAGAGCCCAGGCCCCTGGCTGTTCTGAGCAGAAGGCGGCCCTGGGAGGGGCCAGGGGGCCAGTGATCTAGAAGGAATAGGAGCTGACAGGCCACAGGCCAGTCTTCCTGCCTTCCTGCTGGGGCAGCTGGTTCCTCTCAAGAAAGCCAAAGCTGCTGAGAGAGATTGGCCCTCCGGACCACCACAAAGTTGGCATCCGTGGGCCTTTCGTGGCCTCTTCTTCCTCAGCCCACTCCCTAAAGCCCCATGGTCCTTAGGCTTGGTCTCAGCCCCTGCTTTTTTTTTTCTCTCTCTCTCCCTCAGCAACTCCCTTGGCCCTGTGGCAGTCACACCTTGTGCCCATTTTCAGTTACTGTCTTAAAAGTGGCTCCTGTGGCCCAAACATTCATCTTGGCCTGGCAGAAGTCAAGAAACATAAATTCTAGTTCTGGCCCTAAGGCTGATGCTGTGTGACCTTGGGCAAGCCCCTTCCCCTCTCTGGTGAGGCAAAGAGCTTACACTTTGGTGCCTGGCAGAGCTGGGTACAAATCCTGGCTCTACTACTTTTCCACTGGGTAACCCCTCTGAGGCTCGGTTTGTTCATCTGTAAAAGGTTGAGTGGCAACTCCTCTCTCACAGGTTTTTGTGAAGTTTCAATGATACAGATAGGCACATGCTGAAAAGTCTCAGTTGGAGCCTGAGAGACCATGGTCCTTCTGCCAGGGAGGTAGGGGAGGCTCTTGGGAAACCTGTTTGTTTCAGGCAGGGGAAGATTTCTAGGAAGATATCTTTCCATTTGGGCCACTCTTAGAATTCAGACATATCTGAGCCTGTTGGTGCAACTCATGTGATAATCCTCTAGGGGTTGAAGGGAAGGAATTAAGGGTGAGGAGCCTAACCCAACCACAGGGCACTGGCAGGGGAACGGATATGGCAGTGACTAAGGGCAGTCAATGTCCTGATCTCATGGAGCTCATATCCAAGTGAGAGGAGACAGACATTATTCAACCACTACTGGAATTAAACTGGGCAAAATTGGAGGTAGCAGGGGAGAGCGTTCCAGGAAGAGGAAACAACCTGGGCAAAGGATCTGAGGTGGTATTTCCAGGAACTTCAAGGCCAACATGGTTGACTGGAAAAAAGCAAAGGGGAGATTAGGGATATAGGCGGGGGGCCCAATCACGCAGAGTCCAGAAGCCGTGATAAGGTTTTAGTATTTATACTAAGAGGAATTTCGAAGCCTGTGGTTTGTGGATAGGCCTGGAGTGCAGAGTGTCTCTGAAGTCCCTTAAGTTGTATGAAAAACATGAGTATGAGTGCATTTCTTGGGAGAACATTGTTTTTATCAGATCCTCAGATGGGTGGGTCTGTGATCCCAAAAGGGCAGGGAAGCTCCTTTTATGATTCCATTCACTAACTGCCTGTCGGGCATCCCAGAACCTTCTGTGACCTTTCCCCGCCCCCAACCTCCAGGTGGTCTCAGCCTCCCCTCATATCTTCAACCTGTGCTCCACCCAGACAAAAGTGCCTGCAATTGTCTGCCACACTCTGCTCTCTGTCCTCACCTTTGCCTCTGCTCAGAAGACTCTTCCCCACCACCCTGCTCCCACTGCCATCTCTCCACCTCGTGAGAGATGGAGTCTGCTCAGAAGTGGTGCCCTCTGGGAACCTGACTCCCCCGCGTCCTTCCCACCCTGCGTTTCTCCAGCGCTGTCTGTTCACATGCTGTTTCCCCTTCTGGCCAAGAGCTTGGTGGGGACAGGGGCCATGTCTTATTCATTCCAGTGTTCCCAGCATCCGGCACAGGGCACCTAGTCACAAAGGTCAGCTGGTATTGGGAGCCAGACAAACCACACTGCGGTGGAAACTGCAAGACAGGCTGTTGGACACTAGAGGGCACTGTGGCCACTGGAATCCTGGCCTGCTGCTGGCACTGGCCAGGCCCACCCAGGCTGGTGCTGGGAAGAGGCAGGCAGGGAATCATGGAAACTCTACTCCTGGGTCCTGCAGCTCCTTGGCTCTGGGTCTGACTGACAAGGGTCCAGGCCCCAGTCTCCCAATATACCTTCTACCCCCTTTTCAAACTATTTCTCATGATAGCCCCATCCCACTCCAGATTCAGCTATGTGCTCAGTTGCTAAGTCATGTCCAATTCTCTGTGACCTCAGAGACTGTAAGCCTCCAGGCTCCTCTGCCCATGGGACTTCCCAGGCGAGAGTACTTGAGTGGGTTGCCATTTTCTCCTCCAGAGCATCTTCCTGACTCAGGAATCGAATCGAGCCTGTGTCACCTGCATTGGCAGGTAGATTCTTTACCACTTGAGCCACCTGGGAATTCCACAGATACAGCTATAGTTCTTCACAAATGCAGGTACCAAATGCTGCTCCCACAGCCCTGGCACACTTTTTGGCTCTGCCTGCAAAATGCTCCACTTCACCTCACCCCACCTCCATCCCTCACCAGTTCAGTCGCTCAGTTGTGTCCAACTCTGAGACCCCATGGACTGCAGCAAGCCAGGCCTCCCTGTCCATCACCAACTCCTGGGGCCTGATCAAACTCATGTCCATCGAGTTGGTGATGCCATCCAACCATCTTATCCTTTGTCATCCCCTTTTCCTCCTGCCTTCAATCTTTTCCAGCATCAGGGTCTTTTCCAATGAGTTAGTTCTTCACAGCAGGTGGACAAAGTATTGGAGCTTCAGCATCAGTCCTTCCAATGAATATTCAGGGTTGATTTCCTTTAAGATTGACTGGTTTGATCTCCTTGAAGTCCAAGGGACTCTCAAGAGTCTTCTCCAACACCATAGTTTGAAAGCATCAATTCTTCGGCACTCAGCTGTCTTTATAGTCCAACTCTCACATCCATACATGACTACTGGAAAAACCAGGCTAACTTCAACTCATCCACCAAGTCTCAGTTTAGAGGTCAGTTTGGAGAAGACTCCTTGACCCTCAGGCTGGGTTGGGTATACTTCTGAGGGTCTTCCACAGCACCCTATACTTCCTCTGTTAATTGTCTGTTTCCTTCTCTGTTTTCCTACCAGAGGGTGAGTTTCCTCACAGCAGGATTCTACTATTCATCACTGTATCAACCGCATTTAGTTTCACACATGTTGTATGTGAAACTAAACTAGCATGTTGTAGGTACTCAAGAATTATCTTTGAGTGAATGAATGACTAAAAGGATGGATGGATGGATAGGTAGATGGATGGATGACCTCGGGCAAATCATCTTACCTCTTAAGATTTTGGTTTCACCCCTCTGTAAAGTGGATCTAATCACCCCTACTTGGCAGAGCTGCCAGGAAGATTAAAGATAAAGGTGTGTGGAATGCTACCTAACAGTGCCTGATACATAGTACATATTTTCTAAATCAAAGCATTTGTTAGGTTTAAAGAGGCTTTGTCCTGAGCCTGGGATGATCTCTCCCACTCAGGTTTACCATCTATGTGTGGAAGATAGCTTTAACAATAAGAAAACTATCATTTTTATTAAAAAATAACAAGAGCAACTGATATGTGCCAGACCTGAAATGGGCACTCCCCAAGGAAGTAGGGGGCAGCCGCCAGTCTCAGCCAGAGGATGGGAGGCCAGGGCCGAGGTCAGAGTCATGGGAATTGTGCCTGCTTCTGGAGAACAGTCATTATGCACACAGCTGGTTCCAAACTCCTTACTCATAGATGAAAACCTGTCTAAGGGGTCATTAATTCCCTCTGTAATTAATGTAAAAACAGCAGGGTTTGTATTAATGGAAAAGTAAGCTCAAGCGTCAACCTGATAATATTGATAATGTATGCTTGTAGTTATATACTTCAGATAACTATAAATTCAGTCGCTGTACTAATAAAATGTGAAAATTCCTGATACAACGAAGAACTTGAGAATAGTTGTATCATGAGTGGTATTATGCCCGTTGTTCTGAGGCTATGAAAATCACCTTACACTGGGAGTGATGGTAATACCCATCATACACTTAAAAGCTGTTTTGGCACAAAATAAGAGGAAATTTTTAGATAAAATAGCATGTTGTGATTCAAGAACGTGGAACTTGAAAGCATAGTGAGCAAAGGTCGACTTGCATTAGAGTATGAACCACAACCTTGATGGATGAGCAAGCTGACAATAGTGGGCCTCTGAGTAGATTGCTCCCCAGGCTCTGACCTCGCTTGTGAACACATAAAAGCTGTGGGACTATAGAAGAAACACCAAGTCCTTAGTATTTGACCTCTACCTTTACCCACTCCTGGGCTTCCCAAGTGGCTCAGTGGTAAAGAATCTGCCTGTCAATGCAGGAGACACGGGAAATTCAGGTTTGATCCCTGGGTCAGGAAGATCCCCAGGAGAAGAGAATAGCAATCCACTCCAGTACTCCTGCCTGTAAAATCCCATGGACAGAGGAGCCTGGCGGGCTACAGTCCATGGGGTTGCAAAGAGTTGGACACAACTGAGCACGTACGGGCACACACTCACCCACCTCTAGGAGAATCCATTCCCGCCTACAACCCCTTGTTGCCTCAATTTACCATAGGATGGACAAAAATGCTGCAGTCACCTGGGGGTGCGCCCCAGAGCTAGAAGGTCATATAACTTCAAGGTTGATGGCCACATCAGCCCACCTGAGAGCAGAGGAAGGCACTCCAGAGAGAGAAGTCAGTGACAAAAAGATGACAGGGACCAGGCAAGTCATGAAAGATGGAGAGAGACAGGCACGGGCTAGGGAGATGCAGAGAGAGAGGGGGCTGGGGTGGGGGGCAGTCTTGCTCCTTGACTTCTTGGTCCCATTTCCAGTTGGCATGAGGCCTGGCTATATGTCATTTACTGCTCTTAGATTCTGTGAGATGTAGTCTCACAACAGTCTCCCCCCTCCCCACCCTTTATTCTTGAGCATGTCTGAGTGGGTTTCAGTTCCCTGCAACAAAGTGTACCCAGACTAAGACAAGGGAAAATCGGGGATATAAGTGCAGGGCTTGCATAAGCAAAAATGCATAAAGAACACTTAGGTAGGGAGGGGTGAATACAATTACAAAGCGTTTTTGTTTGTTCACCCAAATGCTCCCTCATTTCCTGACACTTGCGACCACAAATATGTCCTACAGCTGCACACACACACATCAACATTCAGTGGACACCGAGACAAATACAGCAGCAACCAGATCTGTTTCTATACAGACAGCCTGCTAAGCAAGGACGCTGGCCAGCACGCAGCACTGTCCCTGTACTCCTCACACCCGCACAGACGTGGAGCCACACCAAGAACACAGCAGTGCTGCTTGCGAGGTGAGGGCCAGGAACTCAGGCTCAACTGGGCTCTCAGCAGCCTCCCTCCCCAGCTGCCAAGTGACTCATCCCCAGGGCTGCTAATTAAAGCCAGGACAGAGGGGACGGAGACAAGGGGAGGGGAAGAGAGAGAAGGCAAGTTTATTTTGGTGCCAACCAGGCATGCAGCCAGCTTAGGGGTCACCCACTTCCTGGGGCTGGGCCAAGAGGGGGCAGGGGAACATAAACAGGAAGGAGAGGGAGAACCCCGTTACCTCTTCCTTCCCCTTGTGAGCTTCCTGGGAAAAGGTACGTTCTTTGGGAAAATTACCCATCTCCCTCCCCACCCCTACCCTCTTCCTTCATCCCACTATCAGAGTCAAGTGCTACCTCTTCCAGCCTCTTGTCCTTAGAACTGGCTTCTTATCAACAAACTCCCATTTTAGCTTGCCAGAGCTGGCTCATCTGTGTCTGTAGCCCACTTCCATCTCCACCATGGATCACCCAACACAAGACTGGTACATAGGGAATGCTCGGTACGTGCTTCTGGAATACAACTGGGTTAACTCTGGTATAGCTTGGTGACCACAACTCTGAATTTGTATTTGAGTTCTATGGGGGGGATAGATTATTTTAACTTTCTAAACCTTAGTTTTCTCACCTGTAAAGTGACTAAAATATATACTCTATAGGATTATTGTGAAGATGAAATGAGAAAACACAGGTGAAGTGCCCAGCATAGTGGCCAGCATATATGGACTTTACCTATCACCAGTAAGCACTGCTGCAGCTGATAAATCATAACCTACCTTGGGCCTAGGGCAGCAGCAATTACACAGAGCTAAGTTCCAAGCCTGGCTCCACCACACAGGACCTGGGGAGCTCAGACAAACCACATGAGTTCTCAGAGCACTGGCTCATATATAAAATGGGGATTTGCAATATGACACCATAAATTTACAGAAAAGATCTGAATCTGTCAAGGGGAGCCCAAGCTCTCAGAAGTAGCTCGATGCAATGCAGCAGCAAATTACTAAGCAGAGCAGGAGAAACATAGACCTGTAGGGCCAAAGGAGCCCAGGAGGGAGGAAGCAGTCTGGGCAGGCTAGGGCAGCCAGGGAAGGCTCACCAGAGTGCACAGGGCTGGAGTTGGGCCCACCGGAACCTGAGAGCACTGAGCAGGCGGTAAGTGACAAGGTTCCAGGCAAAGGAAGTGGTATCAACAAAGAGCTGGGCGGGGCCAGCGACCAGGCTGCACTGAACAGGAGGCCGCATGGAGGGAAGATTTGGAAGCAGCCGGGGCAGCTCTGGTGTCTGGTGGTGTCTTGGGCATGTGGGGGAGCCATGGAAGGTCTGTGAGGTCTCAGCCACCCCAGATTGCCAGGAGGTCAAAACAAGGAAGAATCTTTAGAAATTATCTAATCCAAGCTCCGGTTGGATAGATGGGGGCACTGAGGCCCAGAGTGGGAGGCCTCCTCTGGGAACAGAGCCAGCGCTGGCTCCTCCTCCCACTTCTCCTCCCAACAGCAGTGGCTCCGTTGCCATGGGGACGTCCCTGGCTCTGCGGGTGTCAACAGCTCCCCCACCCGCTCCCTCCTTCCCTAGCAACAGGCCACCTCCTCTGGCTCTCATCCTTGCTTGCCTGGCAACCCCAGCCTGGTGCCCAGGGCCCCCAAGTTCCAGCTTCACCCTCACTGCAGTGGCAGTGCCTCTAGGCCTGGGCTCCCTCCCCTTCTGGGTAGCAGGGGTATCAGCTCCCCCTGCCCCTCTGGTTTCAAGTTCTGTGCTCCACATTTCTCAAGCTTGAATATCCCATAAATGACAACGGATTGGGTTAGGCCTTGGCTAAGGGCACTACAATGTGTTGTACTACCATTTTATGCTGAGCATTGTTTTAAGTTCTCTCATTAACCCAAAGAAGTCAGAATTATTGACCTCATTTTACAGATGAGGAAAGTAAGGATCAGAGAAGCTGTAAGTGACTTTGCAAACAACACATAGCTAGGAGGCAGGCTCTGCTGAGCACTAGTGTGTGACCTTGAGCCATTGTCCATCCCTTTCTGGACCTGGATTTAAGGTATCTCTAGGTCTGACAACTTCTCATGGATCCACAGGAAGTCCAGGCACCTTCTTCTGCCCACAGCCCTCTCACAACACCAGCTGTTCAGCTCTAATTAGACTCCACACTTCCTCTGGCACCCCATACTTGAAAGCCCTCATGCCTGGGGCCTTGCCATAGTGGGTTTTCAACCCACTGACCCTACTCACTCCTTCTTGTTTCACTTTCACAACAGCCAAGGTCTAACTCCTTTACTTGATGTTTTTCTTCTACCCTCCTAACGTTTCCCCTCCACATACACAATGTTTATTAGATGAGGAAGGACCCTGGGGCTCCTGGGGGGAAATAGACCTGTTTAAAGTCACATAACTAGAAGGTGACCTGGCCATAAATGGAACCCTTTGCCCAGATCCAGTTGCTGCCCTTATGTTGCAGATCCCAGCCTCCCTCCTCTAACCTCCCCTGGCTCTCACTGATGAAAGAAGGTGTCTGTGACCCAGCCCCAACCAAACTAGTCCTTTGTTAAGGAGCTTTTAACATCTCCTTTCCTGCCCAGATCTGTTTTAGTCTGACCAACTGCCCCCACCTATCCCCCCTCCCCTCTGATGCCTGCTGGTTTCTTTTCCAAGGATGCCCTCCTTACACCAAATCCGTGTGTCAGTCCTCTACGACCCAGCTCAGACACTGCCTTCTCCAGGAAGCTTTCCCTGATGCCTAACTGAAGTGAGCTCAAGAATTTACACATGGGGCCTGAGAGCATCCTCAGATGACCCCAGCCAGCCCAGGTTCCAAGTTAAAGGATCTTCCCACCATGTTTACAAGATTTTGCCCCACGAGTGCTATTTTAGGCCAGCCCCTTCCACAGTCCAAGTTTAACCCTTGCTTCCACAGTTGCTGAGTCCTCAAGGTCCCTGTAGTCTCCTTGACTGTAGGTCCAGTGTGGATGTCGGGAAGCACATCTTAGTAAAACAAATGCCAGCTTTGGAAGCAGACAGCCCAGAGTGTGAGTCAGAGGGATGCCGCCCCGCCCCATTGCTCTTATTTCCTTGGGTAAGGCGCTGACCATCTGGGGAACCTCGTTTTCTTCATCTGTAACAATCCATGCCTAATGGGACTGTTGTGAGCATTGAATAAGATCATGTTCAGAGTTCTTAGTAGGTGAGGAGCAAATGATAGCTGTTATGACTACTAATACTAGGATGAGGATGAGATGGCTATTATCTGCAAGGCTGTTGAGAGCTCCTGCTGTGGTGGCTCAGCCATAAATTAGCTGCATGGCTGTGGGCAAAACCTATAACCAGCCTGAGCCTCAGTTTCCTCAACTGTAAAAGAATGATGATAAGGCCAACCCAGCTTCCACTTACAGTGTCGCTGGGAGGATCAAACGAAAGAAAGCCCCTGACAACTTCTGTGAGTCGTAAAGGGCCAACGTACACTATCATATGATATATGATTATGCTATTAAATGCCCTGAGCTATAGGTCCTCAGAACACCCGTGCTGGGAAGAGCTAGAGACGCCTTCCATCAGGTTCCTTGACAAGTCGTAGGCATATCAATGGGGCTGCCTAGGGGCCTGTGCTCAGAGTCAGCCCAAGTTGTCTTCTTCCAAACCCACAGTGGGGCACTGGAATCAGTGTTCTTTGCTAGACCAGTGCCTTCCTAAATGCTAGGACAGGTTGTACTCAGGCTATATTCTTTGGCTGCAGGCCGGGACTAATTGTGTCTCATCATATACCCCTTGCCTAGACACTGGGCCTGACTGTATCGATCACGCTTCCCACTTTCCTGTTGGCCCAAGTGTGCTCCCATCCCACAGCTCGTACCTTGGCACAGGGCACCAGTGTGCTCATCCCGTACCCCCTGCCTGGGATGCTAGGACACAGCGTGTCTCATTAATGCACCTCCGTTTGAATGCTGGGATCCTCTGCCTCTCCCATATCCACTGCCTGGATGCCAGGACCTGGGCTGCTGCATATGGTTGGACAAGCTGTGCCTTGCACAAGGCTTTACAACCAAGAGGGCATGAGTTGGGGCTGAAATTCAACCTGTGCTCTGCTCACTGAGCCAGGAACCCTGGTGAGGGGCTGCAGGAGCCCAGTGGAAAGGGAACATTCCTCCAACTGATCCACTCAGTGGATTCTACTCTTCACATAGGTGCTGTGTATGTTAGTTGCAGCCCTGACTGGAACTGAGTGACCCATCTGATGCCTCTGCTGCTGGGATCCATCTCCTTTCAGAGGCCCACCCTTGGCCTGGATGCTGCCTAACTGGGCCGTATCCTGAGTCCCCTATCATTCCCACATGGTCCCTATCCTTGACACTTGTGTTTTCATGAAGCTTCTGATGGGTTAAGGCCTGGGAAATGTACTAATAGTTCTTGTCTCTATCCCAGTTTGACCCCCACCTCCTCAAATGGCAGATTGATCACACCCTGAAAACTCAGTGATGCTTGTAAGCCTTTTTCACCAAGCATGCAAAAAAAAAAAAAAAATCCACTGGTTACCATAAGGTATATTTCTCATGTCTAGATTGTGTCACATCAAAAAGTCTATCCAAACCCCACTACTCAGGGCTAGTGCAGGCCAGGGTGCAGCACGAACGCCAGACAAGGGAAGCTCCATTTCCCTTGTGTCCCCTTCTCCTGGGAGGAGAGAGGGAGAAGGTTCCTGGTCCAGCTTTCCCACATGGGCCGCTCCAGTGTTCAGCCAAGCCCCCAAGTCAGTGAGGGTCAGAAAGACTAAGGAAGAGTTTTCAACCCCCTCCCCATGCTTGCCACATTCACCCTGGCCCTCCCACTCCATTCCATCCCCACCCCTAATACTAATGGGACAAAACCCCTGGAGTTGGCCCCCACCCTTCCCATGGATCCCAAAATGACAAACCAGAGGCCCCCACCCCACTCCCTGCCCCCACCCCAGTCCCTGCCCCATCTCCCAACTACTGCTAAAGAAAGGAGGTACTGACCTGACTGTTCTGGAATTCTCACCATCAGATCTGAAAGAGAAACACAGAAAAAAAACCAACAACAGTCAGTATATGCTCTACTCCTTTCCTCCCTCTGCTCTACACAGTGGCCTTGACACCTTTTACGCATCATGAAAATGAGGGGTGGGCATTTCATGCAGAGAGAATAGCCAGTGCAGAGGCCATGAGATGGAGGAGGGGCTGGCCAGTTGTTGGGATAAGGAGGAGGAAAGTGTGGCAAGGGTGGAGTGAGTGAGGGGAAGAGTGGTTGGAGCTGAGGTCAAGGAAGTGCCAGGGACCAACAATGTTCTAGCTACTGGGTCATGGTGAGGAGCCCTCCTTGGAGTGGCTGTGGGCAGGGGCAGAGTCTGAGGTTTAAATCCAGAGAGATGGAGCCTCAGATACTGGCTCTGCCACTTACCAGCCTTGTGACCTGGACAAATCACCTCTTTGCTTGGAATCTGAGCCTCAGTCTCCCCACTTATAACACGAGCCAATCCCCGCAGGGCTGGTAGGATGATTAAGCCCTTTGGAACCCAGCAGACAAATGCCAGGTATTATTAACAACACAGAAAAGGCTTTGCCAATTGCCTGGTCCAACCTGCTTATTTTCCGGATGAAGAAAATGAGGCTGAGAGGGTGAGTGAGTCAGCTGCTGGGCTCCTTTCTACTACACTGGTCTGCCTTCTTCATTGTGAGGCCCCCTCAGAGGCAAAGGAAGGACAAGAGAAGAGAATAGCATTGGGGACACAGCTCTGAGGGGACTGAGAGAATGAGCGAAATCGGAACCACACCCCTCCGGCTACTCCTCCCTAAAAGACTGTGTGTGTGTGTAGGGGAGGGACACTGGGGCTGCCATTAGGGCTGGGGAGGAGGAGGAAGAAGAACCAGGGTGCTAGGAAGCAGTGGGGAGAGTGTGTGAAGCGACTTCCTTGTCCCCTTTCTGTCCTCTTCCTCCTTTTCTCCCCTCCCTCCCCACCCCCACCCCCACTTCGGAGGAGACAGAGATGAACACATCACAGGCTCTGTCCTCAGGTGAGAGAACCGAAAGCAAGAAGCAACCTGAGTGAGGACCTGAGTCAGGGGAGAGCCATCTATGCTGAGTGCAAAGTGAGAGGGACACGCGGGGAAGGGAGATGGGCTCAGCGTGAGTATCTGCTGGAAGAGTGAATGGAGCACCCACCGGCCAGGTAGGGCAGGCAAGCATCTGGTTGCAGGAGCACAGACAGTGGGTGAGGCCAGTGCTTCCAGTTCTGCTACTTACTAGCCATATAATCCCGGGGAAGGCACTGTCCGATGTCCCGCCTCAGCTTTCTCACTTGTAAAATGACATGACAGGGGAAGGGAGGGGGGCAGGAGGGTGGGGTGGCTGTGAGGTTCAGCCTGGCACAGTAGACAACAGTAGGTCCAATCTTTAGCCTCTGCAGCCCCCTAAAGGGACAGAGGATTAGGGCCATGGAGCACCTTTTCACATTTATTAAAACTTCCATCTCACCCTGCCACAACAAGATTGCTTCTGAGGCCTGGCTCAATCATTTGCAGGTACCAGATTGGATGGGCTTAATTCAATGACTTCCCAACTGTCGACAGAATGGAGGCTAAGCCCCTCAGTGTCTCTCCCTAACACGAACACTCTACTCTGGGCAGGCTGGTCTCCTCGCCACTCCACCCCAAAATCTCCAGCACACATGTATTCAATCTACTATATACCAGGCCCCGAGTCAGGAATACAAGCCCTCGAGTTGCTCACAGACTGGCCCCCTGCCTCGATCTACTTTAGGGCATAAGCCACATATATAGTCATCTGCACTGACATGTGAACAATCACTGGGCACCTACTATGTACCAGGCAAGGTGGCGGGCTCTCTTGACACATGACCTCCTTTGATCCTGCAAAGTGGGAATTACTCATCCACTTTTAAGATGATGAAACTGAGACTCACAGAAGTTGAAATGAGTTGCCCCATAGCACACAAGTAGGGGGGCCTGGCCTGGACCCCAGAGTTCTCAAAAGGCTTGGCTATACTAACTCCCATCCTCAAGAATGATGCTCAATAAACAGTAACTGACTGAAGTCTGTGAGTATAGTGACCATACTTTTTGGACCTAAGAAAGTGAAGTTGCTCAGTTGTGTCTGATTCTTTGAGACCCCATGGACTGTAGCCTGCCAGGCTCCTCCATCCATGGGATTTTCCAGGCAAGAATACTGGAGTGGGTTGCCATTTCCTTCTCCAGGGGATCTTCCAGACCCAGAGATCAAACCCAGGTCTCCCACATTACAGGCAGACTTTTTACCATCTGAGCCACCAGGGAATCCCTACTAAACCTAAAACTCAGGCATGTAGTGAGACCAAGGATTTTGACATTGCTGCTTCCAGGTACAAGGGGCAATCTGGCAGATGGGAGAATAAATGGCAAAATATTGACAGTCTTGAACCTTTGGGGGATGTATAGGGACAGCAGAGCAGAATAACTGAAAAAAATATAAGCCTTTGAAATGCCATACTGGGGTTTCTGCTCTCGCCTCTTGGATCCCCTGCCTCTCATCTTGCTCCTCCAAGTCATCTATAAAAAGTACCTGGGGAAGAAATAAGGTGCCTCTCTCCCAACAACCCACGATTACATAAACAAGGCTGTCCTCTGAGAGCTATGAGAAATGCATCAGAAACGAGATATGCAGTTACCTGAAAAAGAGAGACGGTTTCTTAACAGCATTTGGGCAACATGTCTACAAGATCAGTTGTCCAACAGAAAGGAGATTGGACACAAAGAGAAGGTACATATTTTTAAAGGAGACTTGAAGAGCTACTGTGTACAGGACTCTTCCCAGAAGCATCCTGAGGAGAAAGGGGTGTGCCCTGGTCCAGAGAAGCATCTTTAAAAGCTAAGAACCCGGCTTGGCACAGCCAGAGACCTCATCTCCCAAACATCAACTTGTTTAACTGCAAGTCTCTTCAATGGACAACAACCTTCTCTCTCTGGCTGCCAAAGGAACATCTCTCAAGCACAAATCATGCATGTGTGCTAAGTTGCTTCAGTCACGTCTGACTCTTTGCGACCCCATGGACCATTGACTGCCAGGATCCTCTGTCCATTGGATTCTCCAGGCAAGAATACTGCAGTGGGTTGACATGCCCTCCTCCAGGGGATCTTCCCAACCCAGGGATTGAACCCGAGTCTCTTACGTCTCCTACTTTGGCAGGCGGGTTCTTTACCACTAGGGCCACCTGGGAAGCCCAGTTTTCTTCAGTTGTATGATCAATTCTCCCCAAACTCTGTGAGAAGTGCATTTCTCCTCTCAATGCAATCTGACACATCCCATAATCCATCAGACTTTTTTTTTCCTTTGAGACATCGTCCTCACTGCAATCCAGACTGGTTGCCCTCCAGGCCTGCACAAAGTTGCACTAAGATCTCCTCCATCACTTTGGGATTCCCTTCAATTCTCTTCTGTGTTAATTTTCTGCTTCCTCAATTTCTTGGCCTTTTTTTTCTGAGTTTATGCTTGCATTTTGCTGGAGCACATTCTCCAGTGCTTCCTGAGAAAGGAGACCTAGGACATAAAATCTTTAGATCTCCTGTCTGAAAATGTCTTTATTATGCTCTCACCCTTGATTGATAATTCAACTCCGTACAGGTTTCTAGGTTGGAAATTATGGTCCTTCAGAATTTTGAGAATGTTGCTCCATTGTCTCCCAGCTTCCAGTGCTGCTATTGAGAAGTCCAATACCATTCTTTTTCCTGATCCTTAGTACATGATATGTTTTCTCTCTGGAAGCTTTTAGTTGCTATTGCTGTTCAGTTGCTTAGTTGTGTCAGAATCTTTGTGACCCCATGGGCTGCAGCATGCCAGGCTTCCCTGTCCTTCACTATCTCCTGGAGTTAGCTCAAACTCACGTCCATTGAGTTGGTGACATCATCCAACCATCTCATCCTCTGCTGCCCCTTTCTCCTTTTGCCCTCAATCTTTCCCAGCATCAGGGTCTATTCCAATGAGTTGGCTCTTTGCATCAGGTGGCCAAAGTATTGGAGCTTCAGCTTCAGTCCTTCCAATTAATATTCAGGGTTGATTTCCTTTAGGATTGACTGGTTTGATCTCCTTGCTGTCCAAGGGATGCTTGGAGTCCCTTGGAAACTTTCAGAATCTTCTCTTTATTCTGCTATTCCAAAATTGTGCAGTGCTGTACCTTGGTGGGGGTCTTTTTATCATTTATTTTGCTGGTTACTCGGTGGGATTTTCATTCCTTTGGTTCTGAGACATGTTCTTTGATCCTTTCCTTCCTGCTGTTTCCTCCATACTCTATTTCCAGAACTCTTATTGTTGGATGTTGGAGTTCCTCAGCTGATCCTTCCATGCTCTCATCTTTTCTGTTGTCCATCTCTTCATCCTGTTTTTCTGCTTCCTAGGATACTTCCTCAACTTTTATTTTCTAATCCTTCGGCTGAAATTTTGAGTTGGCTCTCATTATCTTAAATTTCCCAGGTATCTTCTCCTCCCTTCATTACCTCTGCTCCAAGTTTTTTTGGTTTGTTTACTTTTTGGGTCATTCTTGCAGGTTGATGGTCTTCCTCAAATAGCTTTGCACTACCCGATCATCTCTGGCTACCTAAGCCTTTTTTTTTTAATGTCAGTTACATTAAGGTTTAATTTACATAAAATGAAATATACCTATTTTAAGGGTCCTGAGCTGGTGAGTCCTGGTGATCGGTTCCCATGACACTAACAATCTCTGTGTGTAGGTGGAGCTGGCCAGGTGATGGGCTTCACTAGAGTGTTAATGGACTAAGAGCCTATTCTTTGGATAGAAGACTCCCAAATATCATCTTTAAGAGGCCTTTGTCTGGGGTCTTTCAGTTTCCCCAGAGAAGAATCCTTTTCTCTTGTGTGCTCCTGACTTTGGTGTCCTGAAGTAGGTAAGTGGAAGGAGGTTGGGGTTCCACTGTTTTGGGGGTGCAGGTCACTTTGCTTGCAGCCCTGTTTCACCCCCAGAGGCTCATAACTTCAATTTTGCCAAAGAATCACCCTCCATCTGCAGAGATGGAGCCAGTGGGGGCGTCCCTGACTGAATGGGGTTGGGGAAGAGCCAACATGGTCTGTTCACAGCCCTTCAATATTCTCCCTGTTTTTGGTTCTGTGCCTCATCCTACTCTCCATGCTTCATGGGACCTCTGATCCCCAAGCATTTCTGGGGCTCTCTGCATGGAATAGTTTACTTCTGGTTAGCATCCCAGACCTCATGTTTCTACCTTTTTTATTCCTTTACTCATATTTCAGTGGAATTTGTGAAAGCAGCAGAGATAAATAAGTTTATTCAACTTGTTGTATTTAACAGGAAGTTCCCCTTCTTATTCCAGCCAACTCTTATTCATCCTCCGTGACTCATTTAGGCAAGACCTTCTCCAGGAAGCTTATCTTAATATCCCCTCCTGGATGAGGAACCCCTCCTCTGTTCTCCCACAGGATCCTTTTCTTGCCTCTATCACAGCCCTGATCGAACTATTTTGAAAGTGTCCATTTCCAAGCCTGGCTCTCCCTGTATACTAGGATCTCCTGGCAGTCTGGGCCGTGTCTTAGTCATGACTGTGCCCCAGTTCCCAGGGTCTGATCTACAGGGGTACACAGTAAATATGTGGGGATGGAATGAATGAATAAATGAATGACTATAAGTATGAATCAGACCTAGCCAGAGGGACCATCTAGAAAGGGAAATAAGCTGAACACAATTGTTCCTATACAAGACCAGTTCCCTAAAAGCTCTAAGTTCCCTAAAAGCTGTTATGTGCAAAGATGCCTACTGCAGTATGATTTAAACCAGTGAAAAAAACAGGCCCAGTGTCTATGCCCTACATTGAGAGGATGGTTAAGTACATTATGGTATATCAGTTGCCATTAAAAATGATGCTTCTAAAGAATATGCAATTACATGGGGAAATGTTCAAATGAACAAAGCAAGAAAAAATTGCACCTGCTGTATTATTTCAACCATATGAGAAGAATTCAGAGAATAAAGGAAATACATCAAATGTCCAGAGTAGCTGCTTCTGTGTGTTGTAATTATGGATAATGTTTTTCTCCTCTACTTTTCTAAATTTTCAAATGGAAGAATGTATTAAATGTATACTTTTTTTAAATGTCCTAAGAAATGAAGATAAGAATCCTGAAGTACTCATGAATAAAATATTGTGAAGAGGACCCAGGAAGGCTTTGGTCTTCACTGACCAGAGACACAGAAGGCCCAGTCCCTGCCCCCACTGCAAAGCAGGACCTAGTTCAGGAAGCCAAAGGAGGAGGATCATGGAGTTCAGCTTATTAAAAATTGCAATATCATAAGCTGTACTGGGAAACAGACGCTCCTACACTGGATAGCACACTTTAAAGGCCCCTTCCTGTGAGGTCAACGGTCTGTGGGGCAAGGGAATATGCCCATTAGGATCTCTGGCCTTTTCCCTTCTAGACTTCACTCAGGTACTCAGAATCCAGAATTTCCTGTCTATATTTTTTGAGCTGACTTGCAGGAATTGTGTGATCTTGTTATCCAGGTCCATCTGCTAGGGTGGCCAATGGGAAAGGAAAATAGTCAGGGCTTGTATGTGGGCTGGGATATCCATATACATCTCAAGGTTCCATTTGAGCTACAGGTGGTGAGAGAAGAGGAAAGGGCCAATGACCTCAACTGGTACCTTGTATGGGCCACATAAACATAAAAGCAGGCAAGTCCATAGGTCCCTAGGCCTCAACGTTGGCAGAAGGGCCTAGCTTTGAGTCTTAGACAGATCTGGGTTCAAATCTATTTATTTGCTGTAAACCATGGGTGAACCTCCCCTCTCTGAACCTCAGCTTCCTCAACTGTAAAATAGGTATACTAATTCCAATCCCAGAGAGTTGTTGCAAGGCTTACTGGGGGCACAATGGCTTAGAGGTTATGAGTACAGGTTTTGTGGTCAGACAGGTCAAGGTTTGAATCCTAGCTCTGCCCCTCCTAACTATATGATTTACATCTCTAAGACACAGTTTGT
Source organism: Bos javanicus (assembly GCF_032452875.1). Lineage (NCBI taxonomy): Eukaryota > Metazoa > Chordata > Mammalia > Artiodactyla > Bovidae > Bos > Bos javanicus. The sequence goes on from NC_083897.1 coordinate 93,032,658, forward strand.
TTACCAATATGATAAAGATAATAACAGTACTGATAAAGCTGTTGGAAGGATTGCGGTTGTAATGAATACATAATAACATCAGAAAATGCTCAAATAAGAAAAGGCTGCTTAATAATGGGTACACAAAGATTGGCTACGGTAGGGCTGACTGGGCCTTCTGCACCTCCATCCTCCTGACCAGCTTTATTTTTCTCCATAGCACTTACCACTATTTGACATGTTTTGTATCTTCTTGTCTGTTTCTTTTCTGTCTCCACCCCCTATATTCACACACTAGAACATGAGCTCCGCAGGGCAGAAATCTGTTTTGTTCACTGTTTCCAAGTGCCTGAAACAGTCAGAGAGTGAAGATGTTCCTCAACAGTCGAGTAGATATCCGCCATGTAGACAGGGGTATAAGGTATTCTCAGCCAAGAGAACAGCCAGAATACAGGCATGGAACCACAAAGCCGTCCACTTTGCCAAGGGTATCCTAGACAGTTCTGTACAGTTTCAATGCAGGGTGAGGAAGGGAACAGAGTGGTTACAAAGATGAGTGGGACTGTGGCCTGACCCAAAGGAGCACGTGAGAGCTTTCCTAGACCACAAGTGGTGTGAAAACCAACTTGTGACAGCCAGGAAGTAGAAAAGCACTAGCGGAGAGGCAAAGATGCCTTCCAAGTTCGACTGACATCTAAATCATGATGATGTGGAAGGCCAAAGTTAAAACGTTTTGAAAGATAGTTCAGGTGGAGGGAAGACTCCTTTCTAAAGGGCAATCTGAGCCAGGAGTCAGACCTGCTGCTGCTGCTGCTAAGTCGCGTCAGTCGTGTCCGACCCTGTGCGACCCCATAGACGGCAGCCCACCAGGCTCCCCCGTCCCTGGGATTCTCCAGGCAAGAACACTGGAGTGGGTTGCCATTGCCTTCTTCAATGCATGAAAGTGAAAAAATAAAGTGAAGTCGCTCAGTCGTGTCCGACTCCTAGCGACCCCATGGACTGAAGCCCACCAGGCCCCTCTGTCCATGGGATTTTCCAGGCAAGAGTACTGGAGTGGGTTGCCATTGCCTTCTCCAGGAATCAGACCTAGAAAAGACAAATAGGCAAGGACAGAAGTCATATGGAGGAGGTAATAGTGATATGCAAGAAAATCTTATAAGATTAATTAAAGAGAATAACAATTAGATGAACCTCAGGACAAATCAGAAACCTTGTTGGATAACATGTTTAGCAACAGATCCACATGACACTGAATGGATCCACGTGATCCACAGGCCAAAATGGTGGTGGGGAAACAAAATGAAAGCCATGGTGGTTTCAGTTGCCAGTTATCTTTCTGTTGATGATTACTCTTCCTCTAGTCATTTGTTACCACTACTCACTGAAAAGTCCTGGAATGACAATGATGATGATGATGAAGATCGCTATGTACTTCAAAGGAAATATTTGCCTATCCCTTTTCAAATTTCTTCTTCAGAAAATAAAGAGGCAATTATCGCTTTACATTTTTTAAAGAAAAAAAGACAGGCAGAAACTACAACAAAAACAGCACTGAACAAGAGTGTGAACTTCATTGTATAATTGCAGGGGAGGCCCTGGGGCTCGGCCTAAGGAGTGACAAGGGCAAATGCTGCTTTCTAACCTCCCTCTCCTTTCAATCACTGAAGCAGGCTTTATTTGGTCTTTAGTATTTCTGCCTTCTAATAATGCAAAAATGATAAAGTGATTATTAAGCACCTATAATGGTCCAGGACTTGTGTTATCTTCATAACAGCTGTGCAAGTTCATTATTATTCTTCTGATTGTATAGGTGTGAAAACTGGGCTCAGAGCAGTAATGTGATTTACCTAGAGTCACACAAATAATAATAAGTAGTGGAGTCAGGATTCAAGTCTATGTTTGTCTGATTCCAAAACCAGTGCTTTTCATTGCTACAGCTGTGGCTTCCTTCTGTCATGCCAGAGCTAGGTAGCACTTCGTTTCCCCCAGCTTGGCCTCTCTCCCTCAGCTGGCTCTGATACCCCCTCCACACCATAAGCATTCAGGGGGTGCTTCTGAAAGAGACAATACTTCAAGGATGGAAGGGGGCACCCAAAAGGGAAGGTGGGGCTAGGCACAGGTACTGCAGCCCAAAGCAGCTTAGCACTATGACAAAAAGAGAGAGAGAATGAAAATGAAACTGGCTCTCCAGCCCTCCCTTCTTCCTTCCCTCTGCTGGAGGCAGAAGGACGGAGGTTCAGCCATGATGGGAGAGAAAGTGGGCGGAAGGGAGAGCAGCGAGAGCAGCCTGCTATTGCAGAAGCCTCAGCTCAGCCTCAAAGCCCCCTCCTGTGCATTTGGGGCCTATCACTGGCCCACCTGCTCCCACTGCCTAAGCAAAGGAGGCCAGGCTGTTCTCCAAGCACCCACCCAATCCTGCCAAAGCACAGCTCACAGCAGACTCAGACCCTCTCAAGTCACAGTGAGGGCATCCTGAGAGATGGAGGGACAGGCCTGGGGGTTCAGAGGGAGGCAGTGGCAGGGTGGGGATCAGAACCCACGTCTCCAGCCCCTCGGTGGAGGGCTTTCTTGACTGCAAGGTCTAGATGGCAGAGGTTCAGGAAAAGGAGCTCAGGAGACTGCCACAGGAATGCTCATGACAGGTCTAGAGCCAGAGGCAACACATGCCAAAATGAGGCCTACAGAGTTGGGTATTTTGGGGGTTGACTAATTATTTTCCATCTCAATCTGGATTGAGAAAGCAAAACAACCATTTTTAAAAGTTGCATTAGCCTTAGTTTGGACCTCAAAAGCATAAATATTTATCTCTTTCTTCTGTCAGGACCCTGCTAAAAAGAATGAGAAGGAATAAAATAAGGTATGAAATTGTAACAGTGAAGAGGATGGAAGAAGGTGATATCAATAGGTGAGGGATTTCAATAAATTGCTGGGAGCACAAAACAAAGAGTGTTTACAGTTGAAGGAGAGCCAGCAACACCACTCAGGGGCTTGCAGCTGGAGAGGGAGCCAATCAGGCCAGCAGAGGCCCAGAGAGAATCCAAGCTTGAAGATGGTAGGTATGAAGGAGAGTAGGCGTGACTGGGGGCTGAAAACGGGGGCATAAACTGAAGGTAAGTACATGAAATCCTCCCCCATGCCCTCCCCCCAACTCCCAGATCCAAAACACAAGCTGCCTGGCATTCATCCCTAGGCAAAATATCAGAGAACTCCTGGTTAAAGGAATTAGACTCTGTGGTATTACTTAGGGCACCTAGTGGCATGCTGTTGCTCCCAGAATAAAGTGCTTTTCATTCTGGCATTTGGGGGTCACCCATTACAACTGTCAGCTCCTGGTGGCTCACCTAAAATAAGGTCGGGGAGTGAACAAGCCAGTTGGATATACAGACATCTCACTCAGCTTTGTATCAACTCATTTGCAAACTATAAAAGAGAAACTATGAGAGAAAAGGTAAGCAGCCTAGAAGATCAATCCAGGAAGTTCAACATCCAACTAACAGACACTCCAGAAAGAGAAATGGAGAAAACAAAGGGGAGAAAACTACCAAATAAATTATGTAAGAAAAGACAAGGTGCAGCAAGTTGAAAGGGCTCACTGCATACTGGGTAGCGTGAATGAAAAACAGACCTTGAGCTGAGTGTTGGTTACATTGGCTTGGCTTGTAAAAAACGGACCAAGCTATTCATTTGTCATATGAGCACTTTTCTGTATGCATTTTATATTTCAGTAAGAAGTTTAAAAAAAAAATCCTCCTAAAAAATCTGCAAGTAAAATGTCCACAGAAGATGTGCTATGATTATCGTGTGGTTTCAAGGAACCCCACACAACAGTAAGTTTAAGTAAGCATATAAATAAATAGATTTATAAGGTGGAAAATCCCAGTCCAGATATGAAACAAAGTAAAAAGTGGCATGACTTCGAGCAATTCATAGAGCATAAGAAAGGAAAATTCATTTGATCTTGATGCTAGGAAACTTTTCCTAGGAGTACAGAAGTTGGAGCAGTGGACCCATGAGAAATGAGGTGTAATTATAGCACACTATTTGACCCTGCAATGAATAATATGACATAGTCATAATCACATAAACAGTGTATTGGTGGTCAACTTTTAAAGTTCATTTGTCCAGAAAAGCACTGAAGACATAATTACTGTTAAAGAACAGAATGCAAATGTAATCAATCTTGCTGGATGTGAAAGTACAGAATACAGAAAGTGGGAGGTGGAAAGATAGTGGAGAGATGGAGGGAAGAATGGGGCACTAATAGCTCTATCTTATAAACTGAGTGGTCAAGAGATACTGTGGCAAAATGATGGAACAAGAAATTAGTCTAAATTGTACCTAATAAAGTTACAAAGGTAACTAATAGAGGACAAAATAGTAATATGACTATTAAAGTTTGGGAGGGGGAGAAAAAGTCATGTGTTGTAAATAAGCTAAATTCTCACTTGTCATCGTAGTTCAGTCACATCCAACTCTTTGCGACCCCATGGACTGCAGCACACCAGACTTCCCTGTCCATCACCAACTCCCAGAGCTTCCTCAAACTCATGTCCATCGAGTCAGTGATGTCATTCAAGGAAGAAGTCAGTAGATGATGCATGATGTTTAAAGTTGATAAATGAAGAAATTAGCATCAAAGCATGTTTATTTAGAGATAGGAAGTTACCACCAGAAAACTTGAATGGTAGAAGTGGTCACCTCTGGGGGTTGGGTCCTTGGTGACTCGACAGTAAAGAATCTGCCTGCAATGCAAGAGACCTGGGTTCAGTCCCTGGGTCAGGAAGATCCTCTGGAGAAGGGAATGGCAACCCACTCCAGTATTCTTGCCTGGAGAATTCCATGGACAGAGGAGCCTGGAGGCCTATAGTCCACGGGGTCACAAAGAGTTGGACATGACTGAGTGACTAACACTTCTACTCAGGAAGTTGGGAAGTGGGGGACAGAGAGACATTGGTTTTTTACTATATATGTCCTTCTGTACTATCTGCCCTTTAAAAATTATGTATATGGGGCTTCTCTGATGGCTCAGTGGTAAAGAATCCCTCTACCAATACAGGAGACACGGGTTCGATCCCTGATCTGGGCAGATTCCACATGCTGTAGGGCAACTAAACCCGTGGGCCAGAACTACTGAGCCCATGTGCGGCAACTACTGAAGCCCTAGAGCCTGCGCTCCACAACAAGAGAAGCCACTGCAGTAAGAAACCTGCGCACCACAACTAGTCCCCCACTTGCCTCAACTAGAGAAAAGCCTACAAAGCAATGAAGACCCGGCACAGCCGTGAATAAATAAATATAATTTTACAACTGTGTATATGTACTGCTTTGATTTAATTTTAAAAAACAAGTCCCTCTTCTTTCTTTGGACCCCAGTCTCCCACACAATCCATACAAAGTGGGGAGGTTGATGATTCAAGGTGATGTGAGGTCTTATTCTCCAAAATCTATGCTTCTTTCTAGAGCAGAAGCAAGACAGGAGAGTGAAAGACTGATTCCTAACTAGCCCCTCGACTCCTCACAGTATCACAATCATCCTTTACAGATGCCTTCTCACTTGCCCCAGCCTGCACCACCCTCTAGTCTCCTTCAAATCCCACCATCACTAGTCCAGCCTCGCCAGTCTTCCATTCATTCAACTGTTTACACCCATTAGTTATTTATACCTGCCTGAGTCACAAAGGATTTCAGGTGGCTTACTCTAATAACACAGATAAGGAAAGAAGAAAAATTGAACTAGAAAATAAGAACTCAGAAAAAGAGATCAACAAAGATGCTAGAGCTGTACTTCAAATTAACTGGTAGCTGAGGCAGAAAGCAGTATAAAATGAGCCATGACAGCCTCATATTAGGAAGGAGAAAATACAGCCATTTTCAGGGGAAGCAAACCTTTGCCAAGCACTGAATTCTTCAAGTCATTGTCCATGGGAGATTTCAAGAAGGAAAAGGAAATGACTGTTTTTGATTTGTTTGGTTTTGTTTTGTTAAACTTCAAGTTGTCCTATTTTAATGATTTGCTCTCCAGGTATTTGGATGACTTATCTCCTACAAAAACTGAAGAATCTTAGATAATATCATGTTTATGAAATGAAGTATATAAGAGCATATATTTTGGCATAATCGAGAATTATGTCATTGGTTTTCTTCCCCTGGAAATGACTATTTATTGAGCACATACAAGTATCAGGGAACACCATTCAAATGATCTTGGTCAATCCTGAGAGATGGGCATTGTCATCTCATTTTCCAGATGAAGAAACTAAAGGTCAGAGAAGGTGAAATGACCCCAACCCAGTTGGTTGGGGCAGAGCCGAGATTCAAACTTAGGTCTGCCTGTCTCCAAAGCTCATTCTCCCCTTCCCCCCCACTTTATTTATTTTTTAATTGAAGGATAATTGTTTTACAGAATTTTGTTGTTTTCTGTCAAACCAAAGCTCATTCTTTACATTTCATACTGGGGGGCCTCAAAATCAAGGCCCCCAGGCTAGAGATACCCTGCCCAAGGCAATGGGGACACAGTGGTGACACAGGCCAACCCTATCCATGAAAACAGAAAAGGGGGGATTACAGGCCTTGCTGCCAAGCCAGAAACTGCCTCTGAGCTGCCTCAGTCACATTAAATGAGGACTTCTAAGTCAGAAAGAAGGTTGGGCCTGGTGCTTCCAGAAAAGGAAACCACAGACCCCAGCTATAAATCTAACCAATTTGACTTCTGAGGGGCTGAACCAGAGCACAGGGTCTGTCTCCCACTGAAGCAAGAGATCCTTTATTCAGGTGATGCATCATCTTTATCGCTTCCTCCCCGAACAAATCACCTGGCCTCCTGGAGGCCCGGCTTTCTCATCTGCGGGACAAAGATAATGATCCCTACCACCTTCACGGGATTTCAAGGCAGAAAATAGCACATTTAAGGAATGATGCTTTAAACACTGGCATTAACACTAGAGTGGCATTTCTAATCAGAGCTCTTCTGCTCATACACATGGAGTGGCCTCCTATTAAATCCTTTCTCTCTCTGTCAGCCTCAGTCTTCTCATCTGTAAAATGAACAGCCTGAGCTGAGTGATTCTGATATTATTAAAACCCTGCTGGTCATGAATGGCTTAAACTCTGCTATGTCACAGCATTTATCAATATGCTGTCACTGTCTTTCTCCCCCAGTAGATTATCTGTACTCCTACCACCCAAGTTCAGGCCTTGTCACCTCTCATCTAGCCTGTCACAGCGGCCTCATCACTGGATGTCCTCTAGTCTACCTCTCAAAGTGCAGAGATCTAGCAGAGATCTCTCCAAAACATGGCTCTCAACAGCCACCCCATACTCTGCAATACACACCTCTTCCCTCAGCTTAGAACTCCGTGTTGGTTCCCAATTCCTAACAGAATAAAGCTCCTCATGCTGCTACTCAAGTGTCCTCCCGATCTGGGCCAGCCAGGTCATCAGACTCTTCTCTGGATCTTCCCGGTTTGTGCTCTAGGTTGTACTAACCTGGTAAATGTGCTCCCTTCCCCACCTCCATACACCTTGCTGGCCCTCTGTCTTAATCACCCTTTTGCTCCCAATTCCCACTGACCGAGATGCCATCCTGCTTCACCCAGGTAACCCCTGCTCATCCTCCAAGTCTCAGAAAACCCATCAGGAAACCCTCCCCATCAGTCTGGGTAGATGTCCCTCCTTTGGGCACCCATGGCCTCCTGTGTTCCCCTCTGGCATAGCACACAGGACCCACATTACATTTGTCTTTTCCACCTGACTGTGAGCTCCCTGAAGCCAAGAAGAGTATACTATCCATGATGGAATTCCCTTGCCTGCAACAGCACAAGCTGTGGCATATCCCTGGTGTACAACAGTCACTGGACGGCCCTCTCTCTCTCTCAGAAATGTGCTGAGCTCCCTCATGGCCTCTCCCCATGCCTTTCCATGGCACAGAATTTCGCAAAGTTATTATTAATAAAAACGCCTATGGCTGAGTAAACACACACTCTTTGCTGAACACTTCTGTATCTGTCATCTCACTGAATTCTCACAACAATCACAAAACGGGTCATTTATGAATTACCTAGCATAGCAGGTATACAGTTGTGAGAGATGTCTCCCAGTTTTATAAAGAAATTTGAGGGAAGGAAGAAATTATGTACTCTCTCTCTTTTTTTTTTAGCACAGAATAATGACAATAATTTTAAAGTGGTTCGAAGAGGAAATTATAGGTTTTCTTCAGGTGAATGCACTAAACTGCATCTAGAATCCATCAGGAAATCACAAGCCTCATCCAGATATGCAGTCTTATTATCCCTTAAAAAAAAAATATATATATATACACACATACACATACACACACATATATATACACACATACACACACATACACATATATATATCACAGCTACAAATACATTTGACATTAGTGAAATGGTACATATCAGGTGATAATTGTGATAAATTTCCCTTTAAAATGTTAGAGGAATCATCCTGATCTGTCGTGTAGCCTAGGGTGGTCATCTTTGTTTTGAAAAGGATGTGATGAGACAATCTTGGCTGGGTTGTTTTGTTTGCAACACTTCACCTCTAGAGGGCAGGGCAGGCTCACATATTATTTTCCATCCTTATTCCTCAGTTTTCCATCCTGATCAGGACCTTGCTGAGTGTGGTAGACAGTCAGGAAACTTTCTGATACATTTTTGTCGGGTAGGAGGCCAGGGGCAATGGGAATCTCACCCATCAGAAAATAAAGTTTTATCCCCATTTACTACTTTAGAAAAAGAAGGCTCTGAAAGTTAAGTGACTGGAAAGTCACGTGAAGTCCGCATTCCCACAATACCACATTTTCTAAATTGAAAGGCCCAGGGAACTTCAGCTCCTAAGTGCTTAAGAACAGGTATCCTGGGACTTCCCTGATGGTCCAGTGTCTAAGACTCTGTTTTCCCAATGCAGGGGGCACGGGTTCAACCCCTGGTTGGGGAACTAACATCTTACATGCCACACTGTGTGGCCAAAAAAAAAAAAAACCCTAAAAACAAAAACAAACAATAAAACAGGCATCCTTGCATGAGTGCTTTTCAACATGGATGCCTGGAGAGAGACCCAATACTACAAGGAAGTGAGGGTACTAGCAAATGATCTTGCCGTAATGGCTTACTGCAAAAGAAGAATAAGTTATTTACTCACCATTCTTCCCTGTGACCAGTGTTCATTCTTCTGCCAGGGAACATAGCAGAGAATGAGCTAGAATGACTGTCTTATTCTGACTCCAAGACACTGTGCCCAGGGTCAGAGCCCAATAAAGATTTGATGGCTAAATAAGTAACTTCCCACTGGATAAGGCAGATGGTACACAGTCCTATGCAGGCCTCTTTGCTCCTTTCAGGACAGACGGTCTCGCATTGAGGGAGAAGACCATGGTATGACATGGCCATGGTATGGGAAGGACAGGTAATGGTGAAGAGATTGGCTTAAACGTCTCTAAAGTCTCATCTGACTCCGCTACCCTGACATCCTATGAACTGGGAGATTGGTAAGTGGGAAGAACACAGAAGGCAGAGGCCAAACAGCTCCAGGGAGTGTGAGGAAAAAGCCATACAGAAGCCAAGAGAACTCTGGAGTTGAGTCATCTCTCTCTACAGGAGTCCTGAAAGGAAGAACACCTTAGCCACCCCTGGCTGTTAGTGTCCCAGGACTTAACCTGACATTCATTTGTCTGCTCAGCATTTACTGAGCAGCTACCATGTGGTCCGCCATGCATTTCCAAGCTTCTAGCTCCTTCAGTTACACCCACAGCACCTAGCAGAGGGACTGACATGACATGCATGTGATACACAGCTATCTCAATCTGAAGGAGCCCTCAAGCTAGTAGAGATGATACAAGATATAAACAAATAAGTGTATAAAGAGGGACAAAGTGCTCATTTCAAGGGTCAGGGATAGATCAGGGAACAAACATGGAAGAGGTGACAGCAGTGGAGTGCAGCCCGGGCACTGGATGGAACGGCCCGGGAGAAGGGAACAGCGTGAGCAAAGACCCAGAGGCTTGGGCTTCCCTGGTGGGCCAGTGGTTAAAGACTCTGCACTTCCAATGCAGGGGAGTCTCGGGTTCTATCCCTGGTTGGAGAACTAAGCTCCTGCATGCTGTGGGTGTGGCCAAAATAATAATAATAAAGACTCAGAGGCTCTCAGGGGGTTGAGTGGGCTGACAATGGGGCACACAGGCCAGGCTGGCTGTAACTCAGTCTGTGTGAGGGGACCAGAAAAAGATGAGAGGAGAAAGGTAAGATCCTAAAGGGCCCATGCATGGGAGGCAGAGCTTCTGAAACCTTCTCCTAAAGGTCAAGACAGCAGGAAACTGCTGGAGCCCCACAGAAAGCGTGGTCTGGCGGTACCGCATCAGGGGACCAAGGGAACAAGAGCAGGAGGGCGTCGATTAGGAGGCTCCCAGGAGAGGGAGGTTGACTCAAGCGTGGTCCCAGGAGCTCTGCGGGTGGAAGCCCAGAGCTACACTCAGAGCATGTTAAACCATCTTCACGCCCACCTGCAGGAGGCAATGATAGTCCAAAGGCTCAGTAGCCAGATAGTTCTGGGCCCCATGCAGTTGTGTAACCTTGGGCAGGTCACCATACCTCTCTGATCTCCCATTTCCCTGTCTGAAAAATGAGGATAACACGAACACCCACCTGGCACAGACTCTGTGAATGAGATAAGAAGCAGCACCGAATGGTGGGTGAGAATGCTGTGGATGGACTCTGGAGTCCAGCCACCTGGACTCCTAGCTCCTTAGTTCTGCCGTTTATGCACTGAGTGACCTTGGGGAAGTTATCCAACCTTTCTGGGCCTCAATTTCCTCATCTGTGAAGTGGACTTAATAACAGTATCTATCAATAACACATCAAGGGATTCATGTGGTGATTGAATGAATTAATAAATGGAAAGCACTTGGAACAAACAGTGCTTGGCACTCAGTAAACACAGGTTAAAACAATGTTGGCTACTGTTACATAAAACCACACAGGGTGGTGCCTGGCACACAAAATTGAGGCTCACTCAGCACATGTGTGGCCCCTTCTCCATGCCCCAGGCCTCTTCTGTGCTCCCAGAAAATTCAGAGGCCATGGGAGGCAGAGGTGGGACAGATGAAAGAATAGCAGAGAGCAAGCCAGGATTTGGTCTTCTTCCCCTTTGAAGAGGTGATACCCACTCTCTTCAAAGCTCCCCCTGCCCCAGGTCCTGGCCTCCACGCCTCATTGCCTGTGCTACTCATTTTGTCCTAAGCACCAGCACTATGATGGGTCAGGTATGGGCCCCTGTGTCTTTGGCCAGGGGAGGGGGTGGGGGGATCTCAAGAACAGAGAGTGTGGTGTTTGCTCAGCCTGGAGGCCCCTCCTGCTCTCTGCACACAGCCAAGAAATGTTTGTGGATGACAACAGCCCCATTCTCGCCACAGATCTAGACAGAGAAGCAAGATTCCTCTAATTCTCATTCAATTCGACATTATCATTGCCTCCCACACAACTATAATGCTCCCAACACAGTGGCGGGGAGAGAAATGGTATTCCCTCCTGAGAAGAAGGAGAGGACCCCCCCTGGAAAAAGTGCCCAAGACCCCAAAGGAGACAGACTTCCCTAGGGCCCCCCGGGCTCCCTCCCTCCCCCGTAGCATCCACAGCCCCTGCGGGGAGCACACTGTCAGTCCACTGCACACAGGAGACGCCACAGCAGTGCCTAGACCAGCACTGCCCTGGCCGACAGGAACAGCAGGCTGGCCCTGCTGACTGCTGTTCCCTAGTGCAAGCCAGCTTGCTGGGTGGGCAGGGTGGGGGGGCAGAGGATGGAGAGTTACCACCAAACAGGCTTCAGCCCACCACTGCCTATGGCAAAGCCAGAGCTGGGCCCAGGCAAAAAGAGTGGGAAATGCAGCTCTCCTCAGCGTGGAGGACTCAGCAGTGGCCCCCGGCACAGCTGTAAATCATTCCAGGCGCCAGGATGGCAAGGGGGCCCAGGCCATGATCGACAACAAAAACAGAGATCTTCTCTAATCATGACGGGTGAGACGGGGGGGAAAGGGTGGCAATTCCAGGGGGACAGACCTGAGCGTAGTGGATATTAGCAGCTGCTAAGCAAACATACAAACAAAAGCAAGCAAAGACTTCACATACAAAGGCCCAGAGGCCAGAAGGAGGTCGGGCCTTATCATGCGCTATGCTGCACTAGGAAGGCCACACCCAGAGCACAGCAGAAGGCAGACTGGCATCTGGGAACCCGTCCAGGAGAGACAGTGCGGGAGGGTGTGGGGATCCTGGGGGGATGACATGGTGGGGGTGGACATAACAGCTGCTATCAACTGCAGTAGAGGGCAAGTTCCCAGGCTTGGGAGTCTGTCTCATGGCTCTGTGACCTCTGGAGTGTTGCTTCACTTCTCTGAGCCCTCGGTTTCTTTGGCTGGAAAACGTGCGTTGTGGTGACAGACGCACAGGGTAGCTGGGAGGACTGAATATGCCCCTGGGCGAGGGGCCCTTCCATGCTGGGCCCAGACCCCTCTCTCCCCTCGTTCTCCACCAGAGGGAGCCGGGGGACCAGGAGCGCCCCGCTTGTACCAGCTCTACCTAGCCTCCCCCAGTGCTGCAGCCTCTGCTGCTCAACTCCCACCCTGCCTGCCCTGGCTTTCAGCAGCAGCCTCTCACCCACTCCTTACAAACCCAGAGGAGGCCTGGCAGGGGAGTAGCTTGCAGCAGCTGTGGTGACAACAATGGCTACTGCATCAACAGGCCCTCCTGACACCTGGCCGAGAGAGAGGGAGGGAGAGTGGAAAGGAGGGAGACAAGGCCTTCTGCCCTCCCCCATCAACTCCCCCTCTCATCACTCATTCCAGAGCCATCTCCCCCTGCTCGAATCCTCCAGAGACCTCAGGCTCTCTTGGCCTCTTCCAGTTTGTGACTTGGTCAGGTCCTGAGGCTCCAGAAAGCTCCAGTGGAAAAATAACAGGCCTTGGAGACAGGTGGACTCGGGTTATAGCCCTAGCTCTGTTAAGAACTGGCAGTGTAACCTTGAGCAAGGTCCCTTCATTTTTTGGAGCCTCAGTTTCCCCATCTCTAAAATGGAGTTGCTAGTGCTCACTGCACAGGGTGTGTTGCGAGGACCAAAAGAGGTAATAATGGATGTGCAAATATATATGGTTAGGAGAAATTTGAAGTACTATCTAAAATCCCCCTATTAACCCATTAGGAAATGTGAAGCAACAAACACAAATGTGTTTCACAAAATGTGAAATCCAACGAACAGCCTGGAGGCTGCACAGAGGGAAGGACCGAGAGGCAAGCCTGCCCAGATGGCAGAAGCCCAGAGCTCAAGAGCAAACAGGCTTCCAAACCCACATCTGCAGGGTGGAGAATAGGAGGGGAACTGAATCCTAGAATTGGGGAAAGCCTTGGTCATTTCATAGGGCTTTCCACCAGTTCAGGAATTATGTTTTCTTTAGCCCTTCCCTATCCCCTTGAGGCAGTCCACTGCCTCATCAGACCAGGCTGGAAAGTTCTTTCTGATTTATCCCCAATTTTCCCATCGCTCCCGGTTCTGCTACCTGGAGCACACATAACGAGGCTGCTTCCTCTGTCACAGGCTTGACCACTCTGGAAGTCTTCTGCAGCCAGGCTCAAGGACCACAGTGCCCATCTAGTCTCCCTTTGCCTTCACCCTACCATGGTCCTCTCCTGAAAGGGTCTTGCTTGGTTGACCTGGCCCCTCCCTCCAGTGTGGGGCCCCAAGCTGTACACAGTCAGTCCTCCTGGAATGAGCTCCAAGCAGCCCCCCCATCCCTCCCCCAGGCAGAAGAGCCCATCTCCCTCTGGGGCAGCCCACACCAAACCTCAGCTGAGGGTGCACTGCAGTGAAGCCCAGCCGAGTCCTTGAGCTGCAGCTGCTGCTCCTGGGGCCCAGCCATCTCAACCCAGCACCCCAGCCTGCTGCCTCACCACGGGGGAGTTGCAGAGAGCTGTCTCCCGGCAGATTTCCTGAGGCAGAAGGCTTCCCCACCCCCAGCCCAGCCTCCAAGAGACACTCCGCTGGTTGTGGCACATGGTAGGACCAGCTGAGCCGTGAGAGGAGGAGGAAAGCTGTCCATTTGCTAGAGGACTTCAGACTTGGTCTGTAGTGGTGGCTGGATTAGTCACAGAACCATCAAATCTAAGATGGGGGGGGCCATTCAAGAGAATTCAAGGCAGATCCTGCCTTTTATAAAGATATGGGGGAATTGATGCCCTAAGAGAGGAAGGGACTCAGTCAAGGTCACAAAGCCAGTCTGCAGCAGAGCTGGAAGGGGAACCTGGGTTTCCTAACTCCCGGTTCAGTATTCTTTCCAGTCCAGCAGAAGAGAAATCAGGGAGCCTTTAAGGTAGCCCTGTGAGCCTGCACACCCTTGGCTCCCTCAGCTTGACATTTATCCCAACCAGCTCATCATGGTATCTACATGGAGAAGTGGACCCAGCCCATGCCCCACCAACCCAAGAGATGTTGCCAAGGTGTCCGGAATAAGCAGACACACGGACCCCAGCACAGACACTGGCACTGATCCAACAACAGGGAAGATCTGTAGACTTCCCTTGCTGGTATGCTCTTTAATTGGGCGGTGTTTTTCTTGAGGGTGGAGAGGGGGTGGTCTTTGAGGAACTAGCCAAGGGCCGGGCCTCCATCTTTGCTCCCCCAGCCAGGATGTGCTGCAGTTCCCCCTCAGAGGGACGTCTCAGCCTCCAGCTGCCATTCTGGTCCCCACTTGCCTCTCTGGGAAAGGATGGAGCTGAGGCTGCCAGAGGAGAAAAGATCAGGCCTGCGCTCAGGACCTGCAGAGGAGACCCGAATGGTGGGGGGAGTCGCGGCCGGGGGTGGGGGGGGGAGGGCTTTCGTTCCCCTGCGGCTCTGAGCTGACATCGTGACAGACAATAAATATCCCAACCCGCACATCCAAATAGAATAAATAAAGAAATGAAAAGCCATCCTCTGGCAAGGATATAGGGAGGGGGTGAAGAAGTGGATGGGGTGACGACTGCTCCAAGCTCTCACTGGCCACGGTTTTGAGAAAGAAGAGATGCCTGCACTCATCGGGCCAACCCACTCTGGGGAAGCTAGAGAAGGGGTATCGGCTGCCTGAGGGGGCGCCCGGCTTTTCCCGACAGGTTGGGACAGGAGAGGACACGGAATCAGGCACTGGCTTCTTACTTTACTAGCCGTTCAAGTTGAAGAGGGAACTAGCAGGGAAGAACCGGGGAAAACAAACACGCGTTCCTTACTTTCTCTGGAGGGTTGTGGCGGGGCTGGTGCTGGTACTGGTGCTGTGGCCGCCGCCGGCCCCGGGGCTGGAGCTCCTGGATGCGCCGCGGCTCAGCTGGCCCCGCTCCCGGGGTGGCCGGGGCCCCACGCCCACCGCCGCCGAATAGCCGGATTCCTTCTCGCGGCCCGGGTGCGCCGGCCCAGCCTCCCTCCCGCCACGCTCGCGACCCAGGGCTGGGTTCTCGTGGTGCAGGTGGCACTGGGCCACGTCGCGCTCGCGGGCAGAGTAAGCAGCAGTGTCCTGGAGTGGGTAGGAGGCGTCCCGCTCCTTGTCCCGATACACAGCCTCCCGGTTCTGGTAGGCGCCGTCCCGGTTCGGGTAGCCCACGTCCCGGGCCGCCTGGTGGAACTGGCTCTCCCGCAGCTCGCGGTGGTGGAACTGGGTCTCGCGCAGGTTCTGGTACTGGCTCTCGCGGCTCGGGCTATCCCGCGCGCCGTGGGGGTCCCGGTGCAGCTCCCCGCGGTGCAGCTGGCTCTCCTCCCTCAGATCGCGGTTCTCCTGGGTGAGCTGGTCCAGCTGGCCCTCCAGCTCTTCGATGCGCCGCCGCTGGGTCTCCAGCAGCTGCTGCTGGCTCTCGATGATGTTGTTCAGCTCCAGCAGGTACTCCACCGCCCGGTTGGGGCTCTCGGATCCCGGGCCGCCGGGGGGACCCGACCCCGCCTCCATCCTGGCGGCCCAGGGGCAGGGGAAGGGGCAGGAAAGCCCGATCCCAGCTCGCTCACGGCGCCACCCTCCCCCGGGCCCAGCCGGGGGAGGGGGCCGGCGGGACGCGAGGGCGCGCACCGGGCTCGAGGGCCCGGGGGCCCGGGGGGGCCCGGGAGACAGCGCTGGGGCCGGCGGCACGGGGAGCAGGAGCTGAGGCTACCGCCGCCGCCGCCGCTGCCGCCACGGCTCCGGAGGACGCGGCCCGCGGCGCTCCGCCCGCTGCGGAGTCACTGCGCAGCGCGGCCGCGCGGGACCGCCCCGGCCGCCGGCCCGCCCCCCGCCCCTGCCCCCACCCCGCGCACCCGGCCCGCCCCCGCGCGTCCCACCTGCAGCCGCCGCAGGCGCCCGAAGCTGGACCAGCCCCAAGGGCCCCACGGGCCAGCCCCATCACAAGCTGCTGGAGATCTCTCCATTTCACCGGTCCCAGGGTCCTCGCTTAATGCAGGCTAAAGAAGCCCTCCATCCCAGTCCGTTCCAATGTCCTCGGGTCCACAGGCCCCAAATCCTCATCTAAGACCTTCCAGGAACCTCCATCCCAGGCAGCCCCCAGGTCCAGGAATCCCTCAGACTCCCTATTCCCTGGGTCTGCCAATCCTAAGTGTCAGTGTTCCTATCCCATCCAACCCCTGGACTTCCTACCTCTGGAGACCTCTCTCTAGCCCATATCATGGGCAGTCCCCAGGATCTCCCACCTCAACAAGCCCTGGGACTCCCCATCACAACCAGTCTTAGGCTCAAAGCTCCATTCATTCATTCAGTCCTCATTTTCTGCTCTCCTTTGGAAATGCTCATCTCCATTTACTCCATCACCTCCATCCAATGAAACTGTACCCATCCTGCAAGACAAACACCACCTCATTGAAGCCAGCCCTTATCTCCCCAGCCAGAAGCGCTCACTTCCTCCACACTTTTTTTTGTGTGTGGCACTTGTAGAACTCTGCTTTACAGCCCATTTGTTTTTGTTCTTGTTGCATGTCCTCTGTCAGACCAAGCTCCTTAAAGCCAGAAACATGTCTTTATTCATCTTTGTGAGCAGGCTGGGATAGAAGAGAAAGCTTGAGTTTTACAATCATACAGAACTGGATTTAAATTTCATCTCTCTGAACTTCTTTTTCCCTCTCAGTAACACCTACCTCACAGGGGGTGGTCTTGGGAAAAGCATGCAAAATCATTTGGCACAGAAAAGACAACGCAGAGAATGAAAGAAAATATTTGCAAATGATACATATGAATATGTAAAGAACTCTTACAGTTCAACAGCAAAAAGACAACCCATTTTTTTTTAATGGGCAAAGGACTTGAATAGATACTTCTCCAAAGATATACAAATGACCATTAAGCACATGAAAAGATACTCAACATTATTAGCCATCAGGGGAATGCAGATAAAAACCACTGTGAGCTTTCCTTCCTAATGTAAAAGGAAACTTTCACAATGTCCAGAGCCCTTGATACCCTACAGATGAAGGAGGATATCCTTAAATTCCTTGCAGCAGGAACCCACTTAGGTGGCACCAACCTTGACTTCCAAATGGAACTGTACATCTACAGAATGCAGTGATAACATCTACATCATAAATCTGAAGAGAACCTGAGAGAAGTTTCTGCTGGTGACTCATGCCATTGAAAACATAGCTGATGTCAGTGTCACATCCTCCAGGAATACTGGTCACCAAACTGGACTGAAGTTTGCTGCTGCCACTGGAGCCACTCCTGTGGCTGGCTCCTTCACTCCTGGAATCTTTTGTTAATGAGATCCAGGCAGCCTTCCATGAGCCATAACTTCCAGTGGTCATTGATCCCATAGCTGGCCATCAGCCCCTCACAGAGGCATCTTATGTTAATCTGCCTGCCATTGCTCTGCGTGGCACAGATTCTCCTCTGCACCAGGTGGACACTGCTACCCCAGGCAACAACAAGGGAGCCCACTCCATGGGTCTAATGTGAATACTGTCCTGGGAAGTACGGTGCATGCGTGACACCATCTTCCATGAGCACTCACAGGACATCATGCCTGATCTCTGTTTCTACAGAGACCCTGTAGAGATGGAAAAGAATAAATAGGTCACTGATGGAAAGGCTGTGACCAAGAAGGAATTTCAGACCGAATGGACTGCTCTAGTTCCTGAGTTTACTGCTACTCAACCTGAGATCACAGGCTGGTCTGAAAGCATGTTGGTGCTCTCTGCGCCTATTGAGCAGTTCTCTGCCAAAGATCGGAGCATTCAACCCACCACTGAAGACTAATCCCAATGCTCAAGCCAGTGAATGGGTAAGAATGACCATTGGGTAGTATTAAGCTATTCTTCACAGACTCTTGAACAGAAAACAGAAATAAAGCTGTTGAAAAATAAACATCAGTTTCTTAAAACACACATATACAGATACCACTTCACATCCACTATGATAACTAAAATAAAAAGGACAGACAGGGAGTAGTTTTGGTTGAGCATATGTAGAATGATTGGAACTCTCAGTCGTTACTGCTGGAAATGTAAAATGGTGTGGTTGCTTTGGAAAACCATTTGAAAGTTTCTCAAATTGTTAAATATAGGATTACCATATGACCCAGGAATCCACTCCTAGGAATATACCCAAGGGAAATGAAAATATGTTTACCTGAAAACTTATACATGAATGTTCATAGCAGCATTATTCATAATATCCCCAAAATGAAAACAATTAAATGTTCATCTGTTGATGAATGGGTAAACAAAATGTGGTATATCCACATGGAGGAATATTATTCAGCCATAAAAATGATTGGAGTTCCAAAATATATAAACAGCTCATCCAACTCTCTCTCTATATATAAAAAGAACAACCTGATTTTTAAAATGGGCAGAAGGCCTGAATAGACTTTTTCCCAAAGAAGATGTACAGTTGGTCAACAGGTCCATGAAAAGATGCTCAACATTACTAATCATCAGAGAAATGCAAATCAAAACCACAGTGAGATATCACCTCACATCTGCCAGAATGTCTATCATCAAAAGACCACAAATAACAAATGTTGATGAGGATGTGAAGAAAAGGGAACCCTAGTACACTGTTGGTAGGAATGTAAATTGGTTCAGCCATTGTGGAAAGCAGTATGGAGTTTCCTCACAAAAAAATAAAAATAGAACTGCCATATGAGCCACCAATTATACTCCTAGGTATATATCCAAAGAAAATGAAAACATTACTTCAAAAAGATATATGCATGCCAATATTAAAAGAGGAATGGATAAAGAAGATGTGGTATATGTACAAGATGGAATACTGTGCATCTGTAAAAAGAATGAAATTTTGCCATTTGAAACAATATGGATGGACTTGGATGGTATTATGCTAAATGAAATGTCAGACAGTGAAAGACAAATACTGTATGATATCATTTATATGTGGAATGTAAAAAATAAAATAAACTAATGAGTATGACCAAACAGAAACAGACTTACAATTATAGAAAACAAATTAGTGGTTACCGGTGGGGAGAGGGAAGGGGAGAGAGGCAATAGAGGGGTAGGGAGAACTACTGCCTATAAAATAAGTAAGCCCATAGTTAAAATGGATAACCAACAAGGACCTACTGTATAGCACAGGGAACTCTTCTGAATGTTATGTGGCAGTCTGAATGGGAGGGGAATCTGGGGAGAACAATTCTCCCCCATGGCTGAGTAGCTTTGCCAACCACCCGAAACTATCATAACATTGTTGATTGGCTATACTCCAATACAAAATTAAAAGTTTTTTAAAAATAATTAAGCTATAAGGATATATTGTACAACACAGGGAATATAGCCAATTTTTACAATAACTATAAATTGAGTATAACCTTTAAAAATTGTGAATCACTGTATTGTACACCTGAAACATATAATATTGTAAATCAACTATACCTCAATTTTTAAAGAAGGGATGAAGTACTAATACATGCTAAAACATGGATGAACCTTGAAAACATTATGCTAAATTATGCTAAAAGAGACACAAAAGTCCTCATATTGCATGATTCCATTTAGATAAAATTCCAGAATAGGCAAATCCATAGAGACAGAAAGTAGAGTAAGGGTTGTTAGGGGCTAGGGCATGGGTTGGGGGAAGAGGAGTGACTGCTATGGGGTTTTGGGGAGGGAGAATGAAAATTTTCTAAAATTAGATGGTGGTGACGGTTGCACAACCCTGTTAATTCAAAACCACTGACCTGTACATTTTAAAAGGGGGAATCTTATGGTATATGAACTGTATCTTGATAAAACTGCTTTTTAAAAACACTTTGCACAAAGTCTAGCATATAACAGCAGCTACAGTTAAAAAAAAACAAAAACACATCTATGGTGCTTACCACGTGGCAGGCCCTGTGCTAAGTACTCTACATGCACGAACTCAACTTGCATGACAGTCCTGTGAGGTGGATGATGTTATTACCTCCATGTCATGGATGGGGAAAGCGAAACCCAGAGGTTGAATGACTCGCCCAGGGTCACACAGAAACACAGCCAGGAAGCTCAGATGTTTCTTTTTCACATCTCTGTATCTTTCCTTAATACCTTGTACAAAATAGGTGCTCCATAAGAGTTAAATTAATATAGCTATCAAATACTTCTATTTCCAGCAAATTTTACAGAGTATTTATTATGTTCCAGGCAAACCTGTGTTCCCTTTCCTGTCCCTGCTTCTCTCATTCAGATTGTGAGGCAGCAGGCAGATGGGTACAAAGTTTCAGTCACAAAATATTTATCATCTACTATGTGTCAAGCAGTATTCTAGACACTGAGGATATAGCAATGAACCAAACAGACAACAGTTCCTAACCTCATGAGCTGACATTGTACTGGGGGAGATAGACAATAAAGAACTAAAATACATAGAACATGTCAGATGGTGTACTGAGTTGAATAGTATCCCCCCAAACTTGATGTCCACCCTGTGAATGTGATCTTTTTTGGAAATTCGGATCTTTGCAGATGTACTTAAGGTAAAGTCATATTCTATTGGCATGGGTCTTCATCTAATGGGTTAGAAGATCCCCTGGAGAAGGGAAAGGCCACCCACTCTAGTATTCTGGCCTGGAGAATTCCATGGAATACAGCCCATGGGGTTGCAAAGAGTTGGACACGACTGAGCGACTTTCACTTTCACTCCATCTAATGACCGGTGTCCTTAAAAGAAGAGGGAAATTTGGACATTGATACACACACAGAGAATACCATGTGAAGATGAAGGCAGAGCTTGGAGTCTCCATGGTAGGGAACACAAAGGATTGTTGGCAACCACCAGAAGCTAGAAGAGGCATGGAAGAATGCTTTCCTCCAGCCTTCATAGAAAGCATGGCCCTGCTCTCTATGAAGAAGTCCCATTTCAGACTTCTAGCCCCCAGAACTGAGAGAGAATAAATGTCGGCTGTTTCAAGCCACCCGGTTTGTGGTACTGTTACGGCAGCCCTAGGAAATGACCCCAGATGGTGCTCTGGAGAAAGGCAAAGCAAGGAAGGATGATGTAGAGCTCTGGGTGAATTAAACATAGCCTGCACCCTAAGGGTGCTCCCAGTCTAGTCAGAGAACTACGATCAATGCTATGTTCCAAAAAGGAGTAACAAAATGGAATGTGCAAAGCACAAGAGTGGAGTCACCAGGACTAGGATGTTGGGAGGTCTTTATGTATTTGAGCTGGGCTGAGGATTTCAACAGGTGGAAGTGGTAGAGCTGAGAAACCCCTGTTGGAGTCCCGTGCCATGGAAGGAAAGGAACAGAGTCAGGAAAACTGTGTTTAGGGAACCATGCAGAATTTGATTGAAGAGAGAAATAGAAGCACAAGTGTGTGTGCGTGCACATGTGTTGTAAGAGACAGGAGGAGATAAGAAGACATGGCTTGATTCCACTTGGAGAAGATTCCAAAGCCAAACAAGAGCATTTGGAATCTGTTATAGGCAATGAAAAGTCATGGAAAGTTTTTTGAGCAGGAGAGTAACAGGCTAGGAGGGAAGGGGTTCCACATGGATGTTATGTGTACCAAATATTACACACTACAAAGGGTTTTTTTTAAACTAATTTATTTGTTTTTGGCTCTTTCTTACTGTGTACAGGCTTTCTCTAGTTGCAGTGTGCAGGCTTCTCATTGTGGCGGCTTCTCTCGTTGTGGAGCACAGGCTTTAGTGTGCATGGGCCTCAGAACTTGTAGTTCAAGGGCTCCAGAGCGCAGACTCAGTAGCTGTGGCACACGGGCTTAGTTGCTCTGTGGCATACGGGATCTTCTGGGACCAGGGATTTAACCCGTGTTTCCTGCATTGCAAGGCAGATTCTTAACCACTGGACCACCAGGAAAGCCCAAAAATGTTTTTTTTAATTGGCTCATTGTTGTCGTTCAGCAGAGACTGTGGCACTACCTTCTTTTCCTGCCTGCTGCCTCCGGAGTCATTTCCCAGAAGCCTCGATCCCTGGTGTGATTGCTCTAGTTCTCCTTACCCCAGCACCAGCTTTGCCAAGGAATGCAGAGCTAAAGCAGGAAAGAACCCTGAAAACCACATCTCACCACTGCCAGTACCCAGTCAACAAGAACTCATCATCATGATGATAGCCATGAAATATTTTCCTCAGATTCGAAGGTGGCATCTGTTCAAATTGGTTTTTCCTATTGGGTTCTCATAGCTCTACCACGAGCAGATCTTCTACACTGTTAGCTGCCAGACACGAGATGGAAAAAAAAATTTTTTTTTTTAAATCATCAGTCTTTTCCCTCAGTTTTATAGTCCAGAATGTTCAAGCTGAAGCTTAGAGATTAACTCATTTTTCAGATGAGAACACTGAGGACCAGAGAGAAATGATTTGCATATAATTGCTGTGTGATCACTAGGTTATAACTTATTGCTTGGGCTATTTCCTGAGGTCTGCTATTCTAAAGAGTCTTGAGACTGAAGACTGTAAAGAGCAGGACAGTGGGAAAGTGATGATCTGTGAGGCACAGAGAAGAAAGAAAAAGGAACAGAAAAGGAAGACTCGTCCCTGTGGAGATCCCTAAAGAGATAGCAGTGCTTAAAACTGAGACAGCATTTTGCTAATTAATTAATTATCCTTCCGGCCCCTTTCCCACTAGTGGGGGAAGGGTCCAAGATGTATGTGAAGTACCTGTCAGTCTTGAACAGTCTCACAGAAAGCAATCCTAATAGACTAGTCTGGGTTTTGTTTTAGGAAAAATTTTCTCTCTGAAGATGATTTGTAAGCATGATTCTGTCAGAACATAAAACCACATAACCCAATGTGTTTCCAATTTTGTCCTAGCTTCCATAAAACTTCGAGCCAAATTCAGAGTCCAATTATAATCCAGTTCATTTTAGGTACCTGGCAACATCTATTCAGGCTTCCTTTACATGGTCTTTGGTCTGTTTTCTTCCCCATTTTTATCCCTAATTGTCTTTCTTTCATGTTGTAACTGATGAGTCGCCTAATATCCTCTTTAAAGTAGGCGGAATATAAATCTTACATAAACTAATCTGTGTTTACAGATTCTAAGGAGATTTGAACCAATGAAGGAGAGCAGGATTATGAAGATGTGATTCCTGGCTTTGAATACCCAATAGGCTGTCAGGGGGCAATGTAGTGGAATTATTCTGCTTAGCCCCAAAGGACACAGCCAGAAGCAATGGGTGAAAATTACAGGGAGACAGATTCCCAGAGGGAAGTGCCGTCTCATAGGCGAAGCCTAGCGGAAAGAGTGAGTTAACCATCAATGGAAGTCTTCAAATAGTGGCCAGACGGCTTCACTTGAAGGGTCTATTGCATAGGAAATGTAAACATTGGATGGAAGTCTTGGATACGATGTTGTTAAAGGTTCTTTGTAAGCCCTAATATATGCAAACACAGTTCTAGATGTAGACAAGAAGACTGGGGAGGGGCAGGTGGGGAGAGGAGACGGGAAAGAAAGAAACAAAGGTTCATGGAATTCTGAAACATTTTCCCCAAAAGCAGTGAACCCTAACTGCTCCTGAGACCCTTGTAAAAGGGAAAACGGTCCAAAACTAGAGCTCAAGTCTGCACTTCCCCAGTCCTATTCTTTGTGAAGCCTAGAAGGCAGGAGAAATGGAAGCAACCACTCCACTGTTCCCACTGCCACCTAACTGGCCGGTATTCAAGGAAGAGCGGGTCAAGACTCTTAAAGCTAGAAGGGGCCTGAGGGATTTTGTAACCCCAACCTTTCATTTTAGAACCAAAGAGAATGAGGCCCAGAGAGTGGAAGGAGCCTGTGTATCTGTCGGCCACTTCACCAGACCCTATGCTGCTGAAGGCCAGAGACTTGTTCTGTTTACCTTTCCCCAAGCCCAGTTTGACCCCAGGTCCTTGCACATGACGTGTGCACGGTAAGCAGTTGGAAAATCGAATTGCCCAGGAGGGCTGGAATCAGAAGTTAGGTCTTTTGACCTCCAACCTATGATAATTTCCAAGACCAAATTTCATTCAGTTCAATTCCCCGGACATTTTATTTGGCATCTCTGTATGCCAGGCTTGGAGCTATAGCAAAAATGAACAAGAAGCAGGCTGTGCCTTCAAGAAGCAAACAGCTCCTCCTGGGAGCTGGGCTCTTCCCCTCTCAGGCCCTGCACACCTGCTGTTTCTTTGCCATAGAAAGCTGTTTTCTGTCGCCTTTGCCTACTTACTGCCTATTCATTCTTCAGATCTCAGTTCAAATGTCAGTTCATCAGCAGCTCCTTCTCTCACTCCCAGATGAGGCAGAACCCTCTGGTACATGCTTTCGGTGAGTCCTTCTCCTTCCTTGAACTTAGCAAGTGTGTAATTACATATTGATTTGTGTGATTCTTTGTTTGCTTCCCTCCCACCTCCCTCTCTAGACTGTTAGCTCTACAAGGGCAGATATTCTGTCTGTTTTGCGCCACCCCCCCCCCCACCCACTGTACCACAAATCTGGCAAAAAGCCTGGGACGTGGTAGGTAAACAATAAGCAATCTATGTTTGTTGAATGCATGAATCAACCATCTAATGGTATATATAGATAGATAAATTATAACTACAATTCGATATGATGACAGAAATAAGGTAATACGGAAATCAATTCTTTGGGAAAGAGAAAGCCAGCTCCTGTATCAATGTAGCTGCCTTGTAGAATGTATCTCTCACTCAGTAGCTTCAGTCATGTCTGACTCTCTGTGATCCTATGGACTGTAGCCCACCAGGCTCCTCTGTCCATGGGGATTCTCCAGACAAGAATACTGGAGTGGGTTGCCATACCCTCCTCTAGGGGATCTTCCCGACCCAGGGGTGGGATCAAACCCAGGTCTCTTTACCTCTCCTGCATTGGCTGGCAGGTTCTTTACCACTAGCGCCACCTGGGAGGCCGCTGTAGAATGTATATACTGCCAGAAAGTCAAAGCACGAGAGCAGGAAATCCGTGTGAAACTGCCTGTTGCATTCAGACAAACCAAAGCTATGTGTCAGCATCCCTGTATGTCCCCAGTCCCCTAAGAAAAGGGCGGTTCTGCCATAGTGGGGCAGAATAGGCAAGTGAGTGCCGATCAGGGTTTGGGCACAGTTGGCAAAATCAGACGGCGTAGGGCTGGCAAGGCCAAAAGGAAGCTCCAGGAATTCAAGGTCCACAGATTTTTCTGTTCCTCAGGGTTCTCTTCTGGAGAAGGACTGAGAGGATTGGTCGGTCCTGGAATGACAGACACTTCCCTACGTTTTGGGCCGGTGGAGGTTTATACTTACTCCGAGGCATAAGAGAGTTTTGCCCTCTAGTGGTAATAATAATGATAACGATAGTGATAATAACAAGTAGGGGATGTGTGCCTTGCTAGGGTGACCAACTATCCCAGTTTGCTCAAGATAGTTTGTTTGAGCGCTGAAATTCTGCTTCCCAGGGAACCTCTCAGTCCCAGGCAAAATGGTACAGTTGGTCCCCTTGATGGTGTTCAACACACTCTGGATACGCATGATCTCATTAGATGGCTCATAAGCCCTACGGCCAGGAATCAGGATTCAGCTCCACAAATCTGCAGAGCTTTTAGAGATTCAGCCTGTTTTCCCAATGAGAAAAGATGGCCCAAGAGAAGGGAAGTAACTTCCTTTTTCAACATCATATTACAAAATGGCAGAACGAGGATCAGCATCTAAGTGTCCAGACCCACAGCTTCGTGCTGTGTGCCTCTGCCTGGCATGCCCTTACCTACTTTGTCAGTTTGTCTCTGCTCTACATCCTCCAGGAAGACTTCTGTAAATTACTCACCCCTTAATTCTTTCAGAAAGCTTCCCCCTCTGAAAGCCTGAAATATTCATTTGGCACTTAGCATGTGCTATAAGTACTTTTTTTTTTTTTTTAATCCTTTACATGTATAGCTAGAAAAAAAGGAAAGTTCCTTAGCCCCTCACCCCCAACCCCAGGCCATACTGGAGAGGAAAGCAACCTCTGGGTGGAATAGTCTCAGGGTGCCCATAGTTTCTTCAGGGACCCAAGGAAAGGGCATTTGGCATTGCAGAGCAAGGAAAGAATCAGAGAAAGCCTTTTGCAATCACCAGGTGGGATGGATTTGAGAGCAAAGAGTTGAACAGAGGTGAGAATACATCCCTCTGCAGCATTGGGGGAAAGGAAAGTGAGTGAAGCCTTCCTTGCCCCAGTGATACCATCAGGGAATGGGTTCTAGTTTTCTTGCTACCAGAATTGCAGTGTCCTTCTCTGCTTCCCTGGTTCCTGACAAGGACCCCCCAAATCAGCTCTTGCCTCTCCCCTCCACTGAGACAAATTTGCAAACTCCCACATCTCTGTGGAAACGGCAGAGAGCAGGAGAGAAGAAAAAAGGAGAAAAATCCACCCACATGCCAACAAACTGGAAAAAAAAAATAACCCAGGCCTTGTTTCACTCAGCTGTTGGCTTGCTGCTCCCTCCTACTGTGGCGGCTGCTCCTGCCTCCTGGACAGGGGCCTAGCTCTGTGCAGTCTCCCTTCCCACCCTGCGATGGCTTTCAATCCCCCTCCCTCCAACTCAGCTATGGGGAGGGAAGGTCCTGGAGCCCAGGGTAGGAAAGCTGGAAGGAAGGACTGACAGAGCCACCAAATGCTTAGAGACAGCTACAAACTCAATTCCCATCACTATTCCCCCAAACCATGCAGGAGACCCTCTTCTCACCCCAGGGACAAAGTCAAGGAGTTCTCCCCTACCAGGCAACCTCTCCCTCAGATACCCCTGCCCCTTGAAACCTCTGCTGCCTCTCTCTACCATTTCATGTCTAAACTCTGTTTTCGGTCTAACTCCCTCTACTCCAATCTTTTCATGCCCTATTCTTTCTTCACCTTCTGCCCCAGTTCTGGAAACCACATATTTTTTTTTAAAAAATGGAATGTGTTTCTAGGAAAGGAGGGCTCTGGTCATCACTATTAGGAACTACCGAGGAAAACAGAGATGTTTAGCCTGCAGGAGAGATTATTTGGGCTCAAAAAATTATGAAAAGATGGAACCACAAGGAGCTTTCTGGATTACCTCGTCCAACTCTTCATTTTCTAGTTAAGGTGACTGAGGCCCAGAGATGAAAGAAGACCTGGACTGTCATGGAGAAGGGGCAGCTTTGGTCTGTGGGCCTCCAGAAAACTGAAGGAGAACCAGTGGGTGAAAGATAGAAAATAGATTTAAATGACAGTTTTGTTTCTTCTTTCCAAATCCCTATTCCTGTTATTTCACTTCCTTCCCTTATGGTGCAGGATCTCCAATTCAATGCTGAACAAAAGGAGTGATAATGGGCATCCCTGTCTTGTTACTTATCTTAAAGGGAAAATTTTCAGTGTTCAACCATTATATACATTCCCTGTGGGATTTTGGAGGATGCTTTTCATCAGTTTAAGGAAGTTCCCTCTTATTCCTAACATGCTTAGAACATTTTTTTGTCACTAACAGGTGTTAAGTTTTATCAAAGTCTCAGCATCTTTCATAATGATTGTAAGTTATTTTTTCTCTTCTAATCTGTTTATATGGTCAAGAATGCAGTGCTAAGCTCAAGTGAAAGATGAAATTTCTAACACAAAAAATCATCCAAAGAGGCACTGGCTGCCTTATGGATCAAAGCAGTCAGCTCCAAGGGACTGGGAATGTTCAAACAGAAGTGCAGCCATTCAATAAATATTTAGGTGCCTACTCTGCTCTAGGTGCTGACAATTCAATGATGAAGAGGGTCCCTGCTCTCCCGGTGGTCACATTTTAGAGAAAGGATGACAGATATAAACAACCAACAAATATAGGAACAGGATCATTTCAGAAAGTAAAAGTGTTTTGAAAATATTGTACAAAGGTAATGTGACTGGATAGATGTGGGGAACAAGATTAAATAGTCAGTGAAGGTCTCTGGACAGATTTGGGATATATTTTTACCTGAACAGCACTATCAATCAACTTGACCACATTGTCACTTAAAGATTAGTCAGGCAAAGTCTCTTCTAGGAGGGAGAGTTGAGGTGAGATTGAATGACAAGAAAGTGATCATTTCAGGAAGATCCAGAGACATGGCTTCCCAAGCAAGGTGAAACACAAGGGTGAAAGCCGTAGAGTGGGAATGATCTTGGGGTATTTAAGGGATTACCAGTCAGAAGAAGTCTGATTGGTACTAAATGAAGTAGGAGAGAAATTCTGAAGCAAGCCTGTGTAGGACCATGCCAGCCATAAAAAGGTGTTTATTCCAGGTACCATGACAAGCCACTAGAGGGTTTTGAGCTGGGATTGACATGTCTATGATCATTCTGTCTGATATGTGGGAAATGGATTATAGTGGGAGGAAAACTGAAAACAGGTAGACCAGTTAGGAGGCTAGTGATGAGACCAGTCAGAAGGTCTAAGCAGGAGACCAAATAGCTTAGACTAGGAGAGTGATGATGAAGAAAGATAAGTGTAAAGATTTCAGATCTATTTTTATCTATTTAAAAAATTTTTTAATAATTTTATTTTTAACTAAGTTTTCTGGATTTTTTTAAAATGTAAAATTCAGGTTTGTTTCTTTTTTTTAAAATCTGTGAACCATTCTTTTTTTAAATTAATTTACAGCAGTATCAATCAACTTGATCTCATTGGCACTTACAGAGTACTCCTTCTGACAACAGCAGAGTATACATTTTCTCAGTTGGCAACAAATGCTTATCAAGGTAGACCATATTCTGGGCCATAAAACACATCTTAACAAATTTAAAAGAACAGAAATCATACAAAATATGTTCTCAGATTACAATGGAATTAAACTAGAAACCAGCAACAGAAAATTTCCAGGAAATCCCCAAATGTTTATAAATTAAACAATATACTTCTAAATAACATACGTGTCAAAGAAGAAGTCTCAAGAAAAAATTTTAAATATTTTGAGTTAAATGAAAAATACAATTTATGCTGTAGCAGATTCATTTCAATATTTGGCAAAACTAATACAATATTGTAAAGTTTAAAAAAAAATACAATTTATGAAAATTTGGAGGACTGTGGAAAATCCCGAACAATCTACAAAAAAAAAAAAAAAACCTTTTCTGGTATATATAGCAAGGCTACAGAATACAAGGTTGATACACAAACATCAGTTGCTTTCCTATATGCCAGTAGTAAAAATTAGAATTTGAAATTTTAAGAAAACGGTACTATTTACAATAGCTGCAAAACAATGAATTAAGTATAAATATAAAAAAATATGTACAGTATCTGAATGTGGAAAATTACAAAACATTAATGAAAGAAATCAAAGAATATCTAAATAAATGGAGAGATAGTCCATGTTCATGAATTGTTGTTGTTTAGGCTCTAAATCATGTCTGACTCTTTTGCAACCCCATAGACTGTAGACCACTAGGCTTCTCTGTCCATGGGATTCTCCAGGCAAGAATACTGAAGTGGGTTGCTATTTCCTTTTCCAGAGGATCTTCCTGACCTAGGGATCAAATCCACATCTGCTGCATAGCAGGCGGATACTTTATCACTGAGCCACCTGGGAAGCCCATGAATAGGAAGTCTCAATATTGTTAAAATATCCCAAATTGATCTATAGATTCAACATAGATTCAGTCAAAACCCTGCTGAACTATTTTGTAGATATAGACAAAGTGATTCAAAAATTCATATGGAAAAGAAAAGATCTAGTCCACCAAAACAACATTGAAGAAGAAAGTTGGAGGATACTACCCAATTTCAAGATAGCTACAGTACCTGAAGCTATAGTACATAAAATAGTGGAATGGAATAAATTTTAAGGTAGAGCTAAAAATCTTGTTGATGGATGTATGGGGTGAAGAACAGAAAGAATCAAGAAGGATGAGAAGGGAGGAAGATTGGGTTAGATACCTTTTTAAATTTCTTCCAAACTTTGTTTTGATAAAAAGTTGTAAGATCTATAATTTCTTGACCTGACTCACATATTTCTTCTAACTCATTACAGTTATACTTGGGGCTGGGATTTCCCTAGTTATTGACTCCATACCTCCAAGCTCAGGCCCATTCCCTCCCCTTTTCTCTTCTGTGAAGGGTGTCCTGGGGACTCTGCAAGTAAGAGCCAATGAGCAAGGTGAATGCTGCCTCTAGTCTTGATTTTAAGAGGCTTCAAGCTCCATGGTCAAAGTCTGATTACCCTATAATTAATGTGTTAATAAAGCATGAGGGAGAAGCTGAGGAAGAAAAAGAGGAAGAGAAGGAGAAAGAGGAAAATTGAAGAAGGAGAGATGGG
Organism: Bos javanicus; assembly: GCF_032452875.1. NCBI lineage: Eukaryota > Metazoa > Chordata > Mammalia > Artiodactyla > Bovidae > Bos > Bos javanicus. The sequence goes on from NC_083897.1 coordinate 93,063,315, forward strand.
AGGGGAAGGAAAATGAAAGACTAAATGATCTGTTGGCACAAAGAGGGGAGAGGAGCAGGCCATGGTGGCACACAGTAGCCTCCTGAGGCAGAATACATCTAGCCCTGCTAGCCTCAGTCCATGTCCTCAGCAATAGCCCTTCCTTATTTGTGGCCCTAAGAGAAAGTTGTTTAGTCGCTCAGTTGTGTCTGACTCTTTTCGACCCCATGGACTGCAGCAAAGGACCAGGCTTGCCTGTCCTTCACTATCTCCCCGAGTTTTCTCAAACTCATGTCCACTGAGTTGGTAATGCTATCTAACCATCTCATCCTCTGCTGCCCCCTTCTCCTTTTGCTTTCAATCTTTTCCAGCATCAGGGTCTTTTCCAATGAGTTGGCTCTTCGCATCAGGTGGTCAAAGTATTGGAGCTTCAGCTTCAGCATCAGTCCTTCTAATGAATAATTAGGGTTGATTTCCTTTAGGATTGACTGGTTTGATCTCTTTGCTGTCTTGAAGAGAGACTGTTATATGGAGAAATGGGTCTTTGTAGTAACTACATCTGGTCAGAGTGGGTGGGATCGGGGTAGCAGGGAGGAGGGGATGAAAATATCAATAAATGGATGGAGTTATATCAATGGTGTTATACTTTATTTTGAGTCACAGACCTGTCTGAGCATATAATGAAAGCTATGGCTTATACATTCTCCCCAGAGAAATGCTAATACACACAATCATACCAAATTTTGCCTTCAATTCAGCATAAGCATTCATGGATTCTCTGAAACATTCCAGGATCCATGAACCCCTGATAGAATTCTGAACAAGAGAATATTTACGAGGTAAAAATCAGCATGCTTACTGAATGGATTTCATGTGGTAGTTAACAGAGTGAGTCAGAGAAGAAGCCTGGATTTATGACTTAAGTGGCTGGCTGGATGATGGAGGAATTCACTGACACAGAGTAAAGAGTAGAACCAGGAGAGTGTAGTGTCAGAGAAATCAAGGGCAAATCATCTTCCAAAATAGAAGGAATGGTTAACATGCCAAATATTACACAAAACAAAGCCTGGAAACCAACCACTAGATTTAGCAATAAGATCATTGGTAGCCTTGCAGAGAACATGGAATGGTGGGGGTGGATGGCAAATTACAATGGGTTAAGAAGGAAGAAGTGGAGGCCAAAATGTAATGGGTTAAGAGGTGATCAAAGGAAAAAAGATAAAGGAAAACAGTGAACAGGGAGTATGGACAGGAGTACAAATAATGTTCTCAAACTGTTCACCCCTGACAGAGACAGAGATACCCTGACTAGGCTCTGAGGCACTTGTTATCCTTTTTTTGTGTGTGGTGAGAACATTTTAAGTTTTACTCTCTTAACCAATTTCAATTATACAATACAGTGTTATCAACTCTAGTCATCATGCTGCTGCTGCTGCTGCTAAGTCGCTTCAGTCGTGTCCGACTCTGTGCAACCCCATAGACAGCAGCCCACCAGGCTCCCCCGTCCCTGGGATTCTCCAGGCAAGAACACTGGAGTGGGTTGCCATTTCCTTCTCCAGTGCATGAAAGTGAAAAGTGAAAGCGAAGTCGCTCAGTCATGTCCGACTCCTAGCAACCCCATGGACTGCAGCCTACCAGGCTCCTCTGTCCCTGGGATTCTCCAGGCAAGAACACTGGAGTGGGTTGCCATTTCCTTCTCCAGTGCATGAAAGTGAAAAGTGAAAGTGAAGTCGCTCAGTCATGTCCAACTCCTAGCAACCCCATGGACTGCAGCCTACCAGGCTCCTCCGTCCATGGGATTTGCCAGGCAAGAGTACTGGAGTGGGGTGCCATTGCCTTCTCCAGTCATCATGCTAGATTCTCACAAATCTCATTAGATTCTCAGACCTTATTCATCATATACCTGAAAGTCTACCCTTTTATCAACCTCTCCCCATTCCCTCCACCAACTCCCAGCCTTTGGCAACCACTTTTCTACTGTCTGTTTCTATGAGTTTAACTCTCTCTCTCTTTTTTCCTAAAGATTCCTCATGTAAGGAATACCATGCAATATTTCTCTTTTTCTGTTTGGCTTATATCACTTAACATAATGCCCTCAAGTTTCATCCATGTTGTAGCAAATGGTAGGATTTCCTTCTTTTTGTGGCTGAATAATATTCCATCGTGTGTGTGTGTGTATTACATTTTTTTCTTTCATTGATGGACACTTAGGTTGCTTCCATATCCTGGCTTTTATGAATAATGCTGGGTGAACATGGGAGTGCTGATATCTTTTGAGATCCTGTTTTCATTTCATTTGGATATATATATAGAAATGGAATTGTTGGATCATAGTGTAGTTCTAGTTTTAATTTTTTGAGGAACCTACATACTGTTTTCCATAGTGGCTGCACCAATTTACATTCCCAGCAACAGAGCAAAAGGTTTCCTTTTTCTCCATATCTTTGCTGCCGTTTGTTATCTCTTGTCTTTTTTTTTTATTATTATTATAGCCATTCTAACAACTATGAAGTTATATCTGTAGTTTTGATATGCATTTCCTGATGATTAGTGATGCTGAGCACCTTTCATGTACCTGTTAACCAGTTGACAATTTGTATGTCTTCTTTGGGAAAATGTCCATTCAGTTCCTCTGCCTGTTTTATAATCATATTGTTTGAAATGGAAACCCACTCCAGTATTCTTGCCTGGAGAATCCCATGGATGGAGGAACCTGGTAGGCTACAGTCCATGGTCGCAAAGAGTCGGACACGACTGAGCGACTTCACTTTCACTTTGGGTTTTTTCACTATTGAGTTGCATGAGTTCTTTATGTATTTTAAATATTAACTCTTATCAGACATATTATTTGCAAATATTTTACCCATTCTGTAGGCTGCCTTTTCACTCCTTTGCTGTGCAGAAGTTTTTAGTTCACTTGCTTGTTTTTGTTTTTGTTGCCTTTGCTTTTGGTATCAAATCCAAAAAATCATTGCCAAGACCAATGTCAAGGACCTTATACCTTATGTTTTCTTCTAGGTGTTATATGGTTTTGGGTCTAACATTCAAGTCGTTAATTCATTTTTAGTTTATTCTTGTGTTTGTTGTAAGATAAGGGTCCAGTTTCATTCTTTGCATATGTCTGCCCTATTTGGTCAGCACCATTTATTGAATAAACTATCCTTCCCCCATTGTGTATTCTTGACTCCTTTGTCACAAATAAATTGACCAATATATGCATGGGTTTATTTCTGGGCTCCCTATTCTCTTCCATTGATCAACATGTCTGCTTTCATGCCAATAACATATTGTTTTTCTTCCAGTTTAATTGAGATATAATTGACATACAGCACTGTATAAGTTTAAGGTGTACAACCTAATGACTTGACATACAAATATTGTGAAATGATTATCACAAAAAGTTTAGTTAACATCCATCACTTCATATAGTTACAAAATTTTTTCTTCCTTGTAATGAGTACTTTTAGGGTCTAATAACACGCTGTTTTGATTACTATAGCTTTGTAATATAGTTTGCAATTAGGAACTGTGATGTTTCCAGCTTTGTCCTTCTTTCTCAAGATTGCTTTGGCTATTTGGGGGTCTTTTGTGGTTTCAACAATTTTAGTATTGTTTGTTTCTATGAAAAAAAAATTTATTGGAATTTTGATAAGGACTGCTTTGAATCTGTACATTGCTTTAGACAGTATGACTATTTTAATATTAATTCTTCCAATCCATGAACATGAAGGATATTTCCATTTTTTGTGTGTCTTCTAGTTCTTTCATCAATGTCTTAGAGTTTTTAAGGTACTGATCTTTCACTTCCTTGGTTAAATTTATTCCTATGTATTTTATTATTTTTGATGCAATTATAAATGGATTGTTTTCTTAATTTTTCTTTCTTTAAAAAAAACTATTTATTTGTGCTGGGTCTTAGTTGTGACATGTGGGATCTAGTTCCCTGACCAGGGCTTGAACCTGGGTCCCCTGCATTGGGAGCACATAGTCTTAACCACTGGACCACCATGGAAGTCCCTTAATTTCTCTTTCTGATAGTTCATTGCTAGTATGTAGAAATGCAACTGATTTTTTTGTACATTGATTTTTTTTTTTTTTTGTATATTGATTTTGTATCCTGAGACTTTACTGAATTTGTTGGTTAGTTTTTTTGTGGAGTGTTCAGGGTTTTCTATATATAATATTATGTCATCTGCAAATACAGAAAGTTTTAATTCTTCCATTCCAATATGGATGCCTTTTATTTCTTTCTCTTGCCTAATTGCTCTGGCTACAACTTCTAGTACTATGTAGAACAAAAGTAGTGAAAGTGGGCATGCTTGTCTCATTCTTCATCCTAGAGGATAAGCTTTCAGCTTTTCACCATTGTGTATAATGTTATCTGTACATTGCTTTAGACAGTATGGCCATGTGTGTTAGTTACTCAGTCATGTCTGATTCTTTGCAACCCCATGGACTGTAGCCCTCGGGGCTCAGATGTCTATGGAATTCTCCATGAATACTGGAGTGGGCTGCCATCCCTTTTTCCAGGGGATCTTCGTGACCCAGGGATAGAAACTGGGTCTGTTGCACTGCAGGCAGATTCTTTACCATCTGAGCCACCAGGGAAGCTTGCCCTATATGACCTTTATTATGCTGCAGTACATTCTCTCAGTATACCAAGTTTGTTGAAAGTTTTTGTTTATGAATGGATGTTGAATTTTGTCAAAGGTTTTTTCTGCATCTATTAGGATAATCATATAATTTATATCCTTCATTTTGTTAATGCAGTGTATCACATTTATTGGTTTGTGGATAATCACCCTGGCATCCCTGGAATAAATCCCACTAGATCATGTTGTATTATCCTTTTGATGTGGTATTGAATACAGGATATTGACCTATAATTTTCTTTGCTTCTAGTGCTCTTATATGGTTTTGGTATCTGGGTAATGCTAGCCTCATAAAATGAGACTGGAAGTGTTTCCTCCTATTTTGGGGAAGAGTTTGAGAAGGATTGTCACTTATTTTTCTTTTAACGTTTGGTAGAATTTACCAGTGGAGCCATCTTGTCCAGGGCTTTTATTTGTTGGAAGCCTTTTGATTACTGACTCAATCAACTTATTGGTAACTAGTCTGTTCAGATTTTCTATTTCTTCACAATTCAGTCTTGGTAAGTTGTATGTTTCCAGGAATTTATCCTTTTCTTCTTGGTTGCCCAATTTGTTGACATTTAATTGCTCATAGTAGTCTCTTATAAGTCTATGCATGTCTGTGGTAAATGAGTAATAACTCCTCTTTCACTTCTAATTTTATTGATTTAGGTCTTCTATTTCTTTTTAAGTCTAGCTTAAGATTTGTCTATTTTATCTTTTTTTTTAATCTCTTAGTTTCATTGATCTTTTCTGTTTTCTTTTTTGTTTCTATTTCATTTATTTCCACTCTGATCTTTATTTCCTTCTTTCTATTAACTTTGGGCTTATTTTATTCTTTTTCTATTCCTTGAATTGTAAAGTTAGAATTTTTATTTAAGATTTTCATTCTTAATGTAGGTGTTCATCATTATGAACTTCTTTCTTAGAACTGCTGCATCTCAGGGAATTCTCTGGTGGTCCAGTGGCTAAGATTCCACACTTCCAATGCAGGGGTCCTGGGTTTGATCCCTGGTCAGGGAACTAGATCCTACATGTCACAACTGAAGATCCCATATGCAGCAACTAAGAGATCCTGCATGCTGCAACAATGCTTGAAGATCCCATGTGCCACAATTAAGACCTGGTGCAGCCAAATAAATGAATACTTTTATCTTTCAATTTCTCCTTTGAGTCATTGGTTGTTAAGTAGCATGTTGTTTAATCTTCCTGTATTTGTGAATTTTCCAGTTTTTTTCCTTGTAATTGATTTCTAGTTTCATACCATGTGGTTGAAAAAGATGCTTGATATGATGCTTCAGTCATCTTAAATTTATTATGATTTTTCTATGGCCTAACATTACTTTGCCAACAAAGGTCCGTCTAGTCAAGGCTATGGTTTTTCCTGTGGTCATATATGGATGTGAGAGTTGGACTGTGAAGAAAGCTGAGCGCCGAAGAATTGATGCTTTTGAGTTGTGGTGTTGGAGAAGACTCTTGAGAGTCCCTTGGACTGCAAGGAGATCCAACCAGTCCATTCTGAAGGAGATCAGCCCTGAGATTTCTTTGGAGGGAATGATGCTGAAGCTGAAACTCCAGTACTTTGGCCACCTCATGAGAAGAGCTGACTCATTGGAAAAGACTCTGATGCTGGGAGGGATTGGGGGCAGGAGGAGAAGGGGATGCCAGAGGATGAGATGGCTGGACACATCACTGACTCGATGGACTTGAGTCTGAGTGAACTCCGCGAGTTTGTGATGGACAGGGAGGCCTGGCGTGCTACGATTCATGGGGTTGCAAAGAGTCGGACACGACTGAGCGACTGAACTGAACTAAACTGAACATATGACTTAACCTGGGAAATGTTCTACGTGTATTTGAGCAGAAAATGTATTCCACTTCTCTTGGATAGAGTGTTCTTGTGTTGTTTTAAAAAACAGCTTTATTGGGGTATAATTACATAGCATAAAATTCACCTGCTTTAATTCTACAATTCAATTAATTTTAGCATATTTACAGAATTGTACTATTATCACCACAGTCCACTTTTAGGACATTTCTATCTCCCCAGAAAGATCCTTCATGCTCATTTATAGTCACTCTCCATCCATGCTGCCAGACCCAGGCAACCACTAATCTACTTTCTGCCTCTAGAGATTTGCAACTTTTGGAAATTTCATAATAATGGACTCATAATATGTGAGGTTTTGTGTGTGTGTGCATGGCTTCTTTCATTGAGCATAATGGTTTTTTGTTTGTTTTGAGCAAAATGTTTTTAAGATTCATTTTTTATTTTTATTGCCAAATGGTATGGATATATCACTTTGTTCATGCATTCACCAGTTGGTGAACATTTGGGTTCTTTCCACCTTTTGGTTATTATAAATAATGCTATGAACATCCAAGTACAATTTTTCATGCAGACATATGTTTTCATTTCTCTTAGGTAGATAACTAAGACTAGAGTTTCTGGGTCACATGGTAAATTTATGTTTAACTTTTTTGGAAATGGAGGCAATTATTTTTTAAATTGAGCTAAAATGCACAAAACATAAAACTAACAATTTTAAAGTGTACAATTCAGTGAAAATACATAGATGATGTTGTGCAACTATCACTTTTATCTATTTACACAATATTTTCATCATCCCAAATGGAAACCGTGTACCCATTAGCCAGTCACTCCTCACTCCCTCCTTGTGCCCAGCCCTGGGAAACAATCTACCTTTACTGGACATTTCATGTAACTGGAATCATATAATATGTGATCTATTGTGTCTGACTTCTTTCACTTACATAATGTTTTTAAGATTCATCCATGCTGTAGCATGTATTGGTACTTCATTCCTTTTTATGATTAAATAATATTCCATCATATGGGTATACCACCATTTTGTTTTATCCATTCATCAGTTTATGAACATTTGGGTTGTTTCTACCTTTTGGATATTGTGAATAGCACTATTATGAACATTTATGTACAAGTATTTGTTTAAATATCTTTTTTCAATTATTTTGGGTATATGCCTTAGTGGAATTGCTGGGTCATGTGGAAGTTCTATGTTTATCTTTTAGAAAAAGTGCCAAACTGATTTCCACAGCAGCTACACCATTTTACATTCCCATGAGCAATGTACGAAGTTCCAGTTTCTCTAAATCTTGCCAGAACTTATTTTCCTTTATTTTATTAGAGCCATCCTAGTGGGTGTAAAGTGGTATCTCATTGTAGCTTTGATTTGCATTCCTCTGATGACTGATAGTGGGAATTTTTTCCATGAGTTTCATGGTCATTTGTATATCTTCTTTGGAGAAATTTCTACTCAAGTCCTTTTCCCATTTTTCAATTGTGTTGTTTTTGTTGCTGAGTTGTAAAAATTCTTTCTGTATTCTAGATACAAGTCCCTTATCAGATGTATGATTTGAAAATAATTTCTCCTACTCTGTAGCTTATCTTTTCACTTTCTTGATGGTGTTTCTTGATGCACAAAAGTTTTTTTTTAATAAAGTCCAAATCATCTTTTTTTTTCTTTTGTTGATTGTGCTTTTAATGGCCAAATCCAAGTCTACAAAGATTTACACTTATGTTTTCATATAGAAGTTCTATTGTTTTAGCTCTTACATTTAGGTATTTGATTTGTTTTCAGTTAAATTTTATAGATGGTGTAAGGTAAAGAGTTCAATATTTTTTTGTATGTGGTTAACCAGTTATCCCACAACAATTGTGGTGAGGCTGGTCTTCCATGTTGAAAATCAATTGACCATAGGTATTTGGGTTTATTTTGGACTCCAAGTTCTATTCCATTGATCTATAAGTCTGTCTTTATGCCAGTACCACACTGTTTGGATCACTGTAGTAAGTTTCAAAACTGGGGAATGTGAGTCCCTCAACTTTGCTTTCCTCTTTCAAGACTATTTTGGCTATGTGAGGTCCCTTGCAGTTCCATATGAATATTAGGCTCAACTTTTCTTTTTCTGAAGAAAAGGTCAGTGGGATTTTGATAGGAATTAAACTCAACATGTAGACAGATCTGGGTAGTATTGCCATTTTAAATGTTAAAACTTTCAATCCATGAACATGGGATATCTTTCCATTTATTTAGGTCTTCTTTAATTTCCTTCAGCAAAGAATCTGCCAATGCCAGAGACACAGGTTATATATCCCTGGGTCAGGAAGATCCCTTGGAGAAGAAAATGGTAACCCACTCTAGTATTCTTGACTGGGAAATCCCATGGACAGAGGAGCCTGGTGGGCTATAGTCCATGAGGTTGCAGAAGAGTCAGACACAACTTAGTAACTAAACAACAAACGACGAATCTTTTGTAGTTTTCAGCATGCAAGTCTTCCATCTCATTGGTTAAATTTATTCCTCTGTATTTTATTCCTTTTGATGCTATTGTAAATAGGTCAATTTTTTTATGTTATAAGAGACCTGAACATGTTTAAAGGATGAGCCAATAGAGAGGGAGATATGAAAGATACAGGAGGGAGAGAGGAAACTGAAATATCAAGGTTTCCCTGAGTGGGCACAGAGCACCAATGGAAGGATCGGTCAGCATGATAAATGACACCATTTCCAGTGTGACAGAAGGGAAAGAGCAGGGATGGGTCAGGTTAGAATCTCATGAGTTTGCAGGTAGTTTGTGGCAAGAAGTTGGGAACATTACTGTTTGGGGTTTCTATTTTAAGTGCAGTAGGAGGTGACAACACGTGGTCCACTGAAGAAGGGAATGGTAAACTACTCAGTACTTTTGCCTTGAGAACCCCATGAACAGTATGAAAAGGCAAAAAGATATGACACTGAAAGATGAATTCCCCAGGTCAGTAGGTGCCCAATATGCTACTGGAGAAGAGTGGAGAAATAACTCCAGAAAAAATGAAGAGATGGAACCAAAGCGAAAACAATGCCCAGTTGTGGATGTGACTGGTGATGGAAGTAAGTCTGATGCTGTAAACAACAATATTGCATAGGAACCTGGAATGTTAGGTCCATGAATCAAGGTAAATTAGAAGTGGTCAAACAGGAGATGGCAAGGGTGAACGTCGACATTTTAGGAATCAGTGAACTAAAATGGACTGGAATGGGCAAATTTAATCCAGATGACCATTATATCTACTACTATGGGCAAGAGTCCCTTAGAAAAAAATGGAGTAGCCCTCATAGTCAACAAAAGAGTCTGAAATGCAATTCTTGGGTGCAGTCTCAAAAATGACTGAATGATCTCTGTTTGTTTCCAAGGCAAGCCATTCAATATCACAGTAATCCAAGTCTATGCCCCAAGCAGTAATACTGAAGAAGCGGAAGTTGAATGGTTCCATGAAGACCTACAATACCTTCTAGAGCTGACACCCAAAGAAGATGTCCTTTTCATCATAGGGGACCGGAATGCAAAACCAGGAAGTCAAGAGATACCTGGAGTAACAGGCAAGTTTGGCCTTGGAGCACAAAATGAAGCAGGGCAAAGGCTAACAGAGTTTTGCCAAGAGAACGCACTGGTCATAGCAAACACCCTCTTCCAACAGCACTAGAGAAGACTCTACACATGGACATCACCAGATGGTCAATACTGAAATCAGACTGATTATATTCTTTGCAGCCAAAGATGGAGAAGCTCTATACAGTCAGCAAAAACAAGACTGGGAGCTGACTGTGGCTCAGATCATGAATTCCTTATTGCCAAATTCAGACTTAAATTGAAGAAAGTAGGGAAAACCACTAGACCATTCAGGTATGACCTAAATCAAATCCTTTATAATTATACAGTGGAAGTGACAAATAGATTCAAGGGATGAGATCTGATAGAAAGACTGCCTGAAGAACTATGGATGGAGATTAGTGACATTTTACAGGAGACAGTGAGCAACACCATCCCCAAGAAAAAGAAAAGCAAAAAGGCAAAATGGTTGTCTGAGGAGGCCTTACAAATAGCTGAGAAAAGAAGAGAAGCTAAAGGCAAAGGAAAAAAGGAAAAATATACCCATTTGAATGCAGAGTTCCAAAGAATAGCAAGGAGAGATAAGAAAGTGATCAGTGCAAAGAAATAGAGGAAAACAACAGGATGGGAAAGACTAGAGATCTCTTCAAGAAAATTAGAGATACCAAGGGAATATTTCATGCAAAAATGGGCTCGATGAAGGACAGAAATGGTATGCATCTAACAGAAGAAGATATTAAGAAGAGGTGGCAAGAATACACAGAAGAACTATACAAAAAAGATCTTCATGACCCAGATAACCATGATGGTATGATCACTCACCTAGAGCCACACATTCTGGAATGCAAAGCCAAGCGGGCCTTAGGAAGCATCTCTAAGAACAAAGCTAGTGGAGGTGATGAAATTCCAGTTGATCTATTTTAAGTCCTCAAAGATAATGCTGATAAAGTGCTGCACTCAATATACCAGCAAATTTGGAAAACTCAGCAGTGGCCACGGAACTGGAAAAGGTCAGTTTTCATTCCAATCCCAAAGAAAGGCAATGCCAAAGAATGCTCAAACTACCGCACAATTGCACTCATCTCACACGCTAGCAAAATAATGCTCAAAATTCTCCAAGCCAGGTTTCAACAGTATGTGAACCGAGAACTTCGAGATGTTCAAGCTAGATTTAGAAAAGGCAGAGGAACCACAGATCAAACATCTGTTTGATCATCAAAAAAGCAAGAGAATTCCAGAAAAACATCTACTTCTGCTTTATGTCAAAGCCTTTGACTGTGTGGATCATGATAAACTGTGGAAAATTCTTAAGAGATGGGAGTACCAGCCCACCTTACCTGCCTCCTGAGAAATCTGTACGCAGGTCAAGAAAATAGTTAGAACCAGAAATGGAACAACAGATTGGTTCCAAATTGGGAAAGGAGTATGTCAAGGATGTATATTGTTACCCTGCTCATTTAACTTATATGCCGAGTACATCATGCGAAATGCCATGCTGGATGAAGCACAAGGTGGAATCAAGATTGTCAGGAGAAATATCAATAACCTCAGATACCCAGATGATACCATCCTTATGGCAGAAAGCGAAGAAGAATTAAAGAGTCTCTTGATGGAAGTGAAAGAGGAGAGTGAAAATGTTGGCTTAAAAACATTAAAAAAACTAAGATCATGGCATCTGGTCCCATCAGTTCATAGCATATAGATGGGGAAACAATGGAAACACTGCAGATTTTATTTTCTTGGGCTCCAAAATCACTGCAGATGGTGACTACAGCCATGAAATTAAAAAATGCTTGCTCCTTGGAAAAAAAGCTATGACCAACCTAGGCCACATATTAAAAAGCAGAGACATTACTTGGCTGACAAAGGTCCATCTAATCAAAGCTATGGTTTTTCCAGCAGTCGTGTATGGATGCAAGAGTTGGGCTATAAAGAAAGCTGAGCACCAAAGAATTGATGCTTTTGAACTGTGGTGTTGAAGAAGACTCTTGAGAGTCCCTTGGACCACAAAGAGATAAAACCAGTTAATCCTAAAGGAAATCAGTCCTGAATATCCATTGGAAGGACTGATGCTGAAGCTGATGCTCCAACACTTTGGCCACCTGATGGGAAGAACTGACTCCTTGGAAAAACCCTGATGCTGGGAAAGATTGAAGGCAAGAGGAGAAGGGGACAACAGAGGATGAGATGGTTGGATGGCATCACCGACTCGATGGACATGAGTTTGAGCAAGCTCTGGGAATTGGTGATGGACAGGGAAGCCTGGCGTGCTGCAGTCCCTAGGGTCGCAAAGAGTCGGACATGACTGAGCAACTGAACTGACTGACTGGTGTAGATTCAGCCTTCTTTCCCCCTAAATAGAAAAACTGAACTCTTAAAATATGGGTATAACACCTAACACTCAAATCTTCGTTCCTAAATGCCATTTTCAACTAAAAAGGATCAAGTCTCCTTGGGGAAAATAACTGTTTCCAGGACTGAGGCAGGGAAAGTACGAGATGAGCCTGGAGCATCTTGTGGTGTCAGAAAATAAGGAAGTGCTGAAGAAAAGATGGAGGTCTTCCAAAAGGACACAGGAGTCATCTTTCTGCTGGCCAAATCTGGGACATTTGGACATCAAAATAAAGAATGGTACTAACACACTGAATATGATAAACAACCACAGTTCCATGAGGATATAGATACATAAATGTAGGAGAGGGGAAAGCTCTCCCTTACATTGGAGAGCCAACTAAAACAAGTCCAAAGGATAATGGCATTGGACAGTTACCATCTGGCAACCTCAAGGATCACCCATGAACGCTAAAACTGGTGGGTGAAAGTTTGAGATCAGGATATATATACAATCTCAATGTATCTCCCCACAAAATATTCACTAATGACAAAGGGGAAAATAGTAACTTTACAGTGGAGAAACACATGTGCCTCCTTATATAATGCACTGAAAAGGACACAGCATCCCTTCTGTGATATTCCTACCAAAATGCATAACAAAATCTAATCATGAGGGGATATCAGAGAAAACAAAATTGAGGGATAGTCTAAAAATAACTAACCTGTAATCTTCAAAAATGTCAGTGTCAGAAGACACAAAGACTGAAGTACTCTTTGCTGTTAAAGGGGACTAAAGAGATATGACAAGTGAATGAACATGATTCAGTTTTCTTTTGCCATAAAGGACATTGTTGAGGAAACTGGTGAGTTCTGCATGAGTTCTGTAGATTATAATTATAATAGCATTGTATCAATCTGAATTTCCTGATTTTGATAATTGCTCTGTGTTTATGTAAGATAATTTGTTTTAGGAAAAACACAGTGAAGTATTTTGGAATAAAGAGGCATCATGTCTTCAAGTGACTATGAATTAGCTCACAGGAAAAAATATATATATATATATGAGACAGAGGGAGAAATAGAGTAAGATAAGTGTAGTAAAATGTTAATGTTTAAGGAATCCGGACTGGGTATACAGCAGTTTTCTTTGTACTATTGGAACTTTTTTGTAAGTCTGAAATTATCTAAATAAAAATTTAAGAGAAACAATTCATAGTTGAAAAACTTACAAAAAAATAGAGCTAGTATCATACTTAATGGTGAGAAACTAGACTTCTTTCCCCATAAGATCAGGAACAAGGCAAGGATGTCTGCTCTTATTATTCCTTTTTAACATCATACTGGAATTCCTTGCTAGTGCTATAGGCAGGAAAAGGAAATAAAAGGTATATAGATTGGGAAGGAAGAAATAAAACTGTCTTTGTTCACAGATGACATAATTGTCTATGTAGAAAATCCCAAAGAATCAAGAAAAAGATAGCTGGAACTAACAAACAATTAGAGCAAGGCTGCAAAGTACAAGGTTATTATACAAAAGCCAATTACTTTCTTATATACCAGCAATGAACAATTGGAATTTTAAATAAAAAGCACAATAACACTTACATTAGCACAAAAAAACTAAATACTTAGGTATAGAGTTAACAAAATATGTACAAGATCTATACAAGTAAAATTATAAAACTCTGATAAAATAAATCAAAGAAGATAAATGGAGACATATTCCATGTACACGGATAGGAAGACAAGAGGTCGGTTCTCCCCAACTTGATCTATAGATGCAATGCAATACCAAGCAAAATCCCACCAACTTATTTTGTGGATACTGAAAAACTAATTCTAAAGTTCATTTGTAAATGCAAAAGACCCAGAATAGCCAACACAATATTGAAAAAGAAAGTCTGAGGACTGACACTACCTGACTTTGCTGCTGCTGCTAAGTCACTTCAGTCGTGTCCGAATCTATGCGACCCCATAGACGGCAGCCCACCAGGTTCCCCGTCCCTGGGATTCTCCAGGCAAGAACACTGGAGTGGGTTGCCATTTCCTTCTCCAATGCATGAAAGTGAAAAGTGAAAGTGAAGTCGCTCAGTCGTGTCTGACTCTTCACGACCCCATGGACTGCAGCCTACCAGGCTCCTCCGTCCATGGGATTTTCCAGGCAAGAGTACTGGAGTGGGGTGCCACTGCCTTCTCTGACCTGACTTTAAGATTTCCTATTGATATAAACTTACAGTAATCAAGACAAACATGGTACTGGTGAAATAATAGACAAATAGATGAATGGAACAGAATACAGAGCCTAGAAATAGATCCACAAAAATACAGTCAGCTAATCTTTTTAAAAATATTTATTTTATTTCTTTGGCCGTGCTGCGTCTTAGTTGTGGCACATGGGATCATTTTTAGTTAAGGCATGTGGGATCTAGTTCCCTGACCAGCGATCAAACCTGGGCCTCCTGCATTGGGATCAGAGTCTTAGCCACTGGACCACCAGGGAAGTCCCAAGTCAACTAATCTTTGACAAAGGAGCAAAGGCAATTCAATGGAGAAAGGACAGTCTGTTCAACAAATAGTGCTGAAACAACTGAATGTCCACATGCAAAAACAGTAATCTAGACAAAGACTTTAACCCCTTTACAAAAATCAACTCAAAATGGATTATAGGCCTTTGTGTAAGATGTAAAACTACAAAATTCCTAGAAGATAACACAGAGGGGAAATCTATGTAACCTTGAGTTTTGTTTTTGTTCAGTTGCTCAGTCATGTCCAACTCTTTGCAACCCCCAGGCTTCCCTGACCTTCACCATCTGTTTGCTCAAACTCATGTCCACTGAGTTGGTTATGTCACCCAACCATCTCATCCTCTGTCGTCCCCTTCTCTTTCTGCCTTCAATCTTTCCCAGCATCAGGGTCTTTTTTAATGAGTCGGCTCTTCACATCAGGTGGCCAAAGTATTGGAGTACTGGAGTATTTAGTCATTGTTTGGCAATGACTAAAAACAACACCAAAAGCACAACACATGGAAGACAAAAATCGATAAACTGAGTTTCATCATTGGTGGAAGACACAAAGAATGAAAAGACAAGCCAGAGAATAGATGAAAAATTTTCAAAACACATATCTGGGGGCTTCCTTGGTGAGTCAGTGGTGATGAATATACCTGCCAACGCAGGAGACACAGGTTCAGTCCTTGGTAGGGAAGATCCCACATGCTGCAGAGCAACCAAACCCATGCACCACAACTATTGAGCGGGTGCTCTAGAGCCTGGGAACCACAACCACTGAAGCTCAAGCGCCCTACAGCCAGTGCCACACAATGAGAGGCCCATGCACTGCAATGAAGCATAGCCCTCGCTTGTTGAAACTAGAGAAGGGCTCAGGCAGCAACAAAGACCCAGTACAGGCAAAAGTAAATTAAAAAAAAAAACACATATTTAATAAAAGGCTGGTAATCAGAATATACAAAGAATTCAAGACTCAAAAAAAAAAAAAAAAGAAAAGAAAGAAAAACAATCCAATTTACAAATGGGCAAAAGATCTCAACAAACACTTCACTGAAGAAGATGTACACATTGCAAATAAGCACATGAAAAGATGTTCAACGTCTATGTCATTAGGGAAATGCAAATTAAAACAACAATAAGATACCATCATAGACCTATGAGAATGGCTAGAATCCAAAATAACACCACCAAGTGCTGGTGAGGAGGTAGAGTGACAGGAATGCTCATTCACTGCAGGTGGGAATGCAACATAGTACAGCCACTTTGGCAGACAGTTTGCAGTTTCTTAAAAAACTAAACATACTGTTACCATACTAATCTCAGGTGGGCTCAGTCTGTAGCAGCTTGAAACAGGGCTTCAGTTTCCCAGCCAGAGACTGAGGCTGGGTCATGGTGGTGAGAGCACCAAATCCTAGCCACAAGACCAGCGGTCAGTGACCAGGCCTGGCCCTTCAGCTTTGCAGAAAATAATTCCCACAAAGACAGAAAGTAGTGAAATAAGTAAAGGGTTTATTAGGAAGAAAAAGAGTACAGCATGTGTAGATAGACACACGGCAAGACTCAGAGGTAGAGTCCCTGAGTCAAGCCCTCATCGCTGTTTGAATTAGTTTTATGGGCCATTTCTCCCAGGTTTCCTTTGGACAATCATTTTGATTTGCCTGGTTCACAGTCCCTATTTGGTATATCTCAGGGTCCTCCAATGTGTGTGCATGCATCTCTTAGCCAAGATGGATTCCACTGAAGAGGCCAATGGGTAGCTTGGCATCACTTAGCATCACTTCCCTTTGACCTCCAAGGAGCCTGTCTGCACACGTGTGGTTGGGGAGGTCTCCCAACTTTGAGAAATATGTGGTCTGGGCAGGGGTAAGTCTTCTGTCTTAATTGTCCTGCTATTCTTCTCTTGGAGTTTCAGTCCAAGCAATGACATCTCCTATTACTTTACCCTGGGGTGGGGTGGGGCTCATCTGTCCACTGCCTCAATACAGTTCAGCAACTGTACTCCTTGGTATTTACTGAAGTGAGCTGAAAACTTAGGTCCACACAAAAACATGCACATGTATGTTTATAGCAAATCTATTTATTTATATCTGACAAAACTTGGAAGCAACCAAAATATCCTTTAGTAAGTGAGTGAATAAATAAACTGTGGTACATCCAGACAACAAAATATCATTCAGCAATAAAAGAAGTGGGCTATCAAGCCATGAAAAGACACAGAGAAATCTTAAATGCATATTACTAAGGGAAAAAAGCCAATTGAAAAGACTACACATGGTCCCAATTATATGACATTCTGGAAAAGGCAAAAGAATGGAGACAGTAAAGAGATCAGGGGTTCAGGGAGAGGAAGAAAGGGGTAAATGGGTGGAACAGGGAATTTTAGGGTAATGAAACTACTCTGTATGACACTGTGGTGGTGGATCATGTCATTATATATTTTTCAAAACCCCTAGAATGTACAACACAAGAGTGAACCTTAATATAAACTATGGACCTTAGTTAATAATAACATATAAGTCAATTATATCTCAATAAAGCTGGAAAAAAAGAAAAATTGTTATTATTATTGGTTCATCAATTTAACAAATGTATCACACTAATGCAAGATGTTAATAATAAGAGAGACTGGCTTGGGTAAGGGGGTATATGGAAACTTTCTTGCACTTTCCATTCAATTCTTGGGTAAACCTAAAGCTGGGACTTCCCTGGTGTTCCAGGGGTTAAGAATCCGCCTTGCAATGCAAGGGATGTGGGTTCAATCCCTGGTCAGGGAACTAAGATTCCATATGCCATGGGGCGACTAAGCCCAGGCACCACAACTACCGAGCTTGTGAGCCACAACTAGAGAGTTTGTGTGCCAGCAATGACCTGCATGATGCAATGAAGATCCCATGTGCCACAGCTCAGACCCAATGCAGACAAATAAATACTTTTTTAAAAAAAGGAATGAAGTATGGATACATATTACAATATGGATGAAACGTGAAACCATTATGCTAAGTGAAAGACTTAGCATAGTCACAGAAGGCCACATACTGTATGATCCCATTTATTTTAATTACTTATTTTATTTTAGCTATGTGGGGTCTTTGTTGTGGTGCTTGGACTCTGTTGTGGTTCACAGGCTTTCTCCAGCTGCAGCTCACAGGCTTCTCTTGTTGCAGAGCATGGGCTCTAGAGCACACGAGCTCAGTAGTTGTGGCTCACGGGCTCTCTAGTTGTGATGTGCAGCTTAATTGCCCCATGGCATGTGGGATCTTAGTTCCCCAACTAGAGACTAAACCCGCATCTCCTGTATTACAAGGCAAATTCTGAACCACTGGACCATCAGGGAAGTCCCTGTATGATCCTATTTATATGAAATGTTCAGAACAGGCAAATCTGCAGAGACAGACAGTGGTTTCCTAGGGATTGGGAGATGGGAGCTTTGGGATGACAGCAAACGGGTATAGGTTTTTTGAGGGAGATAATGAAACTATTCTAAAATTGATTGTGGTGATGGTTACAAAACTCTGGATATACTAGAAGTCACTGAATTATACACTAAATGGATAAATTTTCTAGTGTGTAAATTGTATCTCAATAAAGCTGTTAAAAAATAAAAACATAGCTATGCACACAAAGGACACACAGGGAAGTGTTGACAGTTGAGAGCCCAGTATGTAACTGGAGAACTGAGGGTGGGGACGAGAAAGAGACTTATTTTCCACTGTATACCTTTATGTGTCATTTGAAGGTTTTTATCCTGTTCGCGTTTAACATAATCTAACGTTCCCCTCAAATACTGTTTCCAACAAGCCTACCTTGCTTTTCCTAACTTCACTCAAACAATGATCTCTCTTATATTATCTCTCAAACTAAGACACAGAAAAAAATCAAACAATTCCAAAGGAGGAAAGAAAAGTAATGAAAGAAATGCCAAAACCCATGCAGAAAGGAATTCCATAAGTATATCCATTCAGTGGAATATTGTACAGCCATTTGAATGATGTTTATAAAGAATTTTAATGGAGAAACATTTGTGTAAAAATGGCAAAGTATAATTGACTATACAGCCTGACTCAAATGTCTTTCAGGCCTGGAATACAGCTTAAATGCACCAAAATTCTAATACTGGTTTTGTTCAAGCAGTAGGGTGTGTTTTTTCCCCATATTCTCATCAATAAACATATATTACTGTTGGAGAGAGGGTTATTCATTTTATTATTTGGGGACTTCTAAGCAGAGGTTGTGAGAGAAAGAATATATATTTTATATATAATGTGATTTTTAATATATTAATATATAAAAATATATTTTTTATTTTTTTAATGGAAAGTGCCCAGTCTGGGCCCGGTATTCTAGCTCAGGACCCTCCAAGGCTACACTCCATCCTTTCTTTCAGAGCACAGCCCCCACCCACCTCTCCCTTCTATCAACCAGGCCCCTTTCAATCCAATCACTCTTATCCTGCCCCTTGCTGAAGCTATGATCTACTTTGCTTCTCAACTTTCTCATCTCCCCTCATTGTACAGCCTGACACTCCTATACAAGTCCTGCCCTTGCTGCTGATTAGGGGCCTAAACTTATGTAAGTAACTGCCTCTCTAGGAGCCTCAAGTTCTTCAGAGATGAACCAAGATATTAATAGTTTCCACATAAAGGGGCTGCTGTGACTGTTAAGAGGTTATGTATAGAGAGATTTGGGCTTCCCTGGTGGCTCTGATGGTAAAACATCTGCCTGCAATGCAGAAGACCCAGGTTCAATCCCTGGGTTGGGAAGGGAATGGCAACCCACTCCAGTATTCTTGCCTGGAGAATTCCATGAACAGAGGAGCCTGCTGGGCTACAGTGCATGGGGTCGCAAAGAGTCAGACATGACTGAGCGACTAACACACAAACACACACATAGAGACTCAAGTAAGTAATAAAGCTCAGCGTTGATGCTCCATCTCCCTTACCCTTCTCCTGCATCCTCCTCCATACATCGTGGTGTCACCAAGGTCACCACAGATGTTCAGGATATGATTTCTTCTCTCTCTTCTGCCTTGACAATTGTTTCTCTAAGGTGCCAGTTTGAGGCATGACTCCACCACGAACTACTGCAAAGCTGTTGTCTAGAGGGGATGTTGGGAACAATATGGAAGTGACTTGGACTTCATCAGAGTTGGAGTCTCACCATTGCTGTTCTTAGCTGTGTGGCTTTGGCAAGTCACCTAAGTCTCCCTATGCCTCACTGTACTTACCTATAAGGGGGAGGGGAAATAATAGCACCTATCTCAGTGGGTGCCTTCACTTTCTATCTGCACTGCACCCCTTCTCCCCCACCACACCTCACCTCCCTGCTCACTTGGCTGGTTTGGTCTCACGCTGCACCAGCTGATGAAGCAAGCCACACCCCATCCTGGAGCAACAACACCTAGGAGATGAGAGAGGAACTGGCCAGAAAAGAGTGACATGCAAGCCCTTTGGGGAAGGACTGAACCACCACAGAGCTGAACCTAAATTTTGTTCGTCATTCAACCACTCATGCACCTGAATGCATGCGATGAATATTTGCTGACCCTTCCACTCAGACCAGCCAGATTCTGGGCTTTGCTGGAGACAGAGTCAGCTGCCCTCATGGAGCTCCTGACATGTAGGCGAGAGAACCCCAGACATCAATTCCACATGGGGCAGAGGAGAGGGGAGCTCTAAGGGCTGTGGAAGCCCAGAGGACAGGATCCAATCTAGCTTGAGAATCAAGGCAGGCTGCTAGGATGAAGTGACACTTGAGGTGAGTTCATTAGATTTGGAGAGTGATTGTCTTCCATGCCGAAGACATTGTAAAGACACCTAAGGGAGAGCCTGGTACATTGAAGGACCCACTTGTTGTTAGTTCAGTGGCCAGAGCACAATGTGTGAGGCCAGGGTAGCAAGAGATGAAGCTCTAGAGGCTTGGCAGGGGCCACAGGTGGCCTTAATTGCCCAACAAGGAGCTAGAACTTTATCCTTATGTGGAGATGGGTGTCACAGAAGGAAGCGATGTTTTAACTTCTAAACCCGTATGTTCTCACTGTTGGTGTCCAGGATAGTAGGTTAAAGACAGCCAGTCTGGAAGCAGTGAGGCCAGGGAGTAGACTTGGGGTCATTCATATGAGAGATGCTGAGGCTAGATCAAGGTAGTGGCAGAGGATGAGGAAAAAGGGTGGAGTACTTGGGAGACAGAAAGAAGAATCAGCAGGACTTGGTGAGGGATTGGCTATGAGGAGAGAAGGGGAGTTTGGGCTGCACATAAAGCAGAGAATACAGAGGAAATGTATAGCACATGTGCCAGGGAGTAATTAGATCATGATGGGAGGAACTCTAATGGCTGAGAATTCAGTGTGGGATATCAGGGGCAGAAATACCTTTCTGGAGGAGGAGGGATTCAGGCTAAGACTCACTGTGTATCCTTGGACCAGCCACTTTATTTTCCTTTGGTCCTTTAGGTCTCCACCTGCTAAACTGAGAGACAGAGAATGACCATTGTGAGGAGTGAATCACATAAAAGAATGTTCAGGACTTCCCTGGTGGTCCAGTGGTTAAGAATCTGCCTGCTAATGCAGGGGACACAGGTTCAATCCCTGGTCCAGGAAGATCCCATGTGTCTCAGAGCAACTAAGCCTGAGTGCCACAACTCCTGAGCCTACATGCCCAGAGCCCATGCTCTGCAACAAGAGAAGCCACCACAATGAGAAGCCCACACACCACAGCACCAGCACAACGAGTGGTTCCCTGCTGTCTGTAACTAGAGAAAGCAATGAAGACCCAGTGCAGTAAAAAAAAAAAAAAAAATGTCCAGGAGGTGCCAAGCCCTGTGGGTGATTTGGAGGGGGAGATTTGTGGGGCAGGTGTGTTTGCTCCAGAGGTGGGGCTGGACTACCATTTGTGCAATATCACTGCCACTGTCAGCGGGAAACACTTATTTACAAGATATATATGGGGAGGAGATATGTGACCTGAACACATGTGTGTTGGATTTGAGGGCATGAAAAGCCAAGACAGTGACTTCCCTGGTGGTCCAGTGGTTAGGACTCAGCATATCCACTGCAGGGGGCATGGGTGTGATCCCTGGTTGGGGAACGAAGATCCTCACATGCCAAGTGTTGTGGCCAAAAAATCGAAAAAAAAAAAAAAAATAGCCAAGGCAGTCAAGTCACTCTCACTCTGGGAGGCCATATCTTGACAGTCAGGAGTGAGGGACTTCTCTGAACAGTGGACCCCAGAATGCCACTTCCTCAGGAAATACTTAAACCAAGGCCTCTGGGTTCTGATCTCAAGTCATCACCTGAGTTGCAGTGTGACCCCGAGTCAGTTCTAACCCACTTTGTGTCCCAGGTTTCCCACATGAACAATAACAAAAGCATATGTGTGTTGGTGGAGAGGTGGATGGAATGTGTTCAAAGGTCTTGTCCAGGTTTGTTATGCTTCAGATTTATGACCCTGAATCCTTTTTTAAAAAGTCTAGCCCTGTCTCCATCGCTGACTTACTGTGTGGCCTTGAGCCAGCTTCTGGACCTCTCTGGGCCTATTTTCACATCTGGAATATCAGGAGATTGGGTAAGAGAGTCTCTAACATCCAATGATTCTCCCTGGAGGATGCTCATCATCTTCTCCAGCTGAACACTTCAGACAAATCAGAGGAAAGCGAGGTCCAAATCTTCCGTCTTCTCCCACTGCCCTCCCCTCCCTACTGTCAGGAGCTCGCAGCACTGGCTCCCTTCCCAAACTTGTTGCTATGACAACGGGTTACAAATAACTCAGATGCAGACAAAGATTTTAACCCAAGAACTGCTGGGCCAATGGCTTCTTCCTCTCTCCCCACATCAGACCGAGGGAACAATCTGATAAATTCTTTGGGATCAAATTACTCACCTGCTCACAAGCCTGCCAAGGCTCCTCAGTGTCATGCAGTTAAGTCCTGGCATCTTGAGGCCCTCCTGGAACCTGATTCAAATCCTTCCAAATACATTTCCCACTTGCTCCCATTAAAAAGGGGTCACTCCCATTTTTTGAGCACCTACTGTCTGCCTGCCAGCCAATCCCTGTGTTGGATGCTTTACATACTGTAGCTAAGAAAATCTTCCCAGAATTCTATCAGATAAACATTATTATTCCTGTTTTATAGAGGAGAAAACTGAGGCTCACAAATATGACTTGAGTAAGGAGGTCAGCAAGTCAGAATTCAAACTCATATCCACCAGATTTCCAAACCCGGGCTTTTTTCATTGCCAGTGGTTCACAAATGTTGGTTTACACACCTGGGGCATATTCAGATAATCTGAGACAGTTTACAAATTCAGATTCTAACTTCTATTCAAGAAGGGGGAACACATTTGTCTCCTCTAACTCCTGAGACCTCATAAAATAAGAGTAAAGGAATCAAGTGTATAAACCCACATCTCCAAAGAAAGCTGGAGAATTTTGCATCAATCAAGGAGAGATTATAACAAGTTTCTGGCAAGCAGAAAGGAGCTGGAAGAGTGATAGTGAGAAAGCAGGGCAGGCAGAGGTGAAGCAAATTCCACACGTGGCGGTGGGGAGGGGGCGGGCATCCATGAAGAGAACGTTGGTGTATCTTGCAAAATTCTGGTAAGACTCTGGTGCAGAAAAGTTATCCTGACAGTGCGAGTGAGGTGCAGAGCCCCCCATTAAGGGGAGAATTGAAAGTATGTGTTGGAATAGTTGACTCCCCCACCCTCCCTCTCACCTTCCCTGTGCTTGTGGGTAGAAAGCACAAGAGCTAAACATGTACACTCAAGCAGAATACAGAGAGTCCCCCAAAGAAATCAAACAGTCCCAGAGCAAAGCCTCCACTTTATGGACTCCTACTTTCACAACATAGGTTGTGTTGGTCCCCACGCAGGCACCTTAAGGAGAAATTTAATAGCAGACTTGACAAAACCCTACCCCTTCCACGAGCTCCCAACCAATCAATGTTTTACTGGTTTCATCTTAAATCTATGGGCTGAGAGGTTCAGGGAAAAAGATTTATGAATGAACTGATGTAGCAAATATTAAGGCTGGGAGCTTTTCAAGTGAACAAAAAACCTAAGCAATTAAATACAGGAACACAAAAAAGGCCAAAATAATCCAGGTAATTATAGTACTTTTCTTGGCTCTGTAGCAACTATGGATTTACTAGGAATCAGGATACAAACACATTGGAAGGGAGGGAAAGTATGAATGTATGTGCGGAGAGGGATAAAATCCTTTTCTACCATAACGAGATGTCAAGAGGTAATGTCTCAAATTGCTAAGAAATTGTAGCATATTATTAGAGAAATGAAATCAAAACTACAATGAGGTATCACCTCACACCAGTCGGAATGGCCATCATCAAAAAATCTACAAACAAGTGCTGGAGAGGGTGTGGAGAAAAGGGAACCCCTTGCACTGTTGGTGGGAATGTAAGTTGATACAACCACTATGGAGAACAGTATGGAGATTTCTTAAAAATCTAGGAATAAACTACCATGTGACCCAGCAATCCCACTACTGGGCAAATACCCTGATAAAACCATAATTGAAAAAGACACATGTATCCTGATGTGCATTGCAGCACTATTTACAATAGCCAGGACATGGAAGCAACCTAGATGCCGATCAACAGATGAATGGATAAACAAGTTGTGGTACATACACACAATGGATTACTACTCAGCCATAAAAAGGAACAAATTAGAATCAGTTGAACTGAGTTGGATGAACCTAGAGCCTGTTATAGTAACAGTCTGTTTATAGTATAGAGCCTGAGTGAAGTAACTCAGAAATACAAATACCATATATTAATGCATATAAATAGAATCTAGAAAAATAGTACAGATGAACCTATCTGCAGGGCAGCAATGGAGACACAGACATAGAGAACATACTTGTGGACACAGTGTGGGAAGGAGAGAGTGGGACAAATTTAGAGTAGCATTGAAATATATACATAATTGTGTGTAAAATAGATAGCTAGCAGAAAAGGCAATGGCACCCCACTCCAGTACTCTTGCCTGGAAAATCCCATGGACAGAGGAGCCTGGTAGGCTGCAGTCCATGGGGTCACTAGGAGTCGGACACGACTGAGCGACTTCACTTTCACTTTTCACTTTCATGCATTGGAGAAGGAAATGGCAACCCACTCCAGTGTTCTTGCCTGGAGAATCCCAGGGACAGGGGAGCCTGGTGGGCTGCCGTCTATGGGGTCGCACAGAGTCGGACACGACTAAAGTGACTTAGCAGCAGCAGCAGCAGGAAGTTGCTATAAATATATAATACAAGGAGCCTAGCCTGGTGTTCTGTGATGACCTAGAGGGGAAGGATGGGGGTGTGGGAGGAAGGCTCAAAAGGGAGGGGATATATGTGTAATTATGGCTGATTTGAGTTGTTGTATGGCAGAAATCAACATAGCACTATAAGCAATTATTCTCCAATTAAAATTTAAAAAAATAGTAGCATAAGTACCTTCCTTAGAAACATGGTGGTCATTCAGTTAAAAATCCTTTCAGCTACAAGTAACAAAAACCCCAACTTATAGTGGCTTAAACAAATACAACATTATTTATTTTAGTATTTTCACTTATTTGGCTGTGCCACATCTTAGTGTAGCATGTGGGATCTTTAGCTATGGCATGTGAACTGTTAGTTGGGACATGTAGAATCTAGTTCCTGGGCCAGGGCCCCCTGCATTGGGAGCACAGAGTCTTAGCCACTGGACCACCAGAAAAGTTCCTATTTATTTATTTTTAAAGAAGTTAACTTATTATTAACAGAAGTGCCATGCCAGGGTTCAGCTGCTCAGTGATGCCCTCAAGGATCCACGCTCTTTCTAACTTTATCTTCCTTACTGTGTGGTGTCTACATTCTCATGTTCATCCCTTCATGATCACAAGATTGCTGTCACAGCTTCAAGCAGCACAATTATATTCAAGGCAGAAAAAAGAAGGGGACATTGTGTGTCTCAGGAAAACAAGAGCCTTTCAAAAGGCCGCCAGCAAATATGTCATGGCCATAACTGGGACACACGGCCATCTCTCTAGCTGCAGGGGAGGCTAAGAAATTATCTGGCTCTTCAGCCTCTGAATGGGAGATGACAAGGGAGAAGAGGGGTTTGGAGTAGTAAATGCCAGAAGGAAAAGCCAAAGACTGGTAAAATAAAGTAGTTACCTCTAGGGAGCAGGACTTGAAGTAGGAAGGAGTGGGACAGGATATATTGCTGGGGTTTTTTTATGAGATCTTTAGCATTATTTTATTTTTTAACTATGTAAAGTATTAATATTACTTTGATTAAAATAAAAATTTAGAAATAAAATGTTATGGTTTCTACAAAACAGAAACATTTGAGAAATAAAAGCTGGTAGTTGCTTTCTGTCTCCAGAGAGAAGCTAATGAGCCAGAATTGGCTCTTTATTGGACTAAGGTATCTTGGGTGTCCACCCACTGATCTGACAGAAATTGTGCCATCACTATTAACCTGAAACCACTACAGCACTATGTAGCAGTTACATGGGTTGACTGTGGTTAGACAGTCCTGGCGCAATTTCCTGTCTGCCATTTATTAGCTTTGTGACCCTGGGCAATAGACACCTGGGAAACTCACTCTCCTTCTTTATAAAATGAAGGTAATTCAAGGGCCTGGTACTGAGTAAGCACTCAGCAAATGTTATCTACTCTGATACAAATGTTAAGTGTTCTGACCAGTGACGTAATTTGGGTGTACTTGAACAGTATTATGCTTCTACTGAGTTCACTTTTTTTATCCTATTCATGGGCTTTGACTGGACTATCCATGAAAATTATTATTTGTTCCTGAGAGATGTGTGCGCATAGCCTTTGCTCACAGAAGATATGCAGTATGAACCATCAAGAACTGTTCAGGCTTGGATTGCTGTTGGCTCCTGTTGGAAGAAAGATGGTAAAAAGGAACTAGGCTCGATTATTTCCACTACATATATTGTTATTTAACTTTAAAAACAACCCACCCTGTGAAATGTGCTGCTGACTACTGTGATTGCCTTGTATAGGCCACATGGATCAGGTCACCACTGCAGGAAGTAGGTGTGAGAATGTTCCAGAAAGAAAAAGGATATGGGGAGTGCTGTGCTGGCACAGGAAGTACAATTGACCTGGGAGTGGGGAACAGAACAATGACCTCCTCTCTCTGATGTCAAGGTGAGAGCTGGAGATCTGGACTCTAGGTAGGGAGCATATGGCCAAAAATCATCCAGTTGGTAGATAATCTTTCCCACACGTGGTATCAAGTAGGGACATCCAACAAGTGTCTCCCTCCTGAGGGGCGTAGGTGACATTCTTTCGGAGAGGTAATATCTGGTATCCATTTAGTTTTCCTTTCTGGCCTGGTAATTATCATCTGTTATTCCCAAGATTCCGATAAAGTTCTATTAAGCACACATACAGAGAAGATATTGCATCCATTAAAAAAAAAAAGATACTATGAAAAAAGCATCTTTGGAGACTAAGAAAGAGTACTTAGAAATTTTAAATGACTGCCAAAAATGAAAAAGTTCAATAGAAGATAAAGTCAGGAAAATGTCCCAGAATGCAGAACAAAAAAGGAAAGACATGGAAAATATGAGAGAAAATAAAAAGACAAAGAAAATGACCCAGAAGGTCTAAAATCCAACTAAAAGGACATCTAGGAAGGGAACAGGGAAAATAGACGAGAGAAAATTTGCAAAAAAATAAAACTGGTTTCTTGGAGTAGGGGGCATATGAGTCTTCAGGTTGAAAAGGCCCAACCACCAGGTGCCCAGTAAAACAGATGGGGGAAAAAAACACATTTTGGGGGTCATCATTGTAATATTTCAAAACACTAATGATGACCCTATACGTGAGACAGCAAAAGAGACACAGATGTAAAGAATTTTGGATTCTGTGGGAGAAGGTGAGGGTGGGATGATTTGAGAGATAGCATTGAAACACGTATACTACCATATGTGAAATACATCGCCAGTCCAGGTTTGATGCATGAGACAGGGCACTCAGGGCCGGTGCACCACAATGACCCTGAGGGATGGGATGCAGAGGGAGGTGGGACGGGGGGTTCAGGATGGGGGACACATGTACACCCATGGCTGATTCATGTCAATGTATGGCAAAACCCACTACAATATTGTAAAGTAATTAGCCTCCAAATAAAATAAATAAATAAATTTACAAAAAAGATCAAAAGACAATTATAAGCAATTATATGCCAAAAAATAGCTTAACGTAGAAGAAATGAATAAATTCCCAGAAACATACAACCTACCAAGATTAGATCTTGAAGAAATAGAAATTCTGAACAGATCTGTAACTACTGAGAAGACTGAATCAGTAATCAAAAACCTCCCAACAAAGAAAACATAGAACAACATGGCTCCAATGATGATTTCTACCAATATTTAAAAAACAAGTCAATATATGTCAAACAGTTCCAAAAAACAGAAGGAGCACATCCAAATTATCAAAAACAAAACAAAATCAAAGGGAACAAATGTCGTTGGAGAAACTGGAACTCGTGCACACTGTTGATGGGAATGCAAAATGGTATAGCTGCTATGGGAAACAGTATGGACAGTCCTCAAAAATTTCAAAATAGAATTATCATATGATCCAGCAATCTCATTACTGGGTATTTATCCAAAGACTTTCAGTCAACATCTTGAATAAATATTGGCACTCCAGCGTTCATTGCAGCACTATTCACAATAGCCAAGATATGGAAACAACCTAAATGTCCATTGACAGATAAGCCAATAAAGAAAATGCTGCATATACATACAGTGAATACTATTCAACCTTAAAAAAGTAAATCTGAACTATGTGACAGCATGGATGAACCTTGAGAACATTATTCTAAGTGAAATAAGACATCACAGAAAAACAAATACTGCACAATTCTACTTATATGAGTATCAGAAATACTCAAATGCATAAAAACAGAGTGGAATGATAGTTTTCAGGGACTGTGGGGGTAAACAGGGAATTATTAATCAATGGGCATAAAAGTTTCAGTCAAGTAAGAGAAATAAGCTCTAGAGATGTGGTTATACAACACTGTACTTATAGTCAACAATAATATATACTTCAAAATTTATCAAGAGGGTTGATCTCATGTTGTTACCACATAGATGCACACACAAAGTAAAACAGAGGCTATGCATACTCTGCAGCCCAGAAATCCCACTTCTAAGTATGTTTCCTAGTGAATTCTCCATGTATATGAAGAGTCATATACAAGAATGCTTACTGCAACATTATTTATAGTAGTAAAAACCTATAAACAACCTGAATGTCTGTGGAGTGCTGTGTGGCAATTCATATGAATAAACTAGAGCATTTGTATTAGTATGTATAGATTCTAAAATTAGTGTTAAAGAATATTTTTGTAATGTTTTGTATAAAAGTGTTTTCAAAAAAAAAAGTATGAAGGAAAAAAACATAAGCTTTCAGAGTTAGGGAAAACAAGTCGTCAACAAAAATTGAAAACCCAGCTTCCAATTAGCAACACTACATGCTAAAAGCAGTACTTACACAATTCAGAGGCAAACTGTTTTTTAATATAGAATTCTAAAGACAAACTATCATTCAAATATAAAGGTAAAATAATGCTAAATTTTAAGATATGCCAAGACCACAAAATTTACCTTCTTAGGAAGTTACTTGAGAATGTCTTCAAGAAAACATGTGACGTATCAGTCAGGATTGTTGACTGCAAGTGACAGAAGCTGCCTCTAGTTAACTTAAGCAGAAGAGGGACTTATTGCCAGGTCATTTTTGTAGCTCACAGAAGTCTGGAGAATTGAGCAGGAGAAGCCACAGCTAAGGTCACACTGTGGGGACAACTGGATCCAAATGCTATGGGCACTGCAAGCCCCACTGCTCTGACCCCTGGACATCATCCTATCATCACATGCCACTGAAGACAAACTCTAATCATCTGTCTGTTTTCATTTATTTGTGGTCAACTTTAGGATTGTGTTAATCATGTTCTTCAGTCCATGGTATATTATTTTCATCAGTCCATTCAAGGCCCCTCTTTTGCTTGATTTCACTGTAGTATTATTTTTCCCTGTCAGTTCCCACCCCTTCCCCCACTCTCCTCCCAGCTCAGTAACTCTAGTGTATGTCATGTATACACACTTCCAACTCATCTTCCATAGATCTCCTTACATATATGCACATCCATGATATTATAGTATTGTTTTACATTTACACAAATGGTAAATTTGTGCTATAAACCTCATTCTCTTTTTTATCTTTACCATTCAACACTAGGTTTCAGAGACTTATGTGGCTACATGTAAATTCAACTATTTTCTTTCTATTGTTTTATTTATTCCATCCTATGAATATATCACAGTTTGCTTATCCAGTCCCATGGTGATGGTCACCTGGATTGCTTTCAATTCTTCACTACCATAAACAATGCTGGTTTCCTCGGTGGCTTGGTGGTAAAGAGTCCTCCTGCAATGCAGGAGACACAAGAGATGAAGTTTGATCCCTGGGTTGGGAAGATCCCCTGGAGAAGGAAATGGCAACCCACTCCAGTATTTTTGCCTGGGAAATCCCATGGACAGAGAAGCCTGGCAGACTACAGTTTATGGGTTGCAAGGAATTGGACGTGACTGAGTGACTAAGCAAGCAAGCAAGCATAAACAATGCTGCAACAAACCACCTCAACAATATTTCCCTAATGACCTGTGTTAAGTATTCTCTGGAATATATACCCAGGAGTGCAATTGCTGGGTTGTAGGGTATACATATACTCTACAGGAGGTACTGCCAAACTATTCTCTGGAACACCTGTACCATTTTACACTCCACCCAGTTTTCTTTTCCTCTCATCATCAGTGCTTTGATGATATCTGACTTTCTCCATGTTGCCATTCTTGTAGTGATTTCTCAATGTTATTTTAATTTTCATTTCTCTATCTGCAGAGTTGAAAATCTCTTAATGTATTCAAGTTTCCCCTTGTGTTAATTCAAGTTTTTCCTTCTGTTAATTACTCATTTCCTTTCCCCATTTTCCTCTTGGATTTACTATCTTCTTTTTCTAGTTATTAATCTTTTGTCAGTTTTACATATTGCAAGCATATTCTCCTAATTTGTCATCTGCTTGTTAATCTTATATATTCCTGTCTCCTTTGTGTTGTTCACACTGGATTCAAAGCTATGACTAGAATATTCGGTCCTTGTTGCCTGGTGGGCAAGGAAAGAAGTCTAACTACCTTTGGTTTCCATAGAGGAAGTGGGGGCCTGCCTCTCATTGAGACTCACATGAAGAGGAATCCCTCCAAATAGGATGAAGATTTAAATACTAGGCAGCCAATAGAGTTCACTCCTTTGGTTATCCAACATATACCTTTCATCCCAGATTTACTCTAAAAATATGCTTTCACAATATAGTGCCTCATATAACCAAAAAATGCACATTCCTTCTCTAAAGGGATACAGCAACAACATAAGTTATAATGCTTTCATGTGCAGGCAATATAAAACCCAACTCAAACTGGCTTAAATAATAAATGCAATTTATTGGCTCACTTAACTGACAAGTCCATAGGCAGGGAAGACTTCAGGCCCGGTATGATCAGGAATATGGATCCATTTCTCTGTAATTCTCTTGGCTCTGCCTTCTCCATTTGTCAGCTCCATTCTCAGGTAAGCCTTCCACATGCTCAATAGATGGCTAACAACAGCAATCAGACTACATACTTCTTTGTTCGTGTCCAAGGGAAGACAGCTATGTCTTCCCTCAAAATCTGAACAAAAAGCTTCAGTGATTGGATCATCTCTGAACCAATCATCACTGTGATAATGTGGGAGATTACTCAGATTGGTTTATATCATAAAGTTCTATACCTAGAGCTGGCAATGGGGTCAATTCCACTCAAATTGCACAGCTATTAATACAATGGGGGAGGAGAGGAATGGATGGTGGAGAACAACTACAAAGGCCACTACAAAGGAGTAAACTAACAAAGAGGAAGATGTAAGGTCCAGGAAAGATTGGGTCCAACCCAGAAGAGTAATGAAGGGACGTCCCAGGATGACAGTTGTGCTGCAGGCCTACAGAGCAACCAGTCCAAATTGGAGCAGGAAGACGGAGGGCTCCAGGAGGAAGGTATCTGGGGAAAAAGGGGATTCAAATGATTTTATACTTTCCTTAAGAATTTGGAACAACTTAAGAAGGAGATAAAGTCAGACAATGCAAGGAAAAAAGAAAGGCAATTAGAAACTCTAGGAAAAAACATAAACTGTATAAGAAAAGAAATGTAATCCTAGGACACTGGAGCATTAGGAACAACATTTACATAATTATAACAACATAAACACTTTATTGACTTTAAACCTTTAGAATGACCTGTTAGCAAAGTATGGATGATTTAATTTTGGTTATCAAACAGAATGTAAATATTATTAATCTTGTTAATATAAAAGTATAAATGAGAGAAGTTGAGAGATTGAAAGAGGGAATATAAATCTATTATTTAAAGGTACAAAGGTAAGAAATAGAGGACATATAATTAAGGACATGTCTATATATTGGGGGCATGGGAGGAGGGCAGTCGGTGGTATTAATAGCAGGAAGTAACAGATAATGTCTAAAAGTGGTAAGTTGATAAATAGAAAAAAATTGTATATTACTTAAAGATATGAAGATTATTATCAGAAAAGTAAAAAATAAACAGTTATAAGTAGACTAGTAGATTTCTAGGACAAGATGGCAGACTTACCACATGTTTATCTCCATTCCCACCTGAAACCTTGCTAAAATAATAGTAAAGGAATAAAAAAAAGTATAAAAACACAATGACGAAGAGAATGTCCGTCAGGAGCAGGTCCATCAGCGAAAGAGATTCCAAATGTCTGGAAGATAGGAAGAAAATGGAGGATTGATGATTGATGAAGCATGGTGGAGGAAGCCACAGCCTGGAGTATACATGGAGGTGATGCCACTGAGGAGGAGTTGATCTTTCTGTGTAGTAGCCTAGAATGTTTTGGGTCTTAACAATGCCAGGTATGATATAGAGCATGAGTGAGATGTTGGTCTGAAAACAGGGTGATAAATTGTGAAGCTGTATATTGAACTGTTAACCCATTCCTCTGTGTACAATTCACAGTAGCCAGGTGTCTACCCATTAGGCAAAACTAGACATTTCTTTTCTAAGGCAATTTGAACAAGCTCAGAGAAAGATCTTTATGTTTTGGCACAGCATAGTAGTCAGCTATTTTCCAATCATTCTAAAGGTAAGCCACCAGTCACCTAGCCCTGTACCCCATACACAGAGCTTTGAATCCAATTTTATTGCTGTGTTCTTAAATATGAGCAAACCACTATACATTACCAGGGACCTGAGAAAAGATTACAAATTGAAAGAGACTACAATAAGCAAATGGGGGAAAAACAAATCCCAAAGGAAATAAATATTTCAAAGAACACAATGATATATAAAAATACCTCTATTACTCCAAGAGAGATTCAAGATAACAGCACATCCATTAAACAAGTACAGAATGCTATAAGAAAAGATAACATGAATGGATATTTGGAAATTTTAAAATGTGATTGGCAAAATGAAGAGAAATGCAGGGCTTTCCTGGTGGTCCAGTGGTTAAGAATCTGCCTGCCAATTCAGGGGACACAGATTCCATCCCTAGTCCGGGAAGATTCCACGTGCTGCGTGGCAACCAAGCCTATGTGCCAAAATTGCCAAGCCTGTGCTCTAGAGCCAGTGAACCACTACTGAACCCACGTGCCTAGAGAAGCCTGTGCATCACAACTAGAGAGCAGCCCCCACTTACAACAACTAGAGGAAGCCCACGTGGGACAACAAAGACCCAATGCAAGAAGGAAGAAAGGGAGGAAGAAAAGAAGGAAGAAGGGAAGAAAAGAAATGCAAGAGAAGAGTTGGAAAATAAAGTTAAATCTTCTTCCAGAAAGTAAACAAAAACAAAGGGAGAGAGAAAACTAGGAAGGGGAGAAGGAAGGAGGTAGGAGGTGTGGCAGCAGTAGAGAGAACAGATGAAAATACAAAAGATCAATTCAGAAAGTCTAACATTCCACTTTAATGAGTTCCAGGAGAGAACAACAACAACAAAATAAAACAGAAAAGAGGAACGTATCAAAGAATTTTATCATATAAGAGGATTTTCCAGAATTAAAGAATTTCAAAATGAAGAAGCCTATCCAATGACCAATACAATGAATGACATCCCAAAACTTAAAACACATAATTAGGAAATTTTAAAATACCACAAATATAGTTTTCAAAAAATTACTATTTAAAGAGGGGAGTGAATGGAGTAGAAGTACTTTTCCCTATTCCTCTCCCCAGGTACAGCTAAAATCCTGGGACATTACATATAAACATAAGACTGAGAAGTAGAGAGAAGGCAAACCTGCTGAGGACCTCAGTAGCAGAGGAGCAACGTGGTGGTGATTTCTTTTGGTTTCCTTTTTACCTCACATATCCTAGACTTGGTGCTGGATAAGATGGTAATTAGATAATAACCATTCTACTCCAGCCAAACACCACAGGAAAAACTGTAGTCCCACCAGCAAAGGCCAAGTGGGGAGCCTAGACTTCTACCTTTGCTGGCTATAAAGAGTAACTCTTCCCCTCCTCACTGGGGTAGTGTTTGGGAAGGCTGAGTGGGGAGCCAGAACTCCCACCCTCATCTAAGAGTAATGAGGAAACCCTCTCTCTGGAGTATGAACAGACATTGAGTGGGGATACTGGACTTCCATGCCCATCTGATAGTAACAAGTCAGTGTCTCCTCTTTCACTGCTGGAACAGTGTCTGAGGAGGCAAGTTAAAACAAGATATTTAAGTAATCCTCATATTTAACCCAATACCCCAAATCCCCAGGTTTCAACTGAAAATCACTCATCATACCAAGAACCAAGAAAATCTCAATTTGAATGAGAAAAGACACTCAATAGACTCAACACCATGATGACAGAGATGTTAAAAATCATCTGACAAGGGTTTTTAAGGAGCCCCATCATAAAAATGCTTTAATGGACAATAAGGAATATGCTTAAAACAAGTGAAAAAATACAAATTGTCAGTAAAGAAATAGAAGATATAAAGAAGAATCAAATGGAAACTGTAGAACTGAAAAATACAATAACCCAAACAAAATGGATGGATGGCAAAAAAGGAGGGGACAGAGGAGAGAATCAGTTAACTGGAATATAGAACAACAGAAATTATCCAATCTGGAAAAAGAGAGAAAATAGACTAGAAAAAAAGTGAACAGAGCCTCAGGGACCTGCAACACTAT
This sequence comes from Bos javanicus, assembly GCF_032452875.1. Lineage (NCBI taxonomy): Eukaryota > Metazoa > Chordata > Mammalia > Artiodactyla > Bovidae > Bos > Bos javanicus. The sequence goes on from NC_083897.1 coordinate 93,098,461, forward strand.
AAGAAAAAAAATCTAACATTCATGTCTTTGAGGTCCCAGAAAGACAGAAGAAATAAATGAGTTAATATTTACGTAAGAGCAATGAGACTTCAAAGTTCTGTGGGAAAATGGCTTTGAATCTCAAACTTTAGGGGACATCCCTGGCGATCCAGTGGTTAAGACTCTGTGCTTTCACTGCAGGGAGCATGAGTTCAATCCCTGGTCAGGGAAGTAATATCCTAATATCCTGCGAATGCCTCAAGCTACAGCCACAAAACCACAATCAATCAATCAAACAAAAAAAAGCCCATAAGAAATGAAACTTTATATCCAAGCATAAGAATGGAATACAGTATCCAGGAAGTCTATCTCCTATACAACCTTTCTGAGAAGTTACTTGAGGATGTATACTATCAAAACAACGGAAAAAAAACAGACACAGCAAAAACCTTGGGAACCACCAGTAAATAGTCATATAAGCAAGGAAAGCTGTGAAGGAAAGTTCCAAAATGACAGTCATGCATCAGGCCTGGAGAACAACTAGTCCAGATTTGAGAAAGGGATGGAGGATTCCAAGAGGGTCTTTTTTGTTTGGGGGGCGGTAGACTTGATGTACCTAATGTAATAGAGGTTTTTGAGAAGAAAAAATGGAATATATGAAAAAGTAAAATAGTGAAAGAGAAACAGAATTAGAAACTTCCAAAAAGATGAAAAACTGCTACAAGGAAAAAATTATAAAAGTACATCAATTGGCTCTGCAATGAATATTTAGTCATGTTAATAATAATAGTTTATTGCTTTTAAACTTTTAGGATCAAACTAAAGACAACACACACAGAAAAAGCCTTAATCTGATTACAGAATAGAATTCAATGTTACCAACTTTGATATATAAAAGACCAGATGATAGGAGTTGAGAGGTTGAACAGTGGGGAAGAAGGCAAATAGGAAAGGTATTCTCATCTAACAAAGTTCTGGTTCAGAAAAATGGTCTCTCGCTCATGGAACAAGGAATCCCAGTGTTGCTTAAATTCAGAAAAGTTATCTAATAGAGAAACTAAATCATATTAAAAACAGGAAGGACAAGAGTTGAACTTGGTGTAAATTATTTAAATCCTCATCTGTCATAGCAGGACATAAAAGACACATCATATGGCATATTATTTAGAAGTGGGGACAACGATCAGAAGAAATAACTAAAAGTGGATGCTAATAACAAGATGGTAGATGTCCAACTCTTAGCGACCCCATGGACTATACAGTCCATGGAATTCTCCAAGCCAGAATACTGGAGTGGGTAGCCATTCCCTTCTCCAGGAGATCTTCCCAACCGAGGGATCAAACCCAGGTCTCCCACATTGCAGGTGGATTCTTTACCAGCTGAGCCACAAGGAAAGTCCAAGAACACTGGAGTGGGTAGCCTATCCTTTCTCCAGGGTATCTTCCTGATCCAGGAATCGAACCGGGGTCTGCTGCATTACAGGCAGATTCTTTACCAACTGTGCTATCACGCAGGGAAGCCCCTCAGAAGTTATTTAACAGAGAAACTAAATCATATTAGAAGCAGGAAGGACAAGAGTTGAACTTGGTGTAAATTATCTAAATCCTTATCTGTCATAGCAGGACATGAAAGACACATCATATGGAATATTATTTATATATGGAAATAACAACCAGAAGAAATAACTAAAAGTGGATGCTAATAACAAGATGGTAGAGTAGGGATGGGGGCATGTGTGTCAGTACTTTTTTGGTACTGGTTTATTGATTTGTTTTATGAACATTGTGTATGTATTACTTCTATTTTAAAATGAACACGTATTTTAAATTAATTTTTAAAAACAGAAAAAGGACATTCCTGCCTACCACTTAACTCCCTCCCCCCAAATACCCTTGTTCCTGGCAGACCTAATGGTAACAGAATATAAAAATCTGAGAAACCTTGGAGTCTCCTTTCCTACCTCTCCCTTAAATGTAGCTTTACTGCAGTCAAAGTGGAATATTCATTAACCCAGACTTGCCATACTTGCTTAGAAAAAATATTACTCCTTATCTCCATTAGTTGGAATCTTCCCTATTGTTCAAGGCTTAGCTCAAATTCCACCTCCTCCAATGTCTTCCTTAGTCCACTGGCAGAACTTTCTCCCTCTATGACACATGCACGTTCTTTATTCAAATGGTATTTATGTCAATGTTTCATGCCCCCAACCATCCTTCATACCAGCTATTAGAGTCACCTTCCTAAAATACCAATCTGTCACTTCTCTGCTTCAAACCCTTCTTCGGTTTCCTATTGCCCATAGAATGAAAGCTAAGTTTGATTGCCTGGTTTCCACTTCTTCCACTGGTCCCCCCAAAACCCATGTGCTTTCACACTATATATCTTTCTTAAGCAGTTCTTCTGTTGGCAGTATTCTTTCCTCCGTTTCTACATGGTAAACAGAAATTCTTCCTTCAAGTGCCCCCTTCTCTATTAAGGCTTTCCTGAAAACTCCCTCCATCCCACCCCACCCCAGGAAGAACCACCTAATGGTCATATTCTCTACTCTGCCTCATCTACACTTGTCAGTTCTTTTGTCACAGTTGATGCACTTATCTGCTTAATTATCTGAGCCCTCAGGTAAACTGAATTCCTGGAGTATAGGGAATATATCTTATCTCCAGAACCAAGCACAGGGCTTGACATGCTGCAGGAGCTCAATATATGCTTGCTGAATGAATGGATGGCAAAGTGATGACTAAGTGAATACTGGAAAGAACAAATGAGCAAATGCTTATACTATTGCATGAATGATAATAAGTGAATGAATGAGTTATCCAGAAGTAATGAATAAATGAATGACTGGATGAGAAAAAGCCGTCAATGAGTAAGTGAATGAAAAGTTCCCGTGCCAGTGAGGGTGTGAGAGAAGAATGAATTTCCACCTGTGTCTTGGTTCAAACCTACCTGTAAGATCTTCTGCCCTATTCTCCACCCATCTAAAGTACACACCACAGTGTTAACCTTTTTTAAATTATAAGGAACAGACACACTCAGCTTAGTGATGGAGATTTATTGAAGCATTCACAGGGAAATAAGGAAGACAAAAACAGCTACATAGGCAGCCTCACAGAACAGAAACTTGAAAATGGTTTATGATCCAAAGCAGCGCTAGAGCCTGGCTTATCTTGTCACCCCCTCAGCTGCAGGCATCTGTTGCTCCCTTCTCTAGTGCTTCTCAAAATGGTGACTCAACTTCTTTCTGGCAGTGTTTATACTCCTCCTACTGCTACTGACTACCTTCTCTCTGCTCCCCTCCACGCCAGCCAGTGGCCTTCGGGGCACAGCTTCTGGGCCTCCTGGCTCCTGCAGCTTCCTGGCTTCTGGGGCTTCAGCTCCAATTAATCGGGGGCTTCTCTGTGCTGTAACTTCTGCTTGCCTGGTCTATCCTGCTGCCTCTTTGATTCTTGCTGCCTCACTGCCACACGGTTGCAGCTACCTTGGGGCTCTTGCAGTCTCATTTCTTCTGCTGCCACATGGATCTTGTCTGTTCAAGCCTTCTGCTGCTTCGTGGATCTCACAGATTCAGGGTTTTGTCTCATGGTTTCTGTTCCTCTAGGCTACTGCTACATCGTGGCTCCTATTGCTTCATGGCTTCTGTGTCCTTTTGGCCCATTGTCTTGCTGCTTCATGGCTTCTGCTACCTGTGGCCCCACATTCTCACATGCCTCATGGTTTTTGCAGCTTTCTCCTTGTTTTTGCTATTCAGTTTCTGACATCCCTCATCCACATCTGCCTTGCTAAATTCTAACTGTCCACTTCTTCTGAATGCCTCACATTCAGCCTCTCTGAAAAAGGATCTGATTGTTTCATACATTTACCATCTCATACAGGCCATGGCTAGGAGATAGAGTTCTTACATCAGTCTACCTAATAGAACCATCGTCCAGCTTAGAGACTGGCTGTCCATGAGTAAGATACTATCCCAACTTTGTCATCTGTGGCCAGGATTGTGAGGTCACATGGTACAGAGCATGGCAACTCATGCTTAATCCCTTAAAAGGGACTGTGGGCATGGCAGGTCTGCTGAGAGCTTCCAAAAGGGAGCAGTGTAACTGGCAAGCTTCTTGTTCGCCTGTCCAGTACCAGTGACTTTCAAAGGCCAACCTTCTCCTTGGCCTGTTCTGCCTGTTCTGATCTGCAATGGGAGAAATCAAGGCTCTAGGGGCAATGTGGAAAGGGAACTTAGGCTCCAGTTCTGGCTCCTACATTTCCTAGTAGTGGGGCCTTAGGCAAGTTTCTTCCCCACTGAGAGCCTCAGGAGGGGACTGGACGAAGTCTGTAGGTTCCCTTACAGGTCTGATGTTTGAGTATCTCCCTTTAGGTTACTGTATAAGGGACGTAAGTCTTATCTGGGGAAGCCCTCAAAAACATCTGAGGTAGGAAAGAGGGAGTCAAGAGTCCCACCTTGGAAGGGCACAGGAGGTGCTTAGCCAAGATTTATTGAACTCAATGAATGAATCAATGGCTGGGGAGGAGGGGGAGACCACACAGCACACAGACAATGTTTACTTAACTTGAGGAATTTCAATTGCTGAGGAGGCTGGAAGGAGATTCTGATTCAGATGGATGATGAAGGAGAATGATTGGGACAGAGTAGGAATCTTGGCTATTAACCAGCATTCATTCTATCCTCCCAGTCACACTTCACATCCAATAATCAGTCACCAAGTCTGCTTCATCTCTTCCTTTAATGGCTCACACCTTATCATCTCCAATCCAGTCCCACTGCCCTTGCCCTTCAGTAGACTAGTATTTTCAAGTTCCCTAACTAATATGTCTCCATTTTCTCCTTCACACATGCATTCATTCATTGAAAAACTATTTTTTGGATGCGTATTTGGGGTCAGGTACTGTGCTTTTTGCTGGGTGTATACTAGTAGCAAGATAGTCCCACACCCACCCCTGTGGGGCTTATAGCTTATTTGGAGAGATAAAATAGGCAAATATAAAACTGTGAGAATTGAACTGGGAAACTAAGGGAGCATAAAGTTTGAGCATCTAACCTAATCTGCTTCCACACTGGCCAGCCAGAAAGGGGTTTGTTTCTTATCTAGTCTCCTCTGCTGTCTCCAACCCACAGTTCCCAAACCTGGCTGCATCCTAGTTACATCCTCACATTTATAAGCTCTCCAGATGCTGAGGCCCCCACCCAGTTATGAAAACTGAATTTTTAGGTGGTGGTGGTGGAGGGTGTCATCCAGGATGCACCATGTGTTTCTGGTATACAGCCAGTTAGGGAACCAAACTGTTCTGAGAGGTAAATCTGTTCTATAGCCAGGCTCTTACGACTCTCTTCAAATCTGGTTCCTGACTACCTCTCCAGCTTCACTTCCTGCTACTTTTCCCCAGCCCAGGAAACCTTATGGCTCAGTATTTCTGAACTGGTGGGCTGTTTCTTGACCGCAGGTCTTGTGCATACTGTTCCCACTACCTGGAAATCCCTTCCAACTCAACTGGCTAATTCCTACCAGTCCTTCGAGACTCAGCTCAGGTTTCACCTCCTAGACTAGAGGATGTCTTCCCTGAACCTCTACCTAAGCTAGATGCCCTTCCTATATCCATGCTCCTGTCATAGCGCTGATCACATTGGTTTATGAATTGCCTCCCCAACTAGACACTGAGCTCCTCAAGGACAGGATAAAGATTTGGTTCATGTTTGGGTCCCCAGACTAAGGCTACTAGGTCCAGAACATAAGGGAGTCAACCTAGTGTCCCCCAACTAGCCCTAGGGATTTCACTCAGGTCCAGCTGGCTAGCAGGCAGTGTGACACAAGAGAAAGTACTGGGCAAACAGAGGAGATCCTAGTTGAAGTTTAGGCTCTGCAACGGAACCACTGGGATCTCAAGACAAGTCATCTCACCTCTCTGAGCCTCAGGATTTAAATCCTTTGTAGCACTTCTGTTCCTATGTGCCAGGGCCTTAGCCTGAGACAATTTATGTAATGCTTTCTACCTCATGAGGTAGGGATTAGTTACCCAGATTATCATCCACACCTACTGAGTTAGATTTCCAGGCGTGGGACCAGAGCAAGGAGCTCCACATCCTTTGGACACGGGAGTGCAGCAAGGAACTGCTGCTTTTCATTATAAGCCCTTCTGTAATATTTTATTTTCTAACTGGTGTATATATTGCTTTGATTCTTAAAAAGGAAAAAGAGGGAGTTCACTGGTGGCCTAATGGTCAGGATTCCGGGCTTTCACTACCACAGCCCAGGTTCAATCCCTGGTTGGGGAACTGAGATCCTGCAAGCCACACAGTGCAGACAGAAAAAAAAAAAGAAAAAGAAAAAGCTTCACAGGTGATTCCAGTGAACAGCCAAGGTTGATAACCACCCTCATAATGGAGAAAACACAAGACCGATGGAGGGCCTGGGTTCAAACCTTCACTGCTACCTGGTAGGTGGGTTACTTCACCTTCCTGGGCCTCAGTCTCCTTATCTGTAAAGTGGGAAGAATAGCAATTACTACCTTTAAAAGCCTGTGATGATCTAGATGTTAGCCAAATTGCTTTAGATATATTTCATCTTCCTTACATGGTTGCAAGGTAGGTGTATATTATCTCCTTTCCTTCGTGAGGAAACCGAGACTCAGGCAGGTGAAATAACGGGCTCAGGTTTCTGCAGCTAGGATTTGAATCAGGGTGACTCCCAAATTGTGCTTTTCCACATATGCCAGCATTTCCCAAATTATGGCACACATACCACAAGTGGTATGTGATTTCTTTGGTTGAACACATACATTTATTTTGTCTTGATAGTTGTCCCTTTTAATATGTATTAGAAAATACATACTTAGCACATCAAACCCATTGTTTCATGGTTATCGCTACTTAGGATGAAACTAAAGTAGATAACAATATTAGACCTAAGACAACCTCAAGAAAAATACTGGGTAAATAGTACGGGAGGGCAATTTGGAATTATCTATTAAAAACAAAAGTATACATAGCCTATGACTCTGCAATTCAATTTCTAGGAATCTACCCTAGGTAAGTTTTCACACACACACAAATGCTCCTGCTTAGCATCCTATAAAAGCAAAAACAGAAAACAGTCTATCACATGAGAAATGGGTAAATAAAATGTGGTAGAGTCACATAATGGCAATCTACCTAACAATTACAAAGGATGAACTGCTTCTACATTTAGCAACATGCATAGATCTCAAAAATATAGCTAAGCAAAGAAAGAAAACTGCAGAATGAGTCAATATATCATCTGCATTAAACACAATATATTCAATGAATTCACATGTAAAAGTCTTAAAGTTAAGATGGATGTACAACAGACATTACAGCAATTAAGATGCGATGGGAGAATGGTAGTTGAATGACTACTATTATTTGTAACAATCTAATTTCTTAAAAAGAAAATTCACTCATTACTTGGGTAATTACAATTGATTAAACCTAATTTTGTTTTAAAAAACAAAAATGTAGTATATAGATGAGGACAAGGTGATGGTCTGATGGTATATGTGAAGAAGCAAAGACTGATCTCCTGGCAGCACACTGAGCTGCCTCTGCAACTAACAGTTATTTCCCAAAAGGAACATCGCATGCATTCAGCCAGGATGTGGCCCAGGCTACCTCTCCCCTACCTCCTAACAACCCAGGTTGAGATCTAGGCACTCAGTTATACATGATTTAAGCTATAGGGTTCCTTGTGCCCTCCATTTACCAGGTAAACCCCATAAATGCCCTGGAACTTCTCCAATAACCAAAGCATTCACCATCTCCCAAATCTGGAGGCTCCTTCTGTCCTTAACAATTGGGATCAGAAGCCCTCAGGCGTTAGGCATGTGAAGACTTGTATTCTGAGGTGTTGGCACCTACTGGACTCTAAGCAAGGATAAGGCCTCCAGTGAGGAGTTTGACATCATTAAATCCTATGAGGTAGGTAAATACTGTTAGCCCCATTTTATAAATGAGGAAACTGAGGCACAGAAAGGTCAAATGACTTGCCCAGCGCCAAACTAGAAAGTAATAAAAAATGGGACTAGAACTGTCCTCAGAGCCCAGACTCTGCTCCTAGTACCCAACCAAATCCTACCAACTTAAGGTCCAGCTCAAAAGTGACCTCCGGAAAGCCTGGAGGTGATCGTCCTCTTTTCAAATTCAAAGCACCTATACCTGATTCAGCTAACCATGGGAACTCATGAACTAGCATCTTCCTAGTAGGAGGGTAGAGATCATGTCTGACTCAGTTCTGTATTCCTAGCATAGAGTCTGACAAACAGGTGTTCAGTATGTGTCTGATGAACACACAAAATGAATGAAAACATGAATGAGGGCAGTTTCACGTAACTGCCTGAATCCTATGAGGTCCGGAATACTTCTGCCCAGCTCCAGGGTGCTGTCATACTAAGCTCTCTTGGAATCAAATTCAGCCTAGGCTCCTTCTAAAATGGGTCTCTAATATTTGTATTATTTTGCAAGCACACCCACATACGCACATGTGGACATATATACACACACATACATACCCACACACAAGCAAAATGCAAGGGGGCCCAAAGAACCCATGATTATAGATGATGGGAGAAGGTCTGAAAGGGAGGAAAGGGGATGGACAGATGGCCCTGTTCAGCTCAGTTCAGCTCAGCTCAGCACCTCCTTCCAGAGGCCAGGATGCTCCCTGAAGCTCAGGAATTTTTGCTCCAGAACTAACATCACCTCTGTTCCTCTTCGTGCTTGATAGCAGTGCCTAAATCCCATGATTATACCAAACAGGGACAGGAAGTAGGGGAAGGTTGGGAACCAAATATCCAGAGATTGGGAGAGGGGCAGCTTAAGGATCCAGACTGGGTAGGAGGGCAGAACTACTGCTACTGCTCATTGGGGTTGGGGTTGGCATCTGGGTACTTGGTGAGGTCGAAGGTCAGGACTTTGCTGATCACACAGTCCCCTTGCTGAAGGAGGAGGGAGAAAAAGAAAAATAAAATTGTAAGGAGAGAATTAAGAGGGGTCTAGTGCCCTAGGACTGGGGAGCTTCAAACCCTCCTCCCTACATACCTGCCCAAAGCCCAGGCTCTGGTTCTCTGGGTGTGAGAAGATTTGCTCAGTCCCATGTGCCTTCTCTACCTGCCTATTTCTGTACTTTTGTTCTTTTCTCTGTCTGGGTGCCTCTGCCCTGCCTTTCTACCTGTCCCCAAATCCAATGGCCCTGCCCAGCTGGGCTGGTAAGCCTCCAGGACAGGGCTCCAACAAGGCTGTTCATGAACTGAGTCCCTATGCTCCCCCACCCCCCGTGCCCCTCCACTGCAGCCTTCCCTTCCTGCCCTGGGGAGTCAGGCAGGGAGTGGGGGCTGGCTCCTGAGCCAGGCCCGCCCTACCTCAGGGTAGACTCCAATGAGGCTCTCAGCCTTGGTGTAGAACTCCTCCTTGAGAGAAATGACGATGGCCTGGAAGTTGCAAGTTGACTGCTCCTTGATGTAATTTGCCACCTGTGGGAGGGGCCACCGAGCATTTAGTAGGGCTGAAGCCTTAACACTCCCTGGCTTATACAGTCAGAACCAGAGGTGGGGGGGGGGGGGGTAGGGTAGCGGGTGGAGGGTTGGGGGAAGAGAGGCTGAGAGGAGGCTACTGACTAGTACAGTGTGGATGACCCTTGGCCCAGCCTCCCGGGCACAGAGAACAGGCGGCAGGAACGGCTAGGGCACACTCAGGAGTTGTTCCCAGAAACCCAGCCCCAACTTGGGGGCCTCTTTCCCGGGCCCCACTTTCCTTGCACCCACCTTGCCAATGTTGGTGTTATCCAGGGCAGCATCGATCTCATCCAGGACGAAGAAAGGGGCTGGCTTGTAGCTGGGAGGGAACCGGTAGGTAAGCTGATACTGATGGGAGCAGAGGTAGGGCATGACAGCCCTAGGGCCCATCACACAGGCCAGCACCCCCTTCCGTTTCTTCAGAGACTAAAAACCCCAGGTGTGAATGTTGCCTGAGTCCCTAAAGGCCAGTACACCAACCGAACTCTCTTGTGCTCCAGGATCCATCCGTCCATCTCTGCTTTGCATCCATCTCTGCGCTCCAGGATCCCGCAGAACCAAAAGACATGGTCCTCTCTGGAGTGTCCAGGTTGGTTGAAGAGATAAGGCTGTCCTAGGCTCTGGTCATACTGACCAAGCTACCTGGAGGTCGACCCCCACCTACCCACTCACACCATGTCTCCCTGTCTGCGCATGTTGTACCCTCTGCCTTGGAATGCCTACTGGTCTCCCTGGCTAACTTCTACTTATCCTTTGCATTTCCTACTCAAGTGTCACCTGCCCTTGAAAGCCTTTCTTGGCCACCCACACCCTCCCAGATTGGGTTGGTGGCTCTCCTCTGTGCGTCCAACAGCACACACGCTCACCCAGTTACAACATTTAGCTCACTGTTTACACATCTGGCTTCCACTAGACCATGAGCTCCTTGAGGACAGAAACCATGTGTGACTCATCTGTGTCCCTAATCCCCCAACAGGGTCTGGTAAAGAGCAGCCATCAAGAAATGCTCACTGACTGATGTTGTACAATCAAGCACTAAGTTGTAGGGGGGAGTCAGATTCAAGTACTGTTGGCATTTAGGAAGGGGAGGTAAGGATATGCCACAGTGGTTGAAACAGGCTTCCTAGAGGAACAGGAGGAGCAGAATGCAATGTGAAGGGGTGGTAGGTGACGGCCAAGCTAGATTTGCATGAAAAGGGCTTATGAGCCAGCAACCATGTGAGCAAAAGCTTGGAGGTGGGACTGAACACATGCAGGGGAGGGCATGCTGAATGGATGAGGGTGGATTGGGAAGATAAGTCCAGGAAACCAAGGACAGATATGCTGCAGCAGGTAGGGAAACAGATGCAATCCAGAGTCCACCAGATCATCTTCACCTCTGCAGATCTATGCATATCCTTGGACCCCAGAGCCTCCAGCGGCCTCAGCACAGTCTCCACCAACTGCCCTGCAGGGGGCACAGCCTTACCTGTGGATGGCAAAGAGCAGGGCCAGAGCTGCAACTGTTTTCTCCCCCCCTGACAAGTTGTCCATGGGTCGGAAGCGTTTGCCAGGAGCCACACAGTTGTAGTTTATGCCATCCAAGTAGGGCTCCTCAGGGTTCTCAGGGCCCAGGAACGCCTAGGGGGAAAGGAGATGGGTCAGGTCTAGATGGGGATGAGGACAGGAAGCCTAGAGGGAAGGTCAAATGAGGATGGGTAGGGGTCATTTGGGCAAGGGGCTCCAGCCTACCTGAGCACTGCTGTTACGAGACAGGGCCTTGTAGATCTCATCAATGTTGGTGGCCACCGATTCAAAACAGGCATTGAAGCGGTCAAAGCGTTCCTTCTTGATCTGTTCAAATGCCTGCTTGGCCTTCTTGGCTCGCTTTCGGGCTGCCTCAAATTCTACCACAAGGGAAAGACAGGTGACCCCTCAGTACCCAGGCTCTGCCAGGGCTGAGATCCATGCTCTGGCAAAAACAAGTAACAATACACAAAGCAGGAACATCCCACAGGGAGGAATGCCTGGGGAGGGGCCCAAGAAGACAATTCCATAATCACCTGTGTCCAGTGGGCTGGTCACATGCTGTGTGACCTTAGGCAGGTCATTCATTCTCTAAACCTCAGCAGTTCTCTACTCTAAAGCAGATGTGATAATTCCCTACTACTTAGGGCTCTTGGGAGTTTTGAGTAAGCATGTAAAAACAGGAGCTGTTGGTATGTACAATAGGTCCCTGCCATACCTCCAGACTCCTGCCTTCATCTTGCTGCTGCTGCTAAGTCGCTTCAGTCGTGTCCAACTCTGTGCAACCCATAGACGGCAGCCCACCAGGCTCCCCGTCCCTGGGATTCTCCAAGCAAGAACACTGGAGTGGGTTGCCATTTCCTTCTCCAATGCATGAAAGTGAAAAGTGAAAGTGAAGTCGCTCAGTCGTGTCCAACTCTTAGCTACCCCATGGACTGCAAGCCTACCAGGCTCCTCCGTCCTTGGGATTTTCCAGGCAAGAGTACTGGAGTGGGGTGCCATTGCCTTCTCCAGCCTTCATCTTAGGCCTGAGTAAAAGAAGAAACTCTTACCGTCTGAGGTCTCTTGGAACTTGTCTCGGACACTTTCCAGCTTTTCCATGGCCTTCATGTTGGGGGCAGCAATACGCTGGAGCACACTCTGCTGCTCATTCAGCTTCTGCTGCAGCGTGTTCATCTCCTGCTTGATCTCCTCCTCAGCCTGGGCATCCTGCAAAGCCCAGGCCCAGCAGCATTAAGAAGGGCCAGGCCCCTACAGAGACACCTGATCCAGTGGGGGCCTGCTCCCATGCAGAAGGCAGGTTCTTTTTCCTAACCCTGCTCCTCTCATCACATCCTGACCAAAGTAACCATTTCCCATTGTCCCTAGAAATTACAGGCTCACGTCACTTTTCTCATCTCTAGCCCTTCCCCTTTGGACTGCAAGGAGATCAAACCAGTCAATGCTAAAGAAAATCAACTCTGAACATTCACTGGAAAGACTGATGCTGAAGCTGAGGCTCCAATACTTTGGGCACCTAATGTGAAGAGCTGACTTATTGGAAAAAATCCTGATGCTGGGAAAAATAGAAGGCAGGAGGAGAAGGGGATGACACAGGACAAGATGGCATCACTGACTCACTGGACATGAGTTTGAACAAGCTCCGTGAGATGGTGAAGGACAAGGAAGCCTGGCATGCTGCAATCCATGGGAACATAAAGGAGTCGGACACAGCTGAGCATCTGAACAACAATAATAAAGCCCTTCCTCCAGGCCCTGTCAGCCTCTCCATCTCTCAGCTGATGGTGTCCCTCTCTGGCTCTCAGCCCAGGTCATGAGCGAGCACCATGTCAGAGTGACCTATAGGCTCCCACACAGGGTGGTCTGGACTTCATTTACAGCTGTACAATGAATAAGACAATGCATATTTTCTGCTCAGATCACTACACCTGAGCAAATTCCACTTGAACTTGGTTTTAAGTCTTATGGATACTGCAATGCATATCTGGGCTTGTGCCTTTCTGTCACTTTTAGTCAATAAATATTACTAAATGCCTTCCAACACCAGGCACTGGCCCCTCATATCCCGTGAGCCTGAGCTCCTGTACTCATAGAGCTCATGGAATAACAGAGGAATGTATATAAGTAAACAATCTCATATAGTGAATACCCAAACAATGATAAACAGACGGTGATGGGTCAGCACACAAGTGCACTTACTCAGATACGGGTTAGGGAAGGCTTTCAGGAATATTTTTAAGCTCAGGCCTATAGGATGAATGGTGAGAATGGAGAGAAGGAATAGTCTTCTATGCAGATATCACATGCAAAACCAGGGTTTATCCATGGTTCATTCAAGGAAATCAAAGCAATTCAAAAGAATAACCAACTTTAATGAACTTCAAAAGCCAAATGGGTAATTCCCTGGTGGTCCAGTGGTTAGGATTTGGTGTTTTCATTGCTGGAGTCTGGGTTCAATACCTGATCAGGGAATTAAGATTCTACAAACCAAGCGGCGCAGGGAAAAAAAAAAAAAGTGCCAAATAAAGGGCAATTCAACATGGCAACAGTAGCAACTGTTGTGTGTGTGTGTGTGTGTGTGTGTGCGCGCGCGCGCGCATGCACGTGCACTAGACAGAGGCAAGGCTGGAGGCACATGAAGAAGCTCAATGATAAAAGTGTCTTTTATGCCTTGTAAGACATTTGGGCTTTATCTTAGGTGAGGGTGCCACTGAATGACTTCAAGCACAGGAAGGATACACACACACACACACACACACACACACACACACACACACACATATGTTTTTGAAAAAAAGCCTTTTTGAACATCCCTCTCTATATATAATGCTATGGAGTGATTCATGGATTCAGTAGAAATATGAAAGGTACACAACAGAATGCTATCTTTTATCTAAGAGAGAGAATGTGAATATATTTGCATTTAAGTATGTTTGTATTTTAAACATACAACAACAAAATGCTAATCCAAAAACTGAAATGGTCACACATAGAGGGAGGTGAAATTAGACAAGAAAAGAAACTAAACTTCTCTTCACATACTTTGTATTATACTTCTGGTTTTAGAATCAAATGAAGAATCTACATAATTATAAAACAAAATTAAGTTGAATCAAAATGTGAAAGCCACTGGGTTAAAAAAGAAATATTAGGGGAACAAGATATTCACAAGATGCCAAAAAGTCACCCTAAAGATGCCTTATTACTTACAATGGTAAAAGTGTATGCTTACTATTGAGAAATCTGGCAATAGATACCTTAACTGAGGCTCAAACTTAGCATCATGCATAGTAGGACACTGACACGTGCCTCCTGCAATATAAAGTACACTAGGGAATTTCCTGGTGGTCTAGTGATTAGGACTCAGCACTTTCATTGGCATGGCCCAGGTTCAATCCCTGGTCAGGGAACTAAGATTCCGCAAATCACTCAGCACAGCCAGGGGCAGGGATGGGGCTGGGGGATGATATGCAGTGAAATGTTCTTGCCAAAAAATTACTTAACCCAAACATATCAAGCCTCTAAAACAGTTCAAACTTCCAATTTATAGGAAATACAAGGTTAGGAGGAACAGATATAGCATCCAGTCCCATCACTTCATGGCAAATAGATGGAGAAACAGTGGAAGCAGTGGCTGACTTTTATTTTTCTGGGCTCCAAAATCACTGCAGATGGTGACTGCAGCCATGAAATTAAAAGATGCTTGCTCCTTGGAAGGAAAGTTATGACTAACCTAGAAAGAAAGTGGAGTCGCTCAGTCATGTCTGACTCTTTGCGACCCCATGGACTGTAGCCCACCAGGCTCCTCCGCCCATGGGATTTTCCAGGCAAGAGTACTGGAGTGGGCTGCCATTTCCTTCTTTAGGGGATCTTCCTGACCCAGGGATCGAACCCAGGTCTCCCGCATTGTAGACAGACGCTCTATCATCTGAGCCACCAGGGAAGTCCTAGATAGCATGTTAAAAAGCAGAGACATTACTTTGCCAACAAAGGTCCGTCTAGTCAAGGCTATGGTTTTTCCAGTAGTCATGTATGGATGTGAGAGTTGGACTATAAAGAAAGCTGAGTGCCAAAGAATTGATGCTTTTGAACTGTGGTGTTGGAGAAGACTCTTGAGAGTTTCTTGGACTGCAAGGAGATCCAACCAGTCCACCCTAAAGGAAATCAGTCCTGAATATTCATTGGAAGGACTGATGTTGAAGCTGAAACTCCAATACTTTGGCCACCTGATGGGAAGAACTGACTCATTGGCAAAGACCCTGATGCCGGGAAAGATTGAAGGCAGGAGGAGAAGGGGACGACAGAGGATGTGATGGTTGGATGGCATCACTGACTCAATGGACATGAGTTTGAGTAAACTCTGGAAGTTGGCAATGGACAGGGAGGCCTGGCGTGCTGCAGTCCATTGGGTCGCAAACAGATGGACAAGACTGAGCAACTGAACTGAATTGAACTGAGAAAAAGAAGTCAGAGCTTTTCAGAGAAATGGCTAATTCCATATCTGGGGTGGAAAATGTAAAGGATGAGCCTGGATGGACACACCAGAAATCAAGGAAGATATCAAAGAGTACAAGAGTTGTGTCAAAATTATTCAGAAGCCAATTTGAATGAGTCCCCATGGGCCAAAGATGCCAACAACTTCATGCAACAAGGATAATAATAAGAGTGCAACACATCAAATGTTTAAATCTAAAAGTTCATAACAACATGAAAACAACTCGGTGGCCATATCTTGAGAATGCCAAAGAACCAACTCATTATAAACTGACAAAGAGAAAGAATCCAGCACATATATCCTGCCTCTCCTATACAAAATACCCCAGGGTAACCAAATAATTGATGAGAGAAAATCTCTTTACAGTGTTCTAGCTAATAAAGAAATGATAGAATAAGACGACCATTTTGCAACCCTCGACAAATTATATAATGGGTCTAGGCAATAACCATCATGGTTGCAAGCTATACAAAAAGAGCTACTGACCGGATGTTATAAACCTCTTGATGGAAGTAACGACCTCATTTGAAGCAGTCTTGACCAAATAAACCCCAAAACTTGAATCGAATCAAACCTCTAGATTTGAGCTGTCCAATATACTGGCCATAAGCCACACATCACTACTGAGCATGAAAAATGCAGCTAGTGTGACTGAGGAACTAAAGTTTTTATTTTACTGAATGTTAGATAATTTAAATTTAAAAACTGATAATTCAGTTACTACGAAACTTCTAAGTATATTTGGAACAACTTGGGTATGTGGTTCTCCGTTTTCAATTGTAAATTTTAGGATATCTAAATACAGATCAAGTATTTTTGAAGAAAATTTAGAATGCAAATGGAGATATGCTAGAAGTGTAAAACAGATAATGAATTTTGAAAACTCAGTACAGAGAGCTGGTCAAATATCTCATCAATAAATTTTATAATGTTTACCATTGAAATGTTAATTCTTTTGGATATACTGGGTTAAACAAAATATAGTATTATAATTAATTTCACTTTTTAAAAGTTACACATGTGATTCATACTATATCTGTATTTAACAGCACTGATCAACATCTAACTACCCACTTACAGGAACTACAGGGTCTAGCAGAACTCATTTTTTTGCTTTGTTCTGGGGCAATATTTTAAAAACCACAGGACATAATCAACAGTATAGAACGTAGAAAATCCTTCAGGAAAAATAAGCAAATTTCTTCAACAACAATAAATATTGTAGAGAAAAACTTTTAGATTAAATGAGACATCAACCAATCACTAAATCAATTACCTCTTTCATTTTATCTGACTCTCAATTCAAACAAGCAAAGTGTGTGTGTGTGTAATAATCTGGGAAATGTGAATACTGATCATAATATTAAGGAATTATATAATAATATATAACTCCAATGTCAAGCTATTGGGTTTTTGGTATGATAATTCTAAATATTTTGAAGAATTTTCTCTTATAGAGATACATTCTGAAATATTTACAATACAAATGAAATGACATGGTGTCCAGAATTTACTTTTAAATATCCTGGGGGTGGGGAGGGCGGAGAGGATGGCGTGTGCGGGGGTGCACATGAAACAAGTTTGGCCATGAGTTGATAACTGCTGAAACTGGTGATGGCCATGAGGCAGCACTGTACTATTTTACTTATGCATGTGAAGTTTTCTGTAATAAAAACCTAAAACTAAGAACAGCAAAAATTAACGTGAAGTGGCTCCCAATGGCCAAGAATGGGATACTACGAGTATCAGAAAGAAAAATGACTCCAAATAGACTGAAAAATACCAAAATGCATTTAAGCACTTAAATTCATAAAAAATATAAATTAGAAACCTTACTGATTACCTTTAAAGGTTATAAGGGCAACCAACTCTAAAAGCTGAGAAATAAAGGCAAGGAATTAAGTATGTATTCTACCTTTTCTGTACTAACTGTATTTCAAAGGAACTAAACAGTTGATGTGAGAAAGTTCTTTTTAGAAATCCAATAAACATAGAAGGAATGAAAAAAATCAGAAAATTACCATTTTGCAGCCCTTAATAGATATAGGCAATGATCATTTGTTAATGACTGCTAAAACCTGCTGTGAAAGGCTGATAGGGAACTTGATAAAATTCCCTTAGAAAATTGATGGGGCTAACAACACCTTAACCTGGTGATCATGATTGTTTTTCTTTTTTAACTTTACATTATGTAAATCTTGAAACATTCACAAAAATGCAGATAATGATAAAATGAACCCTCATGTACCTATTATCAGCTTCAATAATTATCAACTCATGGCCAATACGCTGCCATCTACACCCAATTCCTTTCTATATTCAATTATTTTCAAGCAAATCTCAGACATTTCATCCATAAATAATTTCAGTATGTATTTATAAAACAGGGATTCTGAATCTCAGCACTAATATTTCGGGCCAGATGATTTGTTGTTGTGGGTAGTGTCCCTTGTGTACTGTAGGATTTTAGCAGCATCCCTGGTGTCTATCCACTGGATACTGGTAGTAACCCCTGTTCTAGTTCTGACAAGTGGGTGTGAAAGGAGTATCTCCAGACATTACCAAATGTCCCCTGGGGAGGCAAAATCTACCCCACCCATTGAGAACCACTGTTGTAAAACTAAGAATGTTTTTACCACAATACCATTATCACCTAGAAATATTAACAGCAATTCCTGAACATCCATCATAAACTATGTGGACAGTGTTCAAATCATCCTGATCATGCTACGTAAAAAAATTTTTTACAGGTTTTTCAAAGCAAGTTCCACATAACGTGCCCACATTACACTTGGTTGTATGTCTCTTAATTCTCATTTAATCTATAAATTCCCCTGCCTCTCTTTTCTTTGCAATGGATTCAAGGGAGGGCGACAAATTTTAGCTCGTTGATTTGTTTCATAAGTCTATAAAAGTTCTCCCTTTCTGTTTATTTCTTTCTTCCCATTTATTTATGGAAGAGACCAGGTCTTTTGTCCTTTTGAGGTTTCCACAGTCTGGATTTAGCTAACTGTATCCCTGTGCTTTATTTAACATGTTCCTCTGGCATCAGTGTTTCATATAATTGGTGGATATAAAATCTTAGTATTTCATAGGTAATGTCGTGTATTCATCAAATCTTATCACTACAAAGACAGAACTGATATTCAGTGTCTACTGATGTGATGCAAAAGGAAGTTTATAAGTACACAGCACCACCTATGATATATTCTTGCCAAAAATAAAAAATAAACCTGAATCCAATCAAACCACAGATTTACCAATCAGTTTATAGGAAACACAGGGATGGAAGAACATGATAAATAACACCATGGGACACAGTCAGTCAAATTCAGAGTATAGAAAATTGTACAAGACCAATGACCCACTTTGTTTTTTTGGGCTCCAAAATCACTGCAGATGGTGATTGCAGCCATGAAATTAAAAGATGCTTACTCCTTGGAAGGAACGTTATGACTAACCTAGACAGCATATTCAAAAGCAGAGACATTACTTTGTCCACAAAGGTCCGTCTAGTCAAGGCTATGGTTTTTCTGGTAGTCATGTATGGATGTGAGAGTTGGACTATAAAGAAAGCTGAGCACTGAAGAATTGATGCTTTTGAACTGTGGTGTTGGAGAAGACTCTTGAGAGTCCCTTGGACTGCAAGGAGATCCAACCAGTCCATCCTAAAGGAGATCAGTCCTGGGTGTTCATTGGTAGGACTGATGTTGAAGCTGAAACTCCAGTACTTTGGCCACCTGATGCAAAGAGCTGACTCATTTGAAAATACCCTGATGCTGAGAAAGATTGAGGGCAGGAGGAGAAGGGGACGACAGAGGATGAGATGGTTGGATGGCATTACCAACTCAATGGACATGGGTTTGGGTAGACTCCAGCAGTTGGTGATGGATAGGGAGGTCTGACGTGGTGCAGTTCATGGGGTCGCAAAGAGTCGGACACGACTGAGCGACTGAACTGAAATGAATGACCCACTTTCTATCATAAAGAGGAAGAAAAAAATAAAAAGGGATAAGAAAATGTTATAGACCATAAGAGACCAATTTTAACACATGGACCTCAATTGAATCCTGATTTAAAAACACATTTTTTTAAAAGATATTTATGGGACATTCATGGAAATCTAAACATTTATTGACTATTAGGTGACATTGCAGAGTCAGTGCTAATTTTTTGGTATGATATTGTGGCTACGTTAAAAAAAAAAAAAAGAATCCTGCCAGAGATAAATACTGAGGTAATTATGAATGAAATACCTAGAATTTGATTTTAAATTTGCCAATTAGGAGGGGGAAGGGTATAAAAAACAGGATTGACCATATGCTGCTAATTATTAAAGCTGAATGACTGGTACCTGGGGTTCATTATATCATTCTCTCTACTTCCGTATCTGTTTGAAAGTTTCCATAATAAAAAGCTTTTTTAAAATATCAAGTTCCCCTGGCTATAATGATAGCTTGGAAAGCATCAGAAACTATTCAGGGGGCTCCTGTAGTAGTCCATTTGAGAGGTGAAAGCAGCCTGCACTAGATTACAGTACAAACAGAGAAAAGTAGAATTCAGTAGACATTTGGAAGGTAGAATCGACAGGGCTTGCTAATTCATTAAATATGCAAAGTGAGAGAGAGTCAAGGACACTGAAGAGGCAGATTTGGGGAGGAAGGCTGGGGTTTGAGGTACCTGTGGGACCTAGCATAGAGATAGCAGCTGAAGTCCTGGGAGAGGAAATATGAAGGATGAGAACCCCACATAAGGAAAGGATGCCTGGGACAGAGCCCTGAGGAACCCCCAAAGTTTATCTGTTCACTGTACAGGAGCTTGTTCTCCATGTATCTAGGCTGAGATGTGTACACAGGTGGAAGGGGGAGACTGGTAACAGGCAGGGACGGGGGCAGCTGGGAGTTGGGGGTAGAAGATGTGCCTGTGTCTGTGTGTGCATATGAGGGGAGAACCTAGATCACAACTCCACCCCCTTGCCAGTTTGCCCTTCTTTCCAGACATGGTCTGTCTCCACAGGGCCCCCAGATGGGCTGACCCTCTCTCTGGACAGCTGGGAAGATGACCCCACCCCCGAGGCTTGAACCTCACCTTCAGATCCTCACACAGGTCGCCGTAGTCAATCTCGATGAGGGCCTCTCGTGCATAGATATTGGAAGTCCGTTGGGAGCCACTCACTGAATCCTCCCCTTGGGAGCTACCCTGCAATAGTGAGAGTCAAATGCAGCTGACTGGCCATAAGAGTACTCCTCTAGAGGGGGGCTTCTTGGCAGCCTTTGATGCCTTTGAGAAGCACCTTGATAGAAAGCACTTGTGGTAGAAGGAAGAGCAGCTTTGATGGCAGAAAGCCCTGAGTTCAAAATTGGGCTCTACCACTGACTCATGGTGTGACCCTGGGCAAGACATGCTGTTGCTCAAATCCTCATTGAAACACACAAACCCTCATCTGTAACATGGGACCATGCCTGCCTGGCAAGGCTGTGCTTAGGATTAGAAGTAGTTATATCATGTGCTACCATGATGCCTGGCACACTGCCAGTGTTCAGAAGATTTTTCTGAATTAAATGGAAAGCTATTTGGGAAGAAAGGAGGGAGAAACACATGTGGGACTGAGATACATGTTCAGGTGAAAGACAAGATATCTACAGACCTCCTCTCAGTTAACAGTCCTGCCCTCTTGCTATCAAGCCTCACTTCCAGTGGATAAAATGCCTTGGCTCTTCTATTGGCTTGTGTCTGTCCCTTTCCCATAACTATGCTTCATCACCTTTGCGTTGCTGCTGTCCCTTACCCAATCCTCTCCTGACCATCCTCTCTCACTGTAGCTAAGTTACCATCCCTTAGGACCCTCAGCTTCCATCTTCCTTTGCTCTTGGGATGAGATGGTTAGATAGCATCACCAACTCAATAGACATGAATTTGAGCAAACTCTGGGAGACAGTGAAGGACAGTGAAGCCTGGCATGCTGCAGTCCATAGGGTTGCAAAGAGTTGGACATGACTGAGTGACTGAACAACACCCAATATCCATAATCTGCTGGAACTATCTTAGCTCAGGTCCCTGAGATTCATGAATGATTTCCTCTTCTCCTGGCTTACCTCCCTCTCTACCTACTAACATACACCCTACCCCCAAAACTGCCCTCTCACATCAAGGCTATTACCTTTCACCTTACCTGTCTTCACAGCCTCACCCTGCCTCATCTCCTCTGCATCCCTCCTTTTGTCACTCACCACCCTCACCCACCATCCTTCTCTCTCTCACCTGCCCTCCCTGGCCACCTTCATCCTCCATCTCTGGTTATGTTGTTCACTGCCCACACCCACCACCAGCCATGATACTCACCTCTTCCTGACTGATATCATCCATGGTGCCCTTAGACAGTGGCAACTTGATGTCCTGCATCTTGCAGGCCTGTAGCAGGTTGTGGCGGTCACTGCGCTTCTGTTCAAGCTTGGTCTCAATGGCTGTCACTTCCTTCTGTAAATGGGTCATTTCCCTAAGAAGATTCAGGGAGATAGGTGAGATCCAAATCCAGCAAGCTGCCCATAATACATACTTCCCCCAAGCCCAGACCTGAACCCACTCACTTGTTGGCGCCCCCCAGTTTCTTACGAATCTCCTCCATCTCGTGGTTCTTGTCATTCACCTCTGACTTCTTGGCCAGGTGCTGGTTCTTCAGGTCTTGTAGCTGGGCCATGGTCTCATCTATGATCTTCATATGTCTTTGCTCCTCCTGGGCCCAGCAGGGGGAACAGGACAAGAAGTGAAGGCTTTCCCTCCATTCCCACTGGAATGGAATGGAGTCTTCTCCCTCTGTGCCCACCCTTTCTACCAGGTAGTTTGTTGGAATCTATCTTCAATGAGCTCTGCTTTTACAAACCCCCATCACTCCTCTGGCTTCGTTTACCTTTTTCCAAATTATTTTGTTGACCTCCCCCCAACCCCAATATGCAAACTGCCTGCTGTAGAAATGTTCAAAGTATAAAAAAGTATGAAGTAGGATGAAAAAAAGAAATTACTTGAAATCCCACCAGGCAGAGGTAACCAATTAACATTTAGCCTGCTGCTAGGTCGCTTCAGTCGTGTCCGACTCTGTGCGACCCCATGGACTGCAGCCTACCAGGCTTCTCCGTCCATGGGATTCTCCAGGCAAGAACACTGGAGTGGGTTGCCATTTCCTTCTCCAATGCATGAAAGTGGAAAGTGAAAGTGAAGTCGCTCAGTCGTGTCCGACTCTTAGCGACCCCATGGACTGCGGCCTACCAGGCTCTTCCATCCATGGGATTTTCCAGGCAAGAGTACTGGAGTGGGGTGCCATTGCCCTCTCCGAACATTTAGCCTATCACCTCCCAACATTACTTACAGACAAGTCTATATAGTTGAGACTAAATTATAATTAAAAGTCTATATTCTGACTTAATGTTATTTAAGCATCTTTTCCACATCAACATTATACGACCAACAACAACATCAATGTTTTTAAAAAGCATAATACTGTATGTTTTCCATAAGTACACATATAAGAGGACTTCCCTTGTGGCTCAGCTGGTAAAGAATCTGCTGCATTGCAGGCGACCTGGGTTCAATCCCTGGGTTGGGAAGGTCGCTGGAGAAGGGAAAGGTTACCACTCCAGTACTCTGGCCTGGAGAATTCCATGGACTGTATAGTCCATGGGGTCGCAAATAGTCAGACATGACTGAGAGACCTTCACTTTAACTTTTCACACATATAAGAATGTAATTACATGACTGAGGGACTTTCACTTTTCACACATATAAGAATGTAATTAATGCCTATAAAGTCTGGAAGAATACACTCTATATGGCACTGGCCCTAGGAAGAGTAAAAGGACTGGGATTGAGAGTGGTCAGTCAATGGGGATTATAATCTTACTTATTATGTTCTGATTTTTTTTTTAAGGAGAACATTTTCATTTTGATCTGAAAGTCACAGAAGGGGATATATCTGCAATGCACAAGAAATAATATGCATATAGAGAGTGCAAATGCTAATATGGCAAATAATGACTGATGAATCTTGGTGACAAGTAGATGGGAGTTCTTAGTACTATTTTCGCAACTTTCTGCTAAATTTAAAACGATTTCAAAATAAAAAGTCAAAAAGAAATAGATGATTCTGGATCATCTACATATCTACCTACTCCTGCCCCAGGATTTTACTACCCAATCTCTATTTGCATTGAAGATTGCAGTGACACCAAAGAAGGCTACTTCAGTCATCAGGGTTTAATGGAGGAAAAAAAAAACAACAACAAACAAAACCATACAACCAACAACAAACAAAGGCAGACATAAAAGTCAAATGATGTACTTAAGCCAAGTGAGAATCAAATCACCTCAGGTAGGGATGTTGCAAGGAACTAAAGTTTCACAGCAATTTAGGGAATTCCCTGGTGGTCCAATGGTTGACTCTACATTCCCAGTGCAGGGGCCTGGCTTTGAGTCCTGGCCAGGGAACTAGATCCCAAGTGCCACAACTAAAGATCCTGCATGCCCTAACGAAGAACTGCAGCCAAAGAAATTTTTTAAAAAATATTCCATAGGAATTTAAAGACAAGGGGTGTGGGTAAATCAGTCGTCAAATAACTGGTGGAACAGGCGTGCTTGACTCAAAGAAACTGAGCCATGGCAGTCAGCACAGGCACACTGTGAATACGAACTCAGTTTCAGCAAAACACCATCACCTGTTGCACTGAGTTCATGTGGTTAATTATAAAATTAATTTGGAAGTTTGTCCTGCCTTTTTGGTTAAGTGGTATGTTTGTACATATTTAACATTAAGGATATTTTAAGCCAATATAAATCTTTAAAAGAGGTCAGTATATTACTCAAATTTGAAACTATTAAACTACACAAATACTTACATGAATGTAGCATAATTTGCTTCAATCCTAATTCCTAGGAGACATGGGAGTTTCCTATATGGAACTATAAATATTTGTCACTAATTATCAACCTGTGTGCACAAAGCTATGCCAGCACTTTGGATCTCCTCAGGTATTAGTGAGTTAGGAGAAATGTATTCTGAAGACTCTCAATGGATGCTGCCATATGGCCTAAGAATGTCGGTCTCTTGTGCAACATGCTAGTATCCTTTTTTTTTTTTTTAAATCTTGGGTGATGTGATAAGAAACAAATTACATGTAATTATTGTTTTAATTTGCATTCCTTTGAGTTCTACTAAGGCTCAATTGGAGAAGGCAACGGCACCCCACTCCAGTACTCTTGCCTGGAAAATCCCGTGGGTGGTGGAGCCTGGTAGGCTGCAGTCCATGGGGTTGCTAAGAGTCGGACATGGCTGAGTGACTTCACTTTCACTTTTATGCATTGGAGAAGGCAATGGCAGCCCACTCCAGTACTCTTGCCTGGAAAATCCCATGGGTGGCAGAGCCTGGTAGGCTGCAGTCCATGGGGTTGCTAAGAGTCGGACACGGCTGAGTGACTTCACTTTCACTTTTCACTTTCATGCATTGGAGAAGGAAATGGCAGCCCACTCCAGTACTATTGCCTGGAGAATCCCAGGGATGGGGGAGCCTGGTTGGCTTCCATCTATGGAATCGAGCAGAGTTGGACACGACTGAAGCGACTTAGCAGCAGTAGCAGCAGCAAGGCTCAATTATGGATATGTATTTATGGGTTATCTGAATCTCTCCTTGAACTGTTGATGCCACTCATTTTTCTCCCTATTTAGGTCTTGGTGTTTTTCTTATTTAGAGGAGGGCTTTATAAATTATGGATATTATCTCTTCTAATTTTTTCTCCTAGTTTTTAGTTTTTCATGTTCTCCTTTCTTACCTTCTTGAGCTTTTCTATCTCATTTTCATCTTTTTTCACTGTCTGCTCCCACATGTGCACTTTATCCTGGTCCTCCTTCAGTTGGTTCTTTTCAAAATCCAACTGGATACCCAAACGAGTCTTCTGATTCTCAAACTCCAAACTGTGGGGAGAAAGGAGAACAGGGCACAGGGACTCAGTTACTGCTGAATATAAGTCACCACTGAGCTCATCCACACAGATCCATATAAAACTGTCCCCTCAAGTTACAAAACTAAGTTCCCTGGCCTAGCTTTGTAGATACGGCACAAGGCAGCAGAGGAGATTGGGCCAAACTCTGTTAATTTTCCTTTAAACACTGGCGCCCTGCCCCAACAAGTTCCTAGAAGCGGATATAAAAAGGTCCACCTGAATCCACTAGCTATGTTAATTCCTATTTATTAAGCTTCTGTGTAGTTTACATACATTACCTCTAATCCTCTAATAATAGCTCTACAAATAGGCATTATTATCCCATTTCTACAAAAAAGGAAACTTGAGCCAAGAGGTAAAAGACTTTGCCTAAGGCCATACAGCTAGCAAATGTGAGATCAGATCCCAGTCTATAAACACCAAAACCTGGGATTCTTCTCCTATGGCATCCTTACAGGATAATGTGGTAGGATAAGAGCATTGGTATCCCAACTCTGCCATTTACTGGTAGTGAATCTCAGACAAGTTAATTATATCTCTTTACCTGTTTTTTCAACTGAAAAATGGAAATAACAATAGTACTTACCTCAGTTATTGGGAATTAATATGTATAAAATTTTTAGAACCTTGCCTAGTACACAGTAAGTACTCAATAAATTTTAGTTAATATCACCATCTCCAGGCTGACTGACTGTATTCAGTTCATGGGCTTTGACTCTTTCTAACTGTCCCCAAACCCCTGCATATACCTCTGCCCCAAGATTCCAGAACTTCTACGAGGGCAGAGATTGGATAGTAAAAAAAAAAAAAAAAAAAAAGGAGAAAACAGATCCCTGGTAGTTCCCTCCTCCCTAACTCTTTAGAAACTAAAAAAGTATGCAACTAGCATACACAGATATTAGCAGGACAGGCAGGGCTAACTTCCAACTGCCCCTCCACCCCCCAATATGGTGTGACAGATGTTGCCAGATGTCATGCTAGCAGCTTAAACCTATTAGTCACTATAATCCAAATAGAATGTAATTAACTCTATAATTTTGAGCTATGCAATTTTAAGTTCAATCTCTTAAGAATGACTCATAAAGCCTTCTGTGATCTGGCCCCTGCTGACCTCTCCAACACCCCCACCTTCCTCCTGACCCCATTTTTCCGCTCCAGACATTCAATACTTAGTTTACAGAACAAGGCATGCTCTCTCACACCTCTGAGCATGCTGTTCTCACTGCTTGGAACTCCCTTCTGTGTACTGCCTGGCTGGCTAAATCACTCTATAGGTCCCCAGTTCATCACTCCTTGTTCTGTAAAACCTTTCCTGAGGATTGCGAACACGTTCTTCGTTTCTATTATACTTTGTTGAGTTCCTCCCTTTTGGGTGCAGTTGAGTTAATCATACCCCAGAGTTCATGTAACTTTTATGATCACTGTCTGTATGAGACCTTTCCCTTGTCTCCTTGGGTTCAATCAGATTTCTACTATTATGTTCCCAACAGTGAGCAAATACACAGAAATGATGTACATTATACACAGATAGGTAGATACATACATATGTATATAACCTTAAAATGCATATACTTGTAAAAATGTCGCTTTTAAATTTACACAAATGTACAGTGTTATAAATTTATCCTTGTTACTCTGTAAATCTAGTTCCTGTCTGAACAGAGTATTCCATAGTCTGTACAGTCATCACATTTAACTTGTATTTCCCTGCAGTGACAGCTGTCTACATTGCTATCAACGTCCCACTATCACAAAGTACGCCAAGATGAACAACT
This sequence comes from Bos javanicus, assembly GCF_032452875.1. Lineage (NCBI taxonomy): Eukaryota > Metazoa > Chordata > Mammalia > Artiodactyla > Bovidae > Bos > Bos javanicus. Next base: position 93,125,732 of record NC_083897.1, read on the forward strand.
CTGAATCTGTCTCTTTGAGACCTGGTGGCCAAAACTCTTTGGGATAGAGACCCAAGGAGTGGCTCTGCTAAGTCAAAGGGTTCATGTAGACTTATTTTCACCAAATGCTGCTAAGTTGTTTTAATTTGAATTTATCTGATTAGGAATGAGACTGGACATCAACTCACGGTTGTTAGCCATTCGAGCTTCTCTTTCCATGAAATGCTATATGTGACTACATCCTGTTCATTCTTCTACTGAGTCTCTAGGTTTTTTTTTTTCCTTCTTGTTGATCTACAGTTCCTTGAACATTTTCCTCTGTACTTTCTATCTACCTAAAGTACAGCATTATTCTGAAATTGCTAATCTACTTGTTTATCTCCTCCACTATCCCCAAAACTCCCTCAGGACAGGGACAGTCTCTGATTCAATTCTATATTTCTTGAGCCTGGCTTGGGGGTAGGAGACCAATGAACTGTTACAATATGGGTGATGGGCTGACTGAAGCCCAGGATTCAAGGGGTGACCTCCTTCAGAGAGACTGTCATGTTCATCTATCTTACCCTCATCTCCCCACTGTTTCCAATACCTAGCACAGGACAACTTGGCACAAGGTTGGTTGAACAAATGAATAATTAAAGTGGGAAAGAAAAGAGAAACTTGCTTTGTTCTTACTATTCTTCCAACCTAGAACTTTGGCCCTCCTCTCACTCATCACCTATTAGGATAATGACAATAATAAAAGCTAGTATCTATTGGGAGTTCCCTGGGTGGTTCTAGTGGTTAGGCTTTCACTGCTGTGGCCTATTATCTACTGCTCTTAGTAGGTGCTAAGTATTATGCTAAATACTTTATAAAGATTAAGCCCAACCTCTGATCCACCTGACAATCTATGAGATAGGTATCATTATTATCCCATCTGACACATAAGGAAACTGGGGCTTAGAGAGGTCATTATCCAAGATAAATGAACTTTGGGGCTGGGATTTTAATCCAGGTAAACCATGTTTAAAGCTGGCACTCTTAATCCCTATACTGTGACACGTGCTTCCCTGATGTCCCTGTTCTTTAAAGGTGACTACAATAAATGTCCATCATTCTAAAAGCTGCTCCTTACCTTATGATGGTATTTGACTCCCCAGATGTCAGGCTAGGGGCTCAAGGATACCTCAATCTCCCCCTTCCACCCAGACTTCCACCTACCGCTTCTTGGCAATTTCATTCTGCCGCTTCACCTTCTCTTCCTCAAACTCCCGGATATTGCGCACACCAATCTCCCGACAAAACTCTTCAAATACTTCATCCTCTACCTAAGGAGAGAAGCAAGGGAGAGAAAAGGCCCTTTGGGTCAGAATGCTGCTTCCAATCCTAGTCCTGCCCGTGCTGAGCAGGTACATCCTCTACCAACCTGGTTCATCTTCTCCTTTAAGTCTTTCATTTCCCTCTCTCGGCTCTGGATGATCCTCTTGATATCATTGATTCGAGGCCCAAAGTTGGCTAGCTCACTCTCCAGCTTGGACTTTTCCTATAAGAAATGGAATTGAGAGGACAAAAGAGACCAGGATCCTTAGAGAAAGAGCCACCCTGTGTGTACCAGTCCCGTGGACAAAAAGGGCTAACTCTCCACACACTGAGAACCTGACTTAGCACTGCTCCACTCAAGGCTGCATCATCTCTCGAACCATCATATGGCTTCCTTCCCTGGCCTCCAGTCTGTCAGCTTCAATCCAAAAGGCTGGGCACACAATAAACATTGTTATTTACAGGTCTACACTTTCCTCATCTATAACCCTTGGAGCCAGGTGTGTCCTGGAATTTACTTTTTGATTTTAGAAAAATGACATATATACTACATATTATATAACACCTCCAGAGTGGTCTGGGAAAGCACCCATGATCAAACACATTAATATAGCTAGAAAAGTACCTCCACTCACAGGGACTGAAATATCTGTAGCTCACTTTCAAAACTCAGAAGAAACTCAAATATTTGCTGAATGAATTAATTAGGTTAATAGCACCTAACATTTACTGAACATTCACTTGGTACAAGCAATCAGTCTAAATACTTCACATGTATTAACTCATTCAATCTGTGCAAGAACCCTATAATTTTACAGATTATTTACAGATTAAGATGAAAAAATGGACACTGAGAGGTTTGTTTGTTTTTGTTTGGTGTTTGTTTCGTTCTGTTCTTTGAGTATCTGTAATACATGCATTTGAAAAAGACGTTTCTGGAATATATTTTTCAAAAAACTCTTACAAACCAATATAAAAATGATCAAAAGATTTGAATATTGAGAGGTTTAGTAACTTGCCTAATACCATAGAGCCAAGTCCTAAACTCCTGACTGTCTAACCCTATGCCATCTACTCCTGGTTTCTAGGAACAAATTGGGAGGAGAGAGGGATGAGGGACAACTTCCCCACCCCTAGAAAAGCCTAGACCAGGAATATGAGGATGGCCATTGGTGAACAGGGCTGAAAGTCAGGCCCCACCTGCAGATTAAGGGCCAGATGCCGTGTCTTGGTCTGTTCTAGGTCACTCTGTGAGTACTTGAGCCGCATCTGCAGTCCGTGGGCCTGAGACTGCACCTGACGTAGTTCTGCCTCTTTTCGCTTTGCCTTCATCTGCTCCTGAAGTGGACAAGAGGGAAAGGCTAGGTGGTAAGAATGTGGTCGGCTGGCCTGGGCTTAGGACCCCATTTCTAGGGACAGCCCTGCCTGTGGCTTACCTTCAGCTCTTCTGTCAACCGCTCCTTTTTCTCTTTCAACTTGTCTACTGCTTTCTCATCCCAGCGTCGGGCCTTGGCCTTCAGGTCACTGGCCCCGCCAGAGATCACCCCTGACTTCTGGAACAGGGTCCCATCCAGTGCCACTGTCTAAATACAGCAGGGAAAAGACAGGAGTGGGGAGAAGCTGAACAAAGGAATCACCAATACTAAGCCTATCCAGTTACAATGTGGCAAGGGAATCCATACCTTGTGGCGCTGGTGGCCTCCAAAGGCAATGCGGCGGGCATCCTCCACATTGTCACAAACAAGGGCATTGCCACAAGCATACTGCAGGGCCTTTTTGATGTGAGGTGGCTCATAGCGAATCACATCAATCACCAGCTTTGCCCCCTTCAGCTCCCGGAGTTTCTCATCTGTAGGTTTTACCTGTGAGAAAAAGCTTAGTTAAGTGGCTGAACACGGAGGGCTAGGAGGAGCAGCCCTCTCACAATGCCCTGACCCCATCACCACAAGCCTCACCTCCAGGTAATCAAGAGGCAAGAAGGTCTCAGGCTCCCCACGCTGCTCCTTGATATACTGAATGCAGTCCCGGCCTGTCTTCTCTGAGTCCACAATAATAGCATCCATGTTCTTGCCCAAAACCTTGGTTACTGCAATCTGATACTTCTTTTGTGTGGGCTGGCAGAGGTCAATGAGGCGGCCGTACTAAGGAAAGTCAGAAGAGTGAATGAATCATGAAGTTTTTGAGAGCTGGCTCAGGTACCTTAATTCCCAGCTTAGAAGAGGGATGGCAGGTCAGAATCTCTATCAGGAGCACAGTCCCCAAACTATGGAAAAAAGGCCTACTCTGGCCCCAAAGCAACAACTTCAGGCAGTCATGTCTGAATCCAAAATGATCTTTCTAAACCTCACTTTTACCATTTCACAGACCACTGCCACTGCAGGCATTATGCAACTTAATTTGGTTCCACAAATAAAGAGCACAATAAATGCAACGTGCTTGAATCATCCCACATTACATTTATTGTGCACTTTATTTCTATTATTATTACATCAGCTCCACCTCAGATCATCAGGCATTAGATCCTGGAGGTTGGGGACCCTTGATCTACGGAAATGATCAAGAAATATTTGTAGAACCCAATTAAGTTGAACCCAGGGATGGAATTACAGTAATAGAGGGATAAGATTTAGGGAATCTGGAAACTCAGGATTTCATTCAAGAGGCCAAAAGAACCTAGTAAATGAGCTGACTGTTATATGCTTAAGGAGCTCACACTGAAGCCTGCACAGAGCTATTGATACATCCTGGGAACTAATTCCTGCCCTGCAGCCCCTTCCCTCTTCCAAAGGCCTCTTCACTTTCTCCACCTCCCATAAAGGAGTAGACACAAGCAAGACAAAACTTTCAGAAAGACACAACTGGTGCAATGAAAAGAACACAAGGTTAAGAATCAGAACAAGTTGGGTTTGAATTGCAGTTCTTATACATATGAGCTATGCTGTTTTGAGCAAGTCATTTAACCTCTGTGACCCTCAGTTTTCCCCAGTTGTAAAAATGGAATTAGCAATCTGTCCTCATGGGGCTGCTGGGAAAATTATCTGACAGTGAGTATGAAAGAAGGTGGTCAGGAAATGAGTTCCCTTTCCACTCTTACCACAGAACCAGGGTACAGGCGCTTGATGCTTTCCATAATTTCTGCCTTTCGCTGTTGGCGGCTGCTCTCCTGGCGATCGATGCGGGCATCCCCTAGCTGCTCCATTACCTGGTTCAGCTCCTTATTAATCTCATCAATACGCCGCTTGGCCATCTCCACCTCCTCTGTCAGCTCCCCCTCTAGTTTCTTCTGTTCCTCTAGAGACTGCCTACAAAGTAAGGAAATACCGGGGTTACCCTGGCTGGCCAGAAAATATTCCTGGCCGAGAGGGACTATGAGGGTCCTTCCTGGGGAGGGGCAGGACAGGTAGGGTTCACAAGAACAGGCCTGGAGGTAAGAGGGAATGTTACAAAGCCACATACTTGCTGGTTGTGATGTATTCCTCTAGTTTCTCAATCCGTTTCTGATTCTCTTCAATCTCCCGCAGCTTTTGCTTGATCTTGGCCTGGGAGAGAGACAAAAACACTACATCACCATAGGCTGAGCAAGTTAAGGCCCAGACCATGGAGTCCTGGCTCATCCCCCATATGCCTACTCATCCTAAGAGCCTAACAATCACAGACAATCTGTCACTAGTATAAGGGGCCTACTAAAAATCGGATATACAAACAGTGTTCAGTGTGCCTCTGCTAACTGACTGGGGCCACCATGGGCCCATGAGACCCCCTCACAGGTGTTCTACCCAGCCTGGAACATCTTCCTCACCAATCAGGGAGGCTCAAACCAAGACAAAGTAAAGCTTTCTGGGATTTCTGCACTTCTGCTTTATCATCTATAAAATACAGGTACCCTCCACTTCATAGAACACACACTAAGTGCTTAACATGTATTAGCCACTGATTCTATGTGTGTGTGCCCTCAATTGCTCAGTCATGTCCTACTCTTTGCGGCCCCATGGACTCTAGTGTGCCAGGCTCCTCTGTCCATGGAATTTGCCAGGCAAGAATACTGGAGTGCGTTGCCATTTCCTACTCCAGAGGATCTTTCCGACCCAGGGATTGAACCCTTATCTCCTGAATTGGCAGGTGGATTCTTTACTACTAGCATACCTGGGAAGCCCCTAGCTATTAATTCATGTCTAATACCTTCTTTTAAACACTTGAAAGTGCTTAGCACAACGCCCGGAGAAGGCAATGGCACCCCACTCCAGTACTCTTGCCTGGAAAATCCCATGGACAGAGGAGCCTGGTGGGCTGCAGTCCATGGGGTTGCTAAGAGTCGGACACGACTGAGCGACTTCACTTTCACTTTTCACTTTCATGCACTGGAGAAGGAAATGGCAACCCATTCCAGTGTTCTTGCCTGGAGAATCCCAGGGACGGGGGAGCCTGGTGGGCTGCCGTCTATGGGGTCGCACAGAGTCGGACAGGACTGAAGTGACTTAGCAGCAGCAGCACAATGCCTGGAACATTGTAGGCTCTTGAAATATTATAATAACTTTCCATCATTCCTATTATTTTACTATTATTGTTATTAGGAAGGCGGTAAGTGAAATATAATTGAAAGTGTGGGCTTCCGGGACTTCCCTGGTGGTCCAGTGGCTAGGACTCTATCCTTCTACTGCAGGGGGTGCAGATTCAACCCCTGGTCAGAGAACTAAAATTCCACATGCCACAAGGTACAGCCAAAAAAAACCCAAAAAAGTGTGGGCTACACTGCCCAGGTTCATATCCCAGTTCCACCAGTTAATAACCTTAGGCAGGGACCTCCCTGGTAGTCCCATGGTTAAGAATTCACCTGCCAATGCAGGGGACAGAGGTTCGATCCCTGGTCCAGAAGATCCCACATGCTGCAGAGAAACTAAGCCCATGTTCCACAACTACTGAGCCAGCATTCTGGAGCCCAAGAGCCACAACTACTGAAGCCCGTGGGCCCTAGAGCCTGTGCGCCTCAAAAAGAGAAGCCACTGCAATGAGAAGCCTGAGCACTGCAACTAGAGAAAGCCTGCAAGCAGCAACTAAGAACCAGGACAGCCAAAAACAAAACAGACAAATAAATAAATCTTTTAAAAGATGACTGCATATATGTAAAAAACAGTGCCTAGTACACAGTAAGAGCTTGCCTTTTGTTGTTTAGTCGCTGTGTCCAACTCTTTTGAGATCCCATGGACTGTAGCCCGCCAGGCTCCTCTGTCCATGGAATTTCCCAGGCAAGAATACTAGAATGGGTTGCCATTTCCTTCTCCAGGGGAATGTTCCCAGGGACCAAACCTGTGTCTCCTGCATTAGCAGGCAGATTCTTTACCACTGAGCCACCAGGGAAGCCCATGCTAGATGTTAACTATGGTCATTACTGTTAAGACTATCGTTACTTCCTTTTCTCTGGACCATCACCCCTAATCTTGTAAGGCATGCCCACCTCTGTCTCTACTTTCTTCCGTTCTTCCAGATCCAGCCGGTCCTGGTCAGCCTTCTGGTCTCGATTGAACTTCTCCAGCTCCTGGGCCAGGGTAGCTGCTCTCTTGCTGGCTTCTTCTTTCAACCGGTGATATTTCTTCACCTGTGTCAGGGACAGGGATGACCAAATCAGTCCTGTCAGCCTCGCAATCTATTTGCCCATCCCCGCACCCCTCAGAGCTTACCTGATTCTCCTCCAAGGTCAAATCTCTGCCCTGACTCTGACTTTCCTCTTCCATCCGTTCCTCAAACTCCTGCCGAGCTTTCTCCACTGACAGCATCTCCTTTTCCAGCTCATCCATGTCACCTTTACGCTTCTTATAATGCTTCTGAGCATTCTGTAGTGACTTTTTGGCTGCTTCCAACTTCTTGATTTTGTGGGAAGTATTTTCCTTGGCCTTGATGTACTGAGGCCGCTTCTGGTTCAGCTCTGAGTCCTTCTCCCTTTCACCAGAGGGGAGGGGGAACCAATTAGCTCAGTGGGAGAAGGGAAGATTCCAAGGCATTTTAATCCAAAGGGGGATTAGGCGCTTCCCTTCCAAGCCTCAGGGAAGTGCCTAAAAGAACAGGGCGGATGCCCAACAGATCCTGTGATGGCTTCAGCCTGGCATTCCAGCCACTCTAGAAGGTAAAGCTACCACCCCTGCCTCAACCCTAGGCAGGCCAGACCTCTCGGTAACAACTCCCAAAAGTACCCTGTGTTCACGAAACTGTTCCCCATCTGATCTAACCTTTTCAAATTTCTGTTCTTTGACCTTCAAGCTCCAGTTTTCCTCTTCTAGGAAGGGACTATCAGTCACAAGTGGCTTCCCATCACATCTTCTTGGCAAAGCCACCACCCTTTTCAAGTTCTCCTTTTCCGAGTTACCTATCTACATGGAGTCTGAGTACTTAAATACTCTATCTGTCTAACATGCAAGTCAAGAAATGTGCCTGATTCTAGCCAAAGCCAAGTCAAGGGGAAGATGCTTCCCACAAGTCGCAGGCTCAGTCCTGCCACTTACTTGATCTCCTTCTCAATCTGCTGTTGTTCCCGCATCATTTTGCCCAGCTCCTTCTTCTTCTCCTTCAGCTCATCCTCTACCTTGTCCATCCGCTTTTTGTCCTTCTCTATCTCCTTGTTCTTAGAGGCCAGTTCTTTGTTGAGCTTCTCAATTTCCACTTCGTTATGATAAAGTTTGAAAAGCTGCAACTGTACCTGAGCTCGCACCACCTCATCCTTCAGGCGCTGGTAGCGGTCAGCCTGTGCAAATAGAGGTGTGGAGGCAGGGGTGCATCAGTGAGGCACTGGCTTCATCCTGGCCTCTCAGATCCCAGAGGCAACCTGGCCACCTACCTCTTCTTTTTCTTGTTTGGCCTCCTTGCGTTCAGCTGCAATGTTTTTTTTGCGATGGTAATTAAACTGTGTGTCCTCTTCAGCTTTTACCATTTCCTTTTTTCGCTTGTCATATTCCTGGGCCAGCTCCCCAGAGCGACTGATCTCTTCAAAAAGAGCTGTCCTCTCTTTGGGGTTCTTCATGGCAATAGATTCCACAGCACCCTAGTAAAGGTCAAAACACTCTCCCCACTTAGACCCTACTCAGTTCAGTTCCCCTACCCACTCCATCATTCAGAAAATGTTCACTGATCCCTTCCCCACACTGGGTGCCACATTTCACCACTGAGCTTTGAGGACATCCCCTGCCTTTTAATGTACACGGGGAACAGAAGAAATAGAAGCAGAGACAACACCATGTATTATGTGCAGTGACAGCAAGAGTACATAAAAAGAACTAAATGAAGCTTGAGGGTAGATGACTGGTAGGAGTATCTATGTGGGAAGGTTTGCCAAAGGTGATAACTATGTCTGGAAGATGGGGAAAAAACTAAACAAAAAAGTAAGAGACACGAGGTTATTCCACATAAAGGAAAATTAGTATTGCAAAGTCTGCAGGCCAAAGAAAGCAGGCAAATTTGGGGAACTGTAAAAAGTTTAATTAGGCTGGAATGCAGGGCTAGAAGAATATTGGCAGATGAGGGCAGTGAGGTGAGCAAGAGCCAAAGCAGGGCTGTTTCATGAATGACAGGAACTGAATTTCATGCTAAGGCAACAGTTCTCAAATTTTAGTGTGCATCATAATAACCTGCAGCTCTTGGAAAAACACAAACTGCTGGGCCTCACCCCACTGTCTCTGCCCCTATCTGTCTGGGGTAGGGCCTGAGAATGTGCAATTCTAACACGTCCCCAGTTGATGCCAATCTAGAGACTACAATTTGAGAACTGCCATCAGAAGGCAATGAGAAATCACTGAAATGTTTTAAGAGGAAGGAATATTTGTGCTCTCATAAGATGAATTTTAGGGGATGAACAGGAGGGGGTCAGACTGGAGTCAGGAAGCCCAGTGAGGAAGCTGCTACATTAGTTCAGAGAGAGATGAGGAAGCCAGAGATGGAGCAAGTCCAGTGGGGATAGGAAAAAAAGCAGATAGCCAACAACTGTTTAAAGTGCCCACGTGAAGAAAAGCCATCACAATAAGAAGCCTGCACACCACACAGGCACAAACACAGTAGGTCCCGCTTGCCCAACAAGAGAAAAGCCCAAACAGCAACAAACACCCGACACAGTAAAAAAAAAAAAAAAAAAGCCCACCTGGAAGACGAGGAAGTTACGAGCTTTGATAAGTATGCCCAACTTCTCTAATTCCTCACTGTACTCATGTAGCTGGACCACTTTGTTGTTGATCTTGTACTCGGAGGAACCTCCTACAAGACAATGCATGAGTTAGCCAAGGGTCAGGCCTCCCTTCTACCCCAACAAACTAGTCTAGCCACCCCTGTGGACCCAAGGAGAACCTTCTGGCCAGCCTCACCCACCAACAATGACACGGGCAAACGTGCGGTCCTCAGCACCCTCTTCAGAGTAGACCATGCTGACAAAGGCTCGGTTGGCTGCTGGTTTGCCCACAGGAGCTCCGTGGATCAGGTCCCTTAGGGTCTTTACCCGCAGGTTGCTGGTTTTCTCACCCAACACAAAGCTGATGGCATCCATGAGATTTGACTTACCTAAAGGAGGACATGACAAAGTAGAGGAGGGGAAATAAGGGGAGGGAAAAAGGAATAAAAGAAACACTGAGAACAGAAATGTCCTCTAATCACTCAGTGCTTAGACTGTCAGGAGGACAAAATACTGTTTTGCCCCTGTAAAGACTGGGCCTGACCAAAGCCCTGGATCAAAGGCTTAGAAAAACAGCTCCTTTGAAGTTACTACTTACAATAGCCAAAAACCAGAGCCCCATTTAAGGAAATTATATATTCACAAAATAGATCATTCTACAGCTTTTTTCTTTTTTTTTGGCTTTACTGCAAGGCATGTAGGATTTAAGTTCCCCAACCAGGAATTGAACCCACAATCCCTACATTGGAAGTGCAGGGTCCTAACCACTGGACGGCCAGGGAAGTCCTCTACAAACTCTGATGACATGGGAAGATGCCCACAAACAGGAGAAACAAGCATGATACAAAACTCAACAAAGTTTGATCTCAACCAAGTTTAAAAACAAACAAACAAAAACACAGGGGATGAGGGAAGGAGGAAAATGCAGAGCTGTTGCTTGACAAGTATAGTCTTGCAAGATGAAAAGGTTCAGAAGACTGGTTGCACAAAAATGTGAATATATTTCAGTTCAGTTCAGTTCACTCCCTCAGTTGTGTCCAACTCTTTACTACCCCATGAATTGCAGCACACCAGGCCTCCCTGTCCATCACCATCTCCAGGAGTTCACTCAAATTCATGTCCATCGAGTTGGTGATGCCATCCAGCCATCTCATCCGCAATCCCTCCCAGCATCAGAGTCTTTTCCAATGAGTCAACTCTTCGCATGAGGTGGCCAAAGTATTGGAGTTTCAGCTTTAGCATCAGTCCTTCCAATGAACACCCAGGACTGATCTCCTTTAGGATGGACTGGTTGGATCTCCTTGCAGTCCAAGGGACTCTCAAGAGTCTTCTCCAACACCACAGTTCAAAAGCATCAATTCTTAGGCGCTCAGCTTTCTTTATAGTCCAACTCTCACATCCATACATGACCACTGGAAAAACCATAGCCTTGACTAGACGGACCTTTGTTGACAAAGTAATATTTCTGCTTTTGAATATACTATCTAGGTTGGTCATAACTTTCCTTCCAAGGAGTAGGCGTCTTTTAATTTCATGGCTGCAGTCACCATCTGCAGTGATTTTGGAGTTCAAAAAAATAAAGTCGGACACTGTTTCCACTGTTTCTCCATCTATTTCCCATGAAGTGATGGCACCAGGTGCCATGATCTTAGTTTTCTGAATGTTGAGCTTTAAGCCAAATTTGTCACTCTCCTCTTTCACTTTCATCAAGAGGCTCTTTAGTTCTTCTTCACTTTCTGCCATAAGAGTGGTGTCATCTGCATATCTGAGGTTATTGATATTTCTCCCGGCAATCTTGATTCCAGCTTGTGCTTCTTCCAGCCCAGCGTTTCTCATGATGTACTCTGCATAGAAGTTAAATAAGCAGGGTGACAATATACAGCCTTGATGTACTCCTTTTCCTATTTGGAACCAGTCTGTTGTTCCATGGCCAGTTCTAACTGTTGCTTCCTGACCTGCATATAGGTATCTTAAGAGGCAGGTCAGGTGGTCTGGTATTCCCATCTCTTTCAGAATTTTCCACAGTTTATTGTGAGCCACACAGTCAAAGGCTTTGGCATAGTCAAAATAAAGCAGAAATAGATGTTTTTCTGGAACTCTCTTGCTTTTTCCATGATCCAGCGGATGTTGGCAATTTGATCTCTGGTTCCTCTGCCTTTTCTAAAACCAGCTTGAACATCTGGAAGTTCACAGTTCACGTACTGCTGAAGCCTGGCTTGGAGAATTTTGGGCATTACTTCTCTAGAATGTGAGATGAGTGCAATAGTGTGGTAGTTTGAGCATTCTTTGGCATTGCCTTTCTTTGGGATTGGAATGAAAACTGAGCTTTCCAGTCCTGTGGCCACTGCTGAGTTTTCCAAATTTGGTGGTATATTGAGTGCAGCACTTTCACAGCATTATCTTTCAGGATTTGAACTAGCTCAACTGGAATTATTTAACACTAGTGAATTGTACACTCAGAAACGGTGAAGATGGTAAATTTTACGTTATGTGTATTTTAACATTTTTAAAAAGGCATGTCTTTATAGTGATACATGAAGTACACAGCATCACTATGAATTATCTTTCCAAAAATATTCAACTTGAATCTAAACAGACCATTAGACCTACCCCCCAGTTTATAAGAAATACAGCATCTAGAGAAACATGGTACATGACAGCATGAGGAAACCTTAAGGCAAACACAGAATGTGGAATGTTCTACAAGACAACTAGTTTGGTCTTTTTAAAAAGTCAATGTCTTTTGGAGAGGACCATTCCAGAATATAAGGGATTACTGAGCTTCCCTTGTGGCAGAGTTGGTAAAGAATCTGCCTGCAATGCAGGAGACCTGGGTTTGATCCCTGGGTCGGGAAGATCCCTTGGAAAAGGGAATGGCAATCTAGTCCAGTATTCTTGCCTGAAAAGTCTATGGACAGAGGAGCCTGGCAGGCTACAGTCCATGGGGTCACAAAGAGTTAGACACGACTGAGCAACTACCATTTAGCTGACTTTCCTTTCCCTCACCTGGAAAATCTTAAAAACATGACTCAATGGGTAAGCACATAGTTCTCTGTGGGAGTGGCAGTAGCACAGGTGTGACAGGTACGGGTTGTGATCCTGGCTCTGAGAATTAAGTGTGCAGGTGATCACAACCTGTTGTGCCTCAGTATTCTCATCTATAAAACAAAGATAACAGTACCTCCCTCCTAGGGTCACTGTGAGAATTTAAATGTAAGATGTCCGAATAAGTAAAGTACTGATACTTGTCACATAGTGGGGGCTCAACAAATGGCAATCCTATTCTATCCAAACCAGGTCTGGACTCTTAGCTTGGTTTCCCTCATCACAGCAGGACTAGCACAACATGCAGATGAGGAGTCAGTCTTTTAGGCAACCCATTTCCAACCTTTGGGCTTCTCCCATGCTCTCCAAGGATGACAAGAACATCACACAATCAAAGGCCTCCCTACCTGCAACCATTCAATATTGTAAACATTTTTATAACATGCATTATGATCTGAACAATGATAAAATGTTTCAAGGAATGTCTTCTTTGGGGAACTACACAGGCCAGTGATGAAGATATCAAAATACATACCATGAATTCAAGACAGAATAAAAGTTAACAGGTACCAGGTGTCTAGAGCAGAAATTCACTGAAGGGAATCAAAGCAAGTCTTGTGAGTTGCACACTAAAGAACAGGTAAGGGAGGGGCAGTCAGACCAAGGGGTTTTTTTGGAACACTTGCACATACAAATTTACCCATGTTGAAGGGACTGAATGCCAAAACGTGCATCCTGGCTCTTTCCACGGGGGCCACCAAACAAAACCATAAAAAACTGCAATGGAACCCCAAGCATTAGCCATCTAAGAAGATGGGGGGAAGTGGAGTCGTTTTGCCTCTCCTCCCAGGTGACACTTGGTAATGTCTGAAGACATTTTTCATTGTCATACCTGAGTCATGGGGGGTGGTGCTACTGTCACCTAGTGGGTAAAAGCTAAGGAAGCCACTAAATATCCTACAGTGCACAGGATGGACTCCAGAGCAAAGAATTATCTCACTGGAAATGTCAATAGTGCTGCTATAGAGAAACCCTGCTTAATTGAGAGAGAAATCTAGGCAAGTCTCCAGGGAAGGTCATCAGTTAGAGCTACTTTAGCAAGGGAAATCCCTCAGGCTAGGAAGTGATTTAGCTAGAACACTTCTGAGGTGGAGGAACACAGCAGGATTCCAAATAGATAGCTAATGCAGCAGCAGCGGGCAGACAGGAGGAATCCTTGGTATATAATTTAGACAGGGAATTTAGATATGAAATAGAGACTTTACCTGACTACCCTTTCTTCCTTTTCCTTTTCCCCCCAGTTTTAACAAGATATAACAGATGAGCTATTTCAAATCCTAAAAGATGACGCTGTTAAAGTGCTGCACTCAATATGCCACCAAATTTGGAAAACTCAGCAGGGGCCACAGGACCAGAAAAGGTCAGCTTTCATTCCAATCCCAAGGAAAGGCAATGCCAAAGAATGTTCAAACTACTGCACAATTGCACTCATCTCACATTCTAGAGAAGTAATGCTCAAAATTCTCCAAGCTAGGCTTCAACAGTACGTGAACCGAGAACTTCCAGATGTTCAAGCTGGATTTAGAAAAGGCCAAAGGAACCAGAGATCAAATTGCCAACATCTGTTGGATCATAGAAAAAGCAAGAGACTTTCAGAAAAATATCTACTTCTGCTTCACTGACTATGCCAAAGCCTTTGACTGTGTGAATCACAACAAACTGTGGAAAATTCTTCAAGAGATAGGAATACCAGACCACCTTATCTGCCTCCTGAGAAATCTGTATGCAGGTCAAGAAGCAACAGAACTGGAAAGGGAACAACGGACTGGTTCCAAATTGGGAAAGGAGTATGTCAAGGCTGTATATTGTCACCATGCTTATTCAACTTATATGCAGAGTACACCATGTGAAATACTGGGCTTGATGAAGCACAAGCTAGAATCAAGATTGCTGGGAGACATATCAATAACCTTAGATACACAGATGACACCACCTTTATGGAAGAAAACAAAGAACTAAAGAGCCTCTTGATGAAAGTGAAAGAGAAAAGTAGAAAAAGTTGGCTTACTCAACATTCAAAAAACGAAGATCATGGCATCTGGTCCCATCATTTCATGGCAAATAGATGGGGAAACAATGGAAACAGTGACAGACTTTATTTTGGGGGGCTCCAAAATCACTGCAGATGGTGACTGCAGCATGAAATTAAAACACGCTTGCTCCTTGGAAGTAAAGCTATGACCAACCTAGACAGCATATTAAAAAGTAGAGACATTATTTGCTGACTTGTAGTCAAAGCTATGTTTTCTGTTAGTAGTGTATGGATGTGAGAATTGGACCATAAAGAAAGCTGAGCACTGAAGAATTGATGATGCTTTTCAACTGTAATGTTGGAGAAGACTCTTGAGAGTCCCTTGGACTGCAAGGAGATCAAACCAGTCAATCCTAAAGGAGATCAGTCCTGAATATTCACTGGAAGTATTGGAGTTTGAGCTGATGCTCAAACTCCAATACTTTGGCCACCTGATGCGAAGAACTGACTCACTGGAAAAGACCCTGATGCTGGGAAAGACTGAAGGCAGGAGAAGGGGACAACAGAAGATGAGATGGTTGGATGGCATCACCGACTTGATGGACATGAGTTTGAGCAAGCTCAGGGAGTTGGTGATAGACAGGTAAGCCTGGCGTGCTGCAGTCCATGGGGTTGCAAAGAGTCAACAGCGACTGAGCTGAACTGACATACAACACTGTATTAGTTTCATGTGTACAATATGATTCCTTATTTGTATATATTGCAAAATGGCTGGCCCAGTAAGTTAACATCCATCACCTCACAGTTAATATTTTTTGTGATTTTTAAGATCTACTCTTAGCAATTTTGAAATATACAATACAGTATTGTTAACTAAATGACCACTCTTCCTAGAGGCATCCGAGTCACTTATCACATCATCACTTTATTACATCAATCTAATTTCCTGCACAGCACTTATTACAGCCAAAAAATAACTTATTTTCTCCTTTATTATCGTCTTTCCCCTCGAAATATAAGTTCTCTGAAAGCGTGGCTTATTCTATTCTCCGCTGTTTCCACAGCACCTTGATTGAACAAATCCTTATAAAGCAGTAAACATTCAATAAATTTGACAAGCTAAAGACTTCTGACTTTCGACGGTTTCAGGTGTAGGAAAGGGGCTAATTCGAGGCATCTCCACTTCTCAGTTGAGGATGGGGGGGTTCAAGACCCCAAGCACTACCGAGACTGGAGCACGGAGTTCAAAATTCAAAAGTGCCGCCTCCAGAGAAGAGTTTTTAAAAGAAAAAAAAAAAAGGAATTGGAGTGTACCCACGCGAGGCGGGAGGAGGCGCTGGGATGAAGCAAAAGTATACCATTTGGCCCAGAGGCCAGGAAAGGGCCACGAGCGGTCCCACATCTTGCCGGTGGTTAAAACAATGTGCCGGACGCAGCTGCGCCGGCGAGGAATTGCGTGGCCCGCGACTGGAAGCCTGCTCCGGACGCGCCACTTCTGTAGGCAAGGGGCAGTGGGCGGGGTAACGTACATCTCGGCCCGTACCACTCAGGCCGGGACGGGGGTCACGCAATGAGCGGGCAATTGACACCTGAGGAAGAGGTTCGAATCAGAGCACCCGAGAGGGAAAAGCGGGTCCGGATCGAACCTCTTAGAAGGGCAAG
Organism: Bos javanicus; assembly: GCF_032452875.1. Classification (NCBI taxonomy): domain Eukaryota; kingdom Metazoa; phylum Chordata; class Mammalia; order Artiodactyla; family Bovidae; genus Bos; species Bos javanicus. Next base: position 93,141,895 of record NC_083897.1, read on the forward strand.
CAACCTCCTAGGGTTCGCGACATTTCAGGTTGCAAAGGCTGGGTTGTACTACTCTGCTGCAGATAGGGGGTCCAGGCTGGGACGTGAGCAGGGCCGCAGCCAGGCTTATCTCACCAGAGCCATTGGGTCCAATGATGGCGGTGAATCTCTGAAATGGTCCGATAATCTGCCGACCCTTGTACGATTTAAAGTTCTCGATCTCAATCAGCTTCAGGAACCCCATGACTGCGGCAGCGCCGCCGGCGCTAAGAAAGGCCGCGCCGTTCGCCCGCCAACTGGGATAGCCCGCGCGGGAAACACCGCAGTGCAGGCCGGGCGGACAGCAAACCTCGCGAGAATAAGTCCAGGCCTAACGGGATTTTCGACTTCCGGCGCGGGCGGGAACCAAGGGGCGGGGCATTCGGGCAGATATGGCGGTTTTGTTGATCGGTTGCCAAGGCGCGAGGTTATGACTGGCGTTCGGGCCCCGCCCCCTTTTCTTGTTGCTTGGCAGTGCAAACCGCCGCTACAAGCGACCTAATAGTTGAGGAGGCAAGCAGTGCAGTGAGGTGTCTGCAGCTTTGAGGATCCCGGAAAGCTGGCTGACGAGGCCGACCCTTGCTGAGACAAGTCAGAAGTCACAGGAGGGTTATGCCCTCCAGGGCAAGAGGAAGGTGGGAGCCCGGCTGCGGCTTTTGCCTGGCCGGCGGGAAGGTTCAGACTAGAAAAGGGTCGGGAATTGGAATGACCCCAGGGAGGGGAGGACGGAGGGGCCAGCAGGAGGATTCCGTGTTAGAGGAGCTCAAATCTTGCTGAGGTTGGAATTGGAGTGGGGTAGAGTTATACATGGGATAGGGTGTTAACGGGGATGAGGTGTGAATGGAGTCGAGGGAACTCTGGAGCGACGGGGATAAGGGCTGGGGAAAACTGTGGCCAGAGGTACTACCCCTACCCGCGCCACCCCCCACCTCCCCGCCCCGCCACCGCCCGCGCGACTCTCTCCTTCTTCTCCAAGCAGAGTTCAGAGACTGCCGCTATAGTCTTGGACCTAACCTGGGAGCTTTACAATTGGAACTCCTTGATGAGAAAGGTATTTTGTGTGAACCCCTGGGAGTCAGGGTCCCTAAGCCTGTGCTCTCCACCTCTTATCGAATAACTTCTTCCCTTCCCCCTCTTCATCTGTCTTTTCATGCCTCACTCCCATCCAATTCCCTCCTCTCCATCCCCTCTCTGACCAGTCTCTTGCTTCTCTTCCTTTTCTCTGCTCTGCCCTCTACCCCTATCAACCGCCCAGTAGCCCTCCTCCCTCTTTTCCCCCTCTGCCCCTGACCTTTCTGTCCCTTTCCTGTTTCCCATCTTTTCTATCCCTCTGCTCCATCCCATCATGCCCCATTACCTTATTACCTGCTCTTTATTAAGCCATGATGTTAGCAGTTCAAGAAGCTGTCTGTGGAATCCTCCCCTTCAGTTTGACCTTATATTGTGGTGGCAGATGGAATATAAGCAAGCTGGCGTCAGTGCTTAGACTTAGACATGGAAAGGGTCTGGTGGCTGCTACAGCCATTCCTGTAACTATTTTTTAAACGATGTCTGGAGGCTGGGAAGAGTCTTAGGACAAGTCCAGAAAAATGAGAAAGCCTGGTTGATGCAATCGAGTAAATGAAGTTCAGTTGGGAGATACTGGTGTGATCAGGCTGAGGGGATAAAATGACCAAAGGACAGCAATCTCATAATGGACAGGAACTAGAAATCCCATGAATGGCAGAGCCTGGCGGGCTACACTTTGGGGTGGCAAAACAGTTGGACAGGACTTAGCAACTAAACAACAATAACTTCCATTTAAGATGAAATGTAGCTTTTTGGAGAGAAAATCAAATGGGATCCCTACTTCTCACACCATATACAAAATGCAATTCCTAAATAGATTAAAAACTTAAATGAGAAAAGCAAAACTTTAGAAATTTTAGGATATATAGGAGAATATCTTTATCACCTCAGGGGATTTCTTAAATGATAAAAACTTCTGAACTTAAAGTAAAAGATTGGTAAATTTGACTGCATTCAAATTCCTCCAAATTATAACATAAGGTGAAAAGATGATAAGTGCACACAAAAAGCTTCTAAAGTATCAATCTGGGTTCTGTGGAGGGTTTGCAGGTGTTCATTTTGTTGTATTTCATAACTTATATGTGTTAACCATTTTCCTTTGTATGTATCGATCGTTAACATAAATTATTATAAAATAATAACAAAGTGAAAACACAAGCCACAAATTGAAGATGTTTCCCACAGGTAAACTAAGAAATGATTGATGTGCAGAATACATAAGAAAACTCCTAAAATTAATAAGAAGAGGACAAACATTTTTTAATGAACAAAAGATATGAATGGGCACTTCACAGAAGAGAAAGAAAAAATGCCCAAAACACACATGAAAAGATGTTGCAACCTCATCAGCAATAAGGAAAATGCCAATTAAAATTGATAATTATAACTTTATACCCACAAGTTGGCAAAAATTAAAAAGTCTGTAACATCAAGTGTTGCTGAGGATGTGGTGTAGCTAGAGTTTATATGCACTATAGTGAAAGTATAAATTGGTGCAGTCTTGGAAAATAACATTATCTTGTAAAGTTTAAATAGGCTGATGCCCTATGATCCAGCACTTCCACTTCTAGGCATATACTAGGGACACTTCCAGCTGTATATATCTCTCTCTCTTAATCTACAAGTTCCTCTTTTTTGGCAATTAACTAAACTGGATTGTTTGTGCTGCAGAGTCCTAGTCTCTCTTGAACCCGCTTCAGTCAGGCCCCACCAAAAATGTTCTCATCAAGGTCAGAAGCAACCCTCCCCTTCAAATCAGTCAGTTCTCAGTCCTCATCTTATTTAACCCATCATCAGTTGCTCACTCTCTCCTCCCAAAAGCACTTTCTTCACTCAGCTTGTCAGGGAACTCCAGTTTTTAAGCCCATTCCACCTCTCAGAGCCTGAAGCAACTGAGCGACTTTCACACTTCACTTCATCTCACTCGCCACTCAGCCTCCAGAGCTGGCTCCTCCTCTCCCTATCTCCCCTGAGGCATTCTTATCCACCTAGAGTACCTTAGAGATCTCTTACTGCCTCATAGCTTTACATTCCTTGTATCAGTCAGGAAGGGGTGGATTATGCTGAGGTTACAAACAACCTCAAAATCTCAGCGGCTATATGTGGAAGCTAACACATACAACAAACTAGTGAATATAATATAAAAGGAGCAGACTTACAGATACAAACTAGTGGTTACCAGTGATGGGGAAGGGGTACTATAGGGGTAAAAGAGTGGGAGGTACAAACTATTGGGTGTAAGATAGGCTCAGCTATGTATTGTACATCAGGGGGAATAAAACCAATACTTTGTACTAACTGTTAATGGGAAGTAACCTTTAAAAACTATTAAAAAAAAAAACCCTAAGAACAACCAATCCAAACACAGTCAACTAGGCCTTCTCAAATAAAACAAGCACTTCAGCTATAGCCAATCAAATAATTTCCTTGTTTTCCATCTCTTTAAACATCTTTCCTTAAGCTCTTAACCACTTCCGGTTTGGCAGTGCCCAATTTGTTTTTTGCCCAAATAAACTTAAAAAATGTTTCTAAGTCTCAGCAGCTCATAAAGACAGGTTTCTCACTCTGCTTCTTGTCCATTGTGGGTTGGCTACATCTCTGCTCTGTCTTCACTCCAGGACCAAGACTGAAGGGACAGCCCTCACCTGGGACATTGCTGGTCCCACAGCAGTAAAGAGAGAACATGGCTATCACTTAATGGCTCTTAGTTCTGCTTAGGAATGGCACTGTCAATTCTCACTTTCCAGAGGGCAAAGCAGATTATGTGGCTAATCGCGAGGGCAATATAATAAGAATATAGAATCCTGTAAGGAGGAATAGCAAAGAAAACTTTTGGGGGGCCTTGTGAGATCTTAGTTCCCCAGCAGGGATCAAACCTATGCCCCCTGAAGTGGAAGTGCAGAGTCCTAACCACTGGACAGCAAGGAAATTCCCAATAGCAAATCTTTTTGAAAAATAACAAAATTTTCCATACTATCTGTATCTATCAATGGGTATTGACCTCTCAAACTCAACACCTCCAAAACCAATCTCCAGATTCTCATCCTATTCTATTCTCTTCATACAGACTATTTAGTTGATAGCAATGCATCTGACTGCTCCAGTCCAAATCCTTGAAGTCATTCTTAACACTGCTTCCTCACAGCACATCCAATCCATCAGGAAGTCCTGCTGGCTCTGCCTTCAAAATATATCCAGAATCTGACCACTTCTCCCTACATCTGCTGCTACTAACCTGGCGTGATCATCATCTCTTGCCTGTACAACTGCAATAGCCTCCTGTCTGGTCTCCCTGCCTGTAGCCTCCCTTCCCATCCCTTCCAGTCTATTCTTAACACACCAGCCAGAGCAATCCTTTACAAATCAAAGACAGGACACATTACTCCCACTGCTCAAAATCCTCCAATGGCTGCCCATTTTTCTGAGTAGAAGCTGCAGCCTTTACAATGGTCTGTGAAGTCCTACATGCTCTGCATCTCCCCACCCAATCTAATGTTATTTCCCACTCCTCCTTCATTCACACACTTGCCTCCCTGCTGTCCTCTTGAATGTGTGAGTGCCTCTTGTGTCCACCTTAAGGCCTCTGCACTTGTTCCCTCTACTTGCAGTGCTCTCCTCCTAGTTATCTGCATAGGAGACTCCCTCACCTTCTTCAACTATTTCTTTCCCAGTTATGCCTCCCCTGACTTCCATATTTAAAATTGCAACACTCTCCCCATTTCCTTAGCACTTCCAATTCCCCTTATCCTGCTCTATATTTTTTCCCAAAGCACTGATCATCTTCTTACAAACTATTTAATGTACTCTCTCTAGTCTTGTCTGTCCCCACTAGAAAGTAACTATCACAAGGACTCAGATTTTTGTCACTTTTGCTCCTTGATGTCTCTCAAACGCTTAAGGGATTGTCTGTCAGTAGGCACTTCACAGATATTTGTTAATTGATAAATGAACATGGGTGAAAAAAACAAGATGCAGAAGAATGCATACTGTGTGATACTCCATCGAGGTTCAAGACAGAATGTTTTAAAATATTGTTCAGGGAATCATACACACATATATGGTATATTAGTGCATATTACTAAGGGAATGGTGACATTTTGGATAGTGGTTCTTAGGGTAAGGATGAGGGAGAACAGACACAAGACACTTAAATAGTATTAATCATGTTCTATTTCTTAACTGGGGAGTTGGTTCATGGGTCTCTTTTATCATGCTTCCTAAGTTACATATGGCTTATATATAATTCCCCTGTGTGCATCAAATATTTCAGTTACAAAATGGTTAGACAGTGAATAAGTGAGGTTGGAACTAGCTGTAGAAGGAGTTGATGAATGGTATTCCAAGCAAAGGAATGCAATGTATAAAGGCCCTGAGGTGGGAACAGTTGTAGTGTTGGAGGACTTGATAGGAAGCCAGCGTACCTGGAGAACAGTAAACAAGGAAGAGGGAGGCATGAGATGAACTGGAGAGGTGTGCAGGAACCGAATCTTGAAAGCCCACAGTAAGGGGTTTGGGTCTAATTCTAACTGTGGCAGGAAGCCAATGGAGGATTTTAAGCAGGTGCAAGACATGATCAGATTTATGTTAGCAAGAGATTTTGACTGTGGCTTTGGCTGGGCTTCCCAAAATACAAAGGAATACAGGCAAATTTAAGCCTTTAATTTGACTACAGCATAAGTAATAAAAATAAAGGGGGAACGGTGGTGGCATTTACTAAAACAGAAAAAACTAAATAGAGCGTAATGCAAAAGGGATGTTGTAAATCAGTTTGAGACTTGGAAAGGTGAGCAGGAATCAGATCATGAAGACTCATAAACAAAAACATTGGGGAACAATTTGGTTTATGCCATGCATCCATGCTCAGTCCTGTTCAACTCATTGTAGCCCACCAGGCTCCACCATCCATTGGATTCTCCAGGCAAGAATACTGGAGCGGGCTGTCATTTCCTCCTCCAGGGGATCTTCCCTCCTGCATCTCCTGCACTGGCAGGCAGATTCTTTACCATTGAGTCACCTGGGAAGCCCCCTTGCTTTATAGATACTTTCAAAGCTTTTAAGCTGAGGTGTGCCATGGTCAGATTTGCTTTCAGAAAAATCACTTTGGTAGCCAAGGCAGAGAAGCAGTAGAGAGCCTAACACTGGAGCAAGGGAGCCCAGTGAGGTTCCTGGGAACATTATCTGGCACCAGCTTGTGAGGCCTGAATTAGGGTTGTGACAGCAGAGATGGAAAACACAGATATGAAATATGTCAGGAAGTAAAATCAGTAGGAATCAATAGCTGGTAAGATACTGTGGGGAGAAAGGAATGGGGGTGGGGGTATAGTCAAGTATGATGGTTAGCACTGATTGGCCATCCAACTTGCACTTGCTCCAGATGTATCAGGTAGATCTGCCACCAGATCCCAAGGAGGTGGCAGCCATCGAAGCTAGAAGAAATCAAGAAAAGGAGCGACAGAGTCGATTCTTCAATGTGAGGACCAGAGTCATGGGGGTGAGTGGGCAGTGGGGACTTTCTCTGGACCAGGGGTCACCTCACTCTTACACCAGGAGAAGAACATAGCCGTGCCCATTACAGCCCCTCCCTGATTTGAGCAGACTGCAGGGTTATAAAGGAGGGAGGAAGGGAAAAAGGCACCCACCCCCACGTGTGGTGAGGGCCTGAGAAAGAGGCCTAGAGGTGAAGGGGAAGAGGAGCCAGTGACAGCTGACTCTTCTCCAGTCAACTCTGGGCCAAGTGGTGTGGTTTTCAAGAGACAAGTAAATGGAGCCAAAAGAAGTCTATAAAGAATATTTGGTATCGCATGCATATGCCAAAACTCTCTGGAAGGCTACATAAGAAACTGGTAACTGATGGGAGGGACACTTACTCTTCCCTAAGCTGTATTCCCTTTTGCACTATTTTGAAATGTTTTAAATGAATTATAATCAAAATAAAGAGAAAATATTGATAGTTAAGAAAAAAATAGATTGCTGGGTGGGTGGATGAGTGGTGTGACTTGAGAGCTAGTTGGCAAACGTTTCAAGGCCTGTTCTGTGCCAAGCACTGGGTTAGGCAATAGGGACACAAAGCTGACTAAGGCCCAGTCTCTGCCCTTGGCAAGCTCACAGCCTAGGAGACAATCAATAGAGGCAAAGTTCAAGGTAATGAGGATAGTGGGTCCTAGGTTCTATGGTAGTAGCACCTGCTGGAGGGATCAGGAAAGTCTCAGCTGGTCTTAAGGGATGAATAGGAGTTTGGGTAAAAAGGGGAGGAAAGAGTGTTCCAAGTGGAGGGAGCTGCTGGAGCAAAGGCTATCAGTATGAAACAGCATAAGATATGTATGTAGAGAACTGTAAGCAGAGCTCCTGAGGGTGGGAGAAGGGAAGAGGGTGAGAAGAGCCTGGAGGCAGAGGCTAGACCACCGAGGGACTTACAAACCATGGTGAGATGGTGGGACATTATCCAGTAGATACTGTGGATCCTATAGGAGGATTTTGAGGCAGATAAATTCTGAGCAGTCTGTGTTAGAGCATTTGAGGCCCACTGCTGAGCTCCTACCTTGATTTAGCCCATTTCTTTGGGATCAGGTGGATGTTGAAGCCCTGAACAACCAGGTGGAAGAACGAAAGCTTCAGGAGGCAACAGAACGGAGCAAGGAGGCAGCTTATGGTAAAAAGCCCAAGGCCGGAGGCCAGCCAAGGGGGAAAAGCAAGGACCTGAGTGGGCTAAGGCAGGGCAGTTCTGCTCTGGAGTGCAGCCTGAGGTCTGGGGGGTGTGGTAAGACAAACCAGATGGGCCTTTGGGAGCAGTGGCTGTGCTGAATAGGCTGTCTCTCCTGTGGGGCCTTCTCCATGCCCCTACCCACCACCCCCAGGTACCAACCAGGTGCGATATGATCTGGTGGCTCAGATGCTAGAGAAGGAACAGGCAGAACGGACACGTCGGCTGGCCAAGAAAGTCCAAAACTTTAGAGAACAGAGGCAGAAACTCAGGAACAGGTGTGAATTAGACTTCTGGAATTCAAACCAACTCTGGAGGGAGTTTCCAGCTTATCTTGGTGACAATGCTCCCTACTATGGCCAAGCCAGCCTGCAGTGCTTCTCTGGGGAAGATCTGGAGAGGGCCACATATCTGAGAATGCAGCAGGAGCAGTTCCAATACAGCCTGGAGAGGCAGCTACAAGAGCAACAGCAAGCCAGAGTTGATGAGAACTGTGCAGGTAAGTAGCGAGGCCCTCCAGGTCGTGACCTGAGGCCCAGTGGGGAGGCATCCTGAGTGGAAGACCAGAACTGTATGGGCAGGTCCAGTTTCACATAAGGGCTGATGCTGAAAGGTCCCAATCTCCTTCATCAACTGACAGTGTAGCCATTGATCCCTGATAGCCTGGCACTCCATTACCTGGAGACAGCAGAGTAGAGACAAACCTAATGGTCCTGCCACTTACTAGCTAGTTTTGGGAAATGAACCCTCCTCTCTGTGTGCTTCAGTTTGCTTATCTTTAAAATGAGGAAATTATCCATACCACACAGCTCATGTGAGAATGAAATGAGATGCTGTAAGTAAAGCACAAGCATCAGTAGAATAGTAGCTACAATAACCAGTAGCTACTATTACTCTGACATCTGTGGCCATGTTCCCCTCTTCCATTAGAGTAAGGGCAAGAACCATCTCTTACCTACTCACACCACTCACCTTTAAAACCACCCCTGTTGTAGCACAGTGTTTTGTTATACCACTTACCATAGAGGTATTTGTGGAATGTCTTTCTCCCCCCAAATGTCAGCTCACTGAAGATGAACCACATCTTTCGTTTCCACCTCTATATCCCAGTTACCTAGTACATTGCCTGCCAGTGTCAGGAGTTCAACAAAATCATCATTGAATGAACAACTGAAGACCAAAATAAACAAGACAGGCACCCTGCCCTCCAGAAACCCACAGAACCAGGACTTCCAGAAAATCAGTTTAGAGTAAAAAGAAAAAACACATGCACAAGTTATTTACCAGCAAATATCTATGCTTTAACACTGCATTAGGTACTATGACAGGTACTGTGATAGAAATATATACAGGACATCACTCAGTCGTGTCTGACTCTTTGCAACCCCATGGACTATACAGTCCATGGAATTCTCCAAGCCAGAATACTGGAGTGGGTAGCCTTTCCCTTCTCCAGGGATCTTCCCAACCCAGGGATCGAACCCAGGTCTCCCACATTGCAGGCGGATTCTTTACCAGCTGAGCCATAAGGGAAGTCCAAGAATACTGGAGTGGGTAGCCTATCCCTTCTCCAGAGGATCTTCCCCACCCAGGAATTGAACCAGGGTCTCCTGCATTGCAGCCAGATTCTTTATCAACTGAGCTATGAGGGAAGTCCATAGGACACAGAGGGAACATCAAGATGGGAGTGTTAGTTCTCACAGGGGAAGGGAGGGATGGTAGGGGGTTGGCACAGGCCAGCTGTCAGGAACCAAATTTTAGAAAGCTGGGTACAATTTTGGCAAGGCAGAGAGTGAATGAGAAAAGGCCATTCTAGGCAGAGTGGGCAGCAAGAGGAAGAGCTAACCCTTACTGGGTACCAGACACTGTGCCAAGCTTTCTACCATGTATTAACTTATTTCATCTTCAACAACCCTATGAGGCAAGTACTAGTGATATCCCTATTTTCTGTGGAGGAAACTGAAAGAACTGAAGAACAGAGATATTAAGTTGCCCAAAATCATACAGCTAGTGGGTCATGGAGGGGGGGAGTGAACTCAGTGGCAGGTTGGCTCCAGAGCCCACACTCTTGATTGCTACACCATATTTGCTCTGTCACCATGAGAAAATGGGGACTCAGGGGCCAAGGGAGGTTTCAGAGAGGGAGTCGTCAATGTCAAATGCCCTCAGAAAAGTTCAGATAGGAAAAGAAACCTATTAGATTGAGAAATTAGGAGTATTTGGTGATTACCAAATCACCAAAAAGTAGCTGCAGTGGCACCGGGGGCCAGCTACCTAGTGACAACAGGCAGGTGTACAAGAAGGTAGAGGTAGGCAACAGAACAGCAGAATGCTGGGGGAGAGTCTATGTAGTGTCATGAAAGGAGCATGAGCTGATTCCTTGAGAGATCTGGATTCTAACTTACTAAGCGCTGGCTGTGTAACCTTAGGCATTTTACTTCACCTCTGGACCTCATCTGGAAACGGGGTGACCTTTCCTATTTGAGTTGCTATGAAGACCAAAAGGAAACCAGGCACCCCTATCCTCCCTTCCCCTGCCATCCAGTCTCCGAAGTCTGTCCCTGTGCCTCTCCAGAGCCAAGCCTTTAACCTATGCTCTGGACCCCATTTCCCCTGCCTCCCATGCAGGTTGTGCTCCCTCAGGTATGCCCTGGCCCTGAGGTTCTCAACACTTTTCACTGGCCGTATTCTGTGAAGGCTATAAACATGCTTATGTCTAACCCTTTTTTAAAAAAACTTTTTAAATTTTTTATTTCTTTTTGGCTGTGCTGGGTCTTTGTTGCTGCGCAAGGACTTTTTCTTGTTGTGGAGCATGGGCTCTAGGGTGCACAGCTTCAGTAGTTGTGGCACATGGGCCCAGTTGCCCCGAGGGATGTGGAATCTTCCCAGACCAGGGATTGAACCCGTGTCCCCTGAACCGGCAGGATTCTTAACCACTGGACCAACAGGGAAGTCTCTGTATAACCCTCCTTAAGAATAAAACAAAAGCCTCTCTCCATTCTGATTCCTGTAGATGCTATGAGCTAGCTCTTTTCCTTTACAGCCATACTTTTTGAAAAATCTGTCTCCACTTGCTGTCATTCCTTCCTAACTTTCCAGTCACACTTCAACTCCTGAGATCTTATTTCTCCCCACACACCTGCACTGACACTACTCTTACAAAAATCATCAATGCCCTTTGTGTTATCAGGTACAAGAGGCTCTGTTCAGTCTTTTCTCCTTTACTTGGACTTTCTTGCTACACTTGACTCTTATCACATGTTCCTTCTTAAACCTCTCTCTTCCTTGGCTTCTGTGACAGCATATTCTGCTATAGCTCTCCGATCATTCCTCTTCCTTCTAGAGACTTTGTCCTTGGCACACTGCTCTCCTTACCCTGTATACTTGCCTCAGGTGCCCTCGACCCTCATTCTGGTTTCAGCTACCACATCACCATCTCTATGCTGAGGACTCTTTACCTGCAGTCAGATATCCAGGTGGCTGCTGACCACCTCCAATTCAGCTTCCTAAAGAGAATTCATCAGTGATCCCTAACCTGCTCTGCATTCTGTATCCTCTAGTTCCAGAGGTAGCCACATCATGCATGGAGTCATCCCAGCCAGGACCCTGGGAAGCATCCAAGTCTTTTGCTCTCCCTTACTCCCTAATCCAATCCATCAAATTCTGCTGATGAAACCTCCATATATTTCCCCTGCATCCTTTCCATCACTGTCCTGGTTTCAGCCCTCTCAGCTGGCCTACTGCCATAGCCTCCAAGATGGCTTCCCTACCTCCACTGTCTCCCACCAGCCTCACTGTCCTTTATACTGGCACCAAAAGGAGCCTTCTAAAATGCAAATCTAACCATGTCACCCCCTTACTTAAAATCCTTCCATATTCGCCATCACCTTCAGGGTCAAGTTTCCAGTCCTTAGTTTGGCCCCTGTAGAGCTCCCGAGTCACTTGCATTTTATGCCCCAGTAAGAGCAGACTACTTGTAATTTAAGATACAGATCATGCTGTTTCTTCACTTCCTTATTTGATATTTACCGAGCACCCACTATGTACCAGGCTCTGATATAGGTGCTAGTGTATGGCAGTGGATAAAACAGACAAACGTCCCTGCTTTTACAAAGGTTACCTTGTAGTGAGTAGAGAGACAGGCAATAGACAAAAATAATTAAGTAAAATGTAAGGTATATTGGATGGCGATAAATGCTAGGGAGAAAAATAAATCAGAGGAGGATAAATTTTGGGGTCAGGCAGGTGGCAATTTTAGGTAGGAAAGACAGAAGGCCTCACTGAGGAGCAAAGTGAGCAAAGACCTGAAGGAAGCAAAAGAATATGAGACAAGAGCATCATTTATTACAAATCCCTAAGGCAGAAATGTCTGGCATGTTCTAGTAACAGCATGGAGACCACTGTAGCTGGACTGAAGCACTTTAAATACTTTTGCTCATGCTGTGCCTGCAGCCTAGCCCTTAGTCTGAAGCTCAGAGATGAAATAATTTCCCCAGGTCACACAGCTCCGAAGCAACAGAGCTGGCATTGAGACCCAGGTCCATTGGAAGCATCTTTCAGTGAGGCACCTGAGAAATCCTTGTGGCTGTCACTTTTATTATCCCTAGCCCCAAAGAGTAGCTGCTTCCACACATCCCTACAATGAGGACATTACCCCACTCCCAAACATACATAGACATAGCTTGCACACGCATAAACATACATTCACAAAGCTTGCTGAACAAATGGCTGAATGACAGTGCCCTGGCCATATTTCTTTGTGTAGACATGCTCAATGACCAGCTACGCCTAGCTATGGACATGCGGGCCGCCCAACTAGCCAAGCTGGAGGAGTCCTGCCGCATAGCCATTATGGCTGCCACGGCCAGTGCCAACAAAGCGCAGGTATGTACAGCGTAAGAACCATCCAGGGCACCAGGCTTCCCCAATCTACCGATCAAACCAGCCCTCTCATCTACCTGGGAACTTCCCCCTTCACCCTAGGGCCCTCTCAGGGCAGAAGGTCCCCTTCCCCACCTCCAGGCTCAGGATGATCTGAGAACAGAACACTGCCCTCCTTTCCCCAGTCTCTCAGTCTAAGGGCTTCCAGAGGGCAAAGGAGTTCCCTGCCCATTCCACCCCTTCCCCCACCTTAAGTCACTCAAAGGCCATGCAGTATCTCTTCCTTCTCTCCCTTAGATGGGGGAGAGTAGGGCCATGTCTCCCCCTCCCCCTGTGACTGAGAGCTCCCTGAGGTTGGGCATCCAAACGCTCACATTTGGGGGCCCCACCAGGCAGTTAAGCTGGCTGAGCAGCAGCGCCAAGAGCATCAGCGACAACAGGAGGCGAATCTCGTGGAGGTCCAGAACCAGATCACAAGTGACCTACTGACTGAGAACCCGCAGGTTGCCCAAAACCCCGTGGCTCCCCACAGAGTCCTGCCCTATTGCTGGAAGGGCATGACTCCAGAGCAGAGAGCCACCATCAGGAAAGTACAGGAGACACAACACCATGAAAAGGAAGCACAGCGCCAAGCTGAACAAGCACTGGATGCCAAATGGGAAAGCCAGGCCATAAACTTGGCCCAGGCAGCAAAGGAGCTAGAAGAGCAGGAAAGGGAGCTGTGTGCTGAATTTCGGAGGGGACTGGGCTCCTTCAACCAGCAGCTGGCTATGGAGCCAAAAGCCCAGTGAGTTCTAGTGGGTGGCAGCAAGGATGAATGCCAAGGGAGGGTAGGGAGGGATGGCAAGGGCCAGGGAAAGCCCATTAGCTGAGGCCTCTGGATTTCTTTTACAGGCAGAATTATCTGAATTCAATAATCTATACCAATCAACCTACAGCCCAATATCATCTGCAATTTAACACCAACAGCCGCTGAGCTCAGGATGGTCCTCTCCCACCTCCACCATCAAGCTCACAGAAGCTAACAGAGAGAAAAATACTGCAGACCCTCCCTCCCCAATCCATTTCCCAATGGAAGAGAGCTGAGCCAGTACCCCACCTCTGACCCTGGGTAATAAAGTTATTCACTAAAATCAAGGTTACATGTTGTAATAGGACACAAAAGGTGTAAGGTACTGCCATTCCCACCCCACCCATGGGTTCTGAGCATCCAACCCTGTCAGTCTTCACCCATTCACATTTCTTCCCCATGCCAACTCCCCCAGCACACAGTGCTGCTCACTCCTCCGTGAGAAACAGAGACTTTATTAGGCACACAGGGTGACTGATAGGCAGAGGTTACAAAATGGCTACTGGGCTTCCTTCCAAACTGGAGTAGAGCACTCCAGGAGGGGGAAAGACAGAGGAACCTTTGTTCTCTCTGCCTTCCCCCTTCAAGGCTGCATGCGGATGGCCCCATCCAGCCGGATGACTTCTCCATTGAGGAATGAGTTCTCGATGATGGCCTGTACCAGATGAGCATACTCGGCAGGGTCACCAAGTCGGCTGGGGAAGGGCACCTGGCTGGCCAGGAAGTTGCGCACTTTATCTGGGAGGGTGGTCAACAGCGGGGTGCCAAATAGGCCTAGATAAGACAGCCAGAATCAGAGACCCACCCTCACTTTTATATCTACCTGGTCCCTCCTCACCGTAACTCTACTTGTGGTGCTTCCCTATGTCCAGAGATAGAAGGCTGCTGCTGTTTAGATGGTAGATACCTTCCCTGCTCAATTGTCCACAGATCCCACCCAATCCCAGGTGTGGCAGGGAGGGGATATGTCTACCTGGAGCAATGGTCATCACCCGGATACCCATAGGAGCCAGATCCCGAGCAATGGGCAATGTCATGCCCACTATGCCCCCCTTGGAAGCAGAGTATGCAGCTTGTCCAACCTGGAGAGGGAGTGGAGGTCATAGGGGGCAGGGCCCCCAACAAGTCACCAAGGTACAAGCCTTGTCCCTACTCACACACCTGGCCCTCAAAGGCAGCTACGCTGGCTGTATTGATGATGACCCCACGTTGGCCTCCCTGGTCTGGTTCGTTCTGGCCCATCTCACCAGCCACCAGGCGGATCACATTGAAGGTGCCTATGAGATTCACCTGGAGGACCAGAAGAGACATGATATAGGACTTGAAGCAGAGGTAGCCTTTTGTGGGTGTGGGGACACTCACAGTCAGATACTTCTTACTACTACCCCTGGAGAACCTCTAAGGCCTTACATTGATAACTCGCTGAAAGTCCTCCAAGGTATGGGCCTGGCTTTTCTTTAAGTTATATGTCTTGCTGGCCACTGCAATGCCTGCACAGTTGACTGCCACATCCACACGGCCAAACTTTTCTCTTGCTAGAGTCAGGGCTGCTTGCACATCCTTCTCTGAGGTCACCTTCAAAGGGAAAAGTGGAGAAGGTATTCATCTACCATCACACACATACCACTAAGTCATGCAGGGGGTTGGGGGCGCAGGGCAAATCCAGTCTTCGAGTGACTGTGTAAGCAAGGGAGAGACCAAGGAAAGAAAACTCTAGAGTGAGACAAAGGTGAAAATGTTAGGTATTACAGAGCAGTGTTTCAAAACATCTTTGAAATCTATACCCTCTTTTGATAAACTTACATACCCCTGGAGATTCTCAACTGCTGTGGATCAGATAAGTTGTGAGAATTATTGATATGAATATAAACTAACTTTTTGGTACCCCTACTTGCTAATATGATTTTGTCAAACTTTACTTTCTGTAGTTTGTTTCAGGATAAGTTTTTTGACTTTGTAAATATTAAAATTACAGGGCACAATAACTCTACATATCTCCTTGAGGAGATTCTGATATGGCTAATCTCCAACCTCCCTCCCCGCCCTCCTCCCTGTTGTGAATCACAGCTTTAGAAATTCTTTATCCGGAGGCGTATGAAAACAGCTCAGACCAAAAGGGAAAAGGAGATGAGTCCATTGCCCACAAAGACAGGCACCTTTATGAAAAGGAACCCCATGGGAGAGGTGAGGTAACCCCACTTACGTCGGCTGGGGCAAAGGCGCAGCTCTTCCCTAACTTCTTGGCCTGGGTCTCCCCATCTGAGTTGGGCAGGTCCAAAAGTACAGCAGTGGCCCCCTGCCCCACCAGTCGCTCCGCTGTGGCCAAGCCTAGGCCTGAGGCTCCGCCGGTTATTAAGGCAACCAGACCCTGTGAAGAGGAGCTCGGTCAACAACTACACTGTGCGGACCACCCCCACCCATTCTCCAGGCTTCTGCGAGGGAGGCTCCCGGTCACCGCCGCGACTTGACCCAGATGTGCCTCCTCATCTTAACGATGGGACCCTCTGGGTGTCTCATCCTCAGACAGCCAGCCAGTGCACATCCACATCCAGGGCACATGCACGTGCCCCGGAGAGTTGACCTTCACCTCCCGAGCCCCACCGTCGCAATAACAGGCCTAGATAAGAGTGACGCTTTCTCCCAGCACCGATCTCTCCCCGCTGGTTCTATGGCTGCGCCGTCCCAGTGGGTGCAGAAGGGCGAAAACCCACTTACCTTCACGCTCCGACAAGCAGCTGCCATCTTGTTCAGGCCTCTCTACGGGCTGGACTGTCGGTGATTCGCTGCTTGGCCGGGGCGGAGCCGCGGGGCGGGGCCGGCGAGGTGGGCGGTCCGCCGCTCAGCCAATCAAGTGGGCGCTGGCCTCTCGCGTCACCCGCCGCGGTGGCAAGGCCGGTCCGGGCAAGGTCCAGGCAGAAAGTCTCTACACCCGGGGAAAAACAGCGAATAGCCGCGTCGCAACACTACCACACCCCCGGGCCTTTGGTCAGGCCTGCAGCTCTGCTCGGGGGAGGGGGACAGGAGATTGAGAATGTGTTCCTTACTCCTCGGAAAAAGCCTCCGTTCAAGTATAAATATATCGGAGAGACTCCTATATGCCAGCCTCTGTGTGGGGCACTAGGGATAATAGAAGAATAATAAAATAATCAGAGGAATAATAAAAGGTTCATGCCTTCCGAGAGGGAAGTTGGAAAGTTCAGTTGGAAAAAGAAGTAATTTCAGTACAGACACAGACAAAGGAAGGGACAAAGAACCAGATTCTAGAACCCAGGCATGGATATACAAAGATGGTGATTGTGAGAGCCACATACAGAGAAATATGTTGAGGAAGCGACTGAGAAGAACAGAGATGACCAACAGGTTCTCAGAGATACGGATGTGGAAAGCCATAACAAGAGAAACTAGAAAACGACATTCTGAGACAGCTGCTGAGAAACACAAACCCAAAGAGGCATAAGCAGAGAAGCAAAAAACATCTTTGAGCCTTTGGTACTGTCTTCTATGTCTAACCATCTATTTTAAACCGCAAAGCCCAGAACACACATTTCACATTGGACCTCAACCAGAGATTGTCATTTAAGACCCAGAACACCCTAAAACATCTTTTCACCAGTATCCTAATTATAATTCTGAGCCTACCTTATCTGACTTCTTTATATACTTCTCCCCAAACCAAGGTCTTCAGACCATAACTTTAGTCTACATTTTCAGCCTCATTGAGCTGTGTATTTCCTTTATTTTAAGTATCTCCCTATCTGGGTCCTACCCAGGAAGACTTCCCTCTGGGCCTCCTAAATGTTGACTTGCTACCACACTCATGGTCACTACACCATATCCATGAAAGGATTTAGTACCAGATTCACAATCTTTCAGACAACATGAAGTGCCCCCATCCCTCAGTGATAGCACTCTTAACGGAGCCAAATATGGCCCAACCACAGTGCCCTCTTTGTGTTCTTTCATTTTTAATTTTTATTCAAGTATAGTGTATTTTCAATATTGTGTTAGTTGCAGGTGTACAGCAAAGTGAATCAGTTATATATAAACATATATCCACTCTTTTTTAGATTCTTTTCCCATATAGGCCATTACAGAGTATTGAGTTTTCTGTGCTATACTGTAGTTTCTTATTGGTTATCTATTTTATACATGTTGTTGTTTAGTCACTCGGTCTGTCCAACTCTTTTGCGACCCCATGGACTGGAGCCCACCAGGCTCCTCTGTTGGTGGGATTTCTCAGGCAAGAGTAAGTATTGGAGTGGGTTGCCATTTCCTTCTCCCAGGATCTATGACCCAGGGATCGAACCCACATCTATTGCTTGGCTGGTGAATTCTTCACCATTGAGCCACCAGGGAAGCTATTTTATGTATAGTAGTTTGTATATATTAATCCCAATCTCCCAATTTATCCTCCCCCCCCAGCTGTGTTCATCTTTGAATTAGCTACTCTCTCTGCTTGGAATGTTCTCCTGATCTTTGCATGACTGTATTTGTTGCTGCTGTTGTTGCTATTTGGTCATTCAGAACTAAGCTTCAATGTCACCTCCTCTCCCTCACCTTTCAAGCTGTGAGCCACTTAGTTGCTATTCCATTGTGTTGGAGGATGTCATCAAGAGGACGTAACCTCAGGTTGACCACAGAGCTGGACATTGGGACACTCCATACCCTGCTTATGTCCCTGGAATATGCTCACTGTTCCTACAGTTAGAGCTGTTTCAAGGACATAGTCTTGAGAGGGTAAGGTGGTGTTGGGACCATCTGGACTGAATACCACCTAACTGAATCCCATGAACACCTCTATATAAACTTTTAAGATTCTGGCAGATGCCTGTGGAGATTACTAGGTCTTTTGGTCACCCAGAACAAACCTTAAAAGTTCCCTTGCTCATTAAATCTGCCACCTACCAATCTGGAATGGTCTGCCTCTTTCTTCAGTCTCTCTTTGCCCTTCCTGTTCAGGGGCCAGTTTTTTGAATCAACACATTGCATATTTGAATTCTCTGCATAGTAATTACAGATCCACCATCTTTTTCCAAACGTGGGGCCAGATATGCTTTGGAATTCGAAATTTTTTCAATTCTGAAGACACATACCCTATATTACATAATTATATATACTGCATATACTCTATGCATAATTACTAAAAAAAGTCTGGAGTGTCGCTTATAATTAAACATTAGAGGCAAAAATATGAAAATTTACATTGAATGAATCAAGACTACAAATAGCCTTATGCTATTTCAGGTCAGGTTTTGTCACCTAATGAGTTTGGGCTCCAAAGTATGAAAAAACAGCCTGATACTTCCCAGAACTTTTAGCATTGTGGAATTATGCCTTAAGGATTTTGAGTCTTGTCTAACCTGGCCTTGTTTGTGTGAGTGTTTGTGTGTTCTCCGTGTGCTGGAAAGTAAACCCTGTGGCAGCAGAGTCTTGTCCTTTACCTCTTGGCTACCTCATGCTAAGAACACTGCCTGACATGTACTACACATTCAATATGAATTACGGAATAAATTGGTCAATCTTGGGAGAATTTGCAGGCCCAGCTTCATGAAGAATTATGCTCAGCTCCAAGGACCTTCACCTCCTTTCTACTTTAACCACCTCTGTCTAAACCACACTGTTAACCTTGTCATGTCCTGGAAAGATTCCCCCACGTCTACAAACTACAGCCTCTGACTCTGACCATGTTCTCCCAATCACCTCAGGTCTTCGCTCCACCACTTCTTTTATATCCTTGAACCCTGTTGATCTGTGGGCCTTTCTATTTTCTCCAGCCCAGCAGCTTCTTCCTACTTTTCTTCTGGACAGTGTAGATGCTCTCTCATTCCTCCTCTCTCTTTACCCATTCCCACCAGTGTCCTCAACCCATTATCCCTTGGCATCCTACCAATTCAACTCCTTGAATTTTCAGCACAGACTCTGATACCAGAGGTTTGGGTTTGAATCTCAGCTTCATCATTTGCTAACTGGATGACCTTGGGAAAGCTACTTGAATGTGCCTCTTTATCCTCTTCCATAAAATGGATATAATCAAAGTACCTCCTTTGTAGGGTTATTAGGAATATGGTGCCCTTTCTCGGATTTAACCTGGCTGAAACAACCTTGGCTAGGCCCCCACGAGGCGGAGCCCAAGCACAGCAGAAGCCCAACTCAGTGAAAGCTCCCGTGGTGGAAGCTGAACTCAAGAAAACCCAGCACAGTGGAAGTGACAAGAAGACCAGTGGGCTGGAAACTGGGACAACAAAAGCAAACTCGGCAGAAAGGTCACACAGCTCAGGTTCCAGAAGACCTCCGATTAAGGTAGGAGGTCCTCGCTCCTATGGCTGGAAGGACATATGGCTAACAAAATCTTAATTCCTTTATAGTCTCTCCTTTCTTGTTTCCTCGACACCCGCCTCCCCCCAACCCCCACGAACAGGCGAGCGGCAGTGGGTGCAACTGAGGGACTCTGGCAAGGGCTACTCTACTTCCCAGTGTGTCCCAAAGGTTGCACCATCTGCTATGCCCTAGTAGCTGTTGCCCAAGTGGGTGAGGGTTCTTCTGTCCTTAATGTCCTTTGTGCCAAGGATCAGGCCAATGAAAACTTGTGGGCACAGGTCAGGTATTTAGCATATTTTCTGGCAGATTATGAAGGAGATTCCTTGGCACATTTTTCCCACTGCTTTTTCCTCCCATCCTCCAGCTCCTCTCTCCATGTATGCTACTGCTTACAAAGTATTAGGCAGGTCATCATCTTTCCATTTCTCAAAGTTGTGCTTGAAACCGTTTACCTAAGATTTGGGACTCAAACCCACGTGGCAGGGACTCTGTGCTATGCTTAGTCACTCAGGTCAGTTCAGTTCAGTTCAGTCCCTCAGTCGTGTCAGACTCTTTGCGACCCCATGAATCGCAGCATGCCAGGCCTGCCTGTCCATCACCAACTCCCGGAGTTCACTGAGACTCACGTCCATCGAGTCAGTGATGCCATCCAGCCATCTTATCCTCTGTCGTCCCCTTCTCCTCTTGCCCCCAATCCCTCCCAGCATCAGAGTCTTTTCCAATGAGTCAACTCTTCGCATGAGGTGGCCAAAGTACTGGAGTTTCAGCTTTAGCATCATTCCTTCCAAAGAAATCCCAGGGCTGATCTCCTTCAGAATGGACTGGTTGGATCTCCTTGCAGTCCAAGGGACTCTCAAGAGTCTTCTCCAACACCACAGTTCAAAAGCATGAATTCTTCAGCGCTCAGCCTTCTTCACAGTCCAACTCTCACATCCATACATGACCACTGGAAAAACCATAGCCTTGACTAGACGGAACTTTGTTGGCAAAGTAATGTCTCTGCTTTTGAATATGCTATCTAGGTTGGTCATAACTTTCCTTCCAAGGAGTAAGTGTCTTTTAATTTCATGGCTGCAGTCACCATCTGCAGTGATTTTGGAGCCCCCAAAAATAAAGTCTGACATTGATTCCACTGTTTCCCCATCTATTTCCCATGAAGTGATGGGACCGGATACCATGATCTTCGTTTTCTGAATGTTGAGCTTTAAGCCAACTTTTTCACTCTCCTCTTTCACTTTCATCAAGAGGCTTTTGAGTTCCTCTTCACTTTCTGCCATAAGGGTGGTGTCATCTGCATATCTGAGGTTATTGATATTTCTCCCAGCAATCTCGATTCCAGCTTGTGCTTCTTCCAGCCCAGTGTTTCTCATGATGTACTCTGCATAGAAGTTAAATAAGCAGGGTGACAATATGCAGCCTTGACAAACTCCTTTTCCTATTTGGAACCAGTCTGTTGTTCCATGTCCAGTTCTAACTGTTGCTTCCTGACCTGCATACAGATTTCTCAAGAGACAGATCAGGTGGCCTGGTATTCTCATCTTTTTCAGAATTTTCCACAGTTTATTGCGAGCCACACAGTCAAAGGCTTTGGCATAGTCAATAAAGCAGAAATAGATGTTTTTCTGGAACTCTCTTGCTTTTCCATGATCCAGCAGATGTTGGCACTTTGGTCCGGTTCCTCTGCCTTTTCTAAAACCAGCTTGAACATCTGGAAGTTCACGGTTCACATATTGCTGAAGCCTGGCTTGGAGAATTTTGAGCATTACTTTACTAGCGTGTGTGATGAGTGCAATTGTGTGGTAGTTTGAGCATTCTTTGGCATTGCCTTTCTTTGGGATTGGAATGAAAACTGACCTTTTCCAGTCCTGTGGCCACTGCTGAGTTTTCCAAATTTGGTGGTATATTGAGTGCAGCACTTTCACAGCATCATCTTTCAGGATTTGAAATAGCTCAACTGGAATTCTATCACCTACACTAGCTTTGTTCGTAGTGATGCTTTTCTAAATCCCACTTGACTTCACATTCCAGGATATCTGGCTCTAGATGAGTGATTACACCATCGTGATTATCTGGGTCGTGAAGATCTTTTTTGTACAGTCCTTCTGTGTATTCTTGCCACCTTTTCTTAATATCTTCTGCTTCTGTTAGGTCCATACCGTTTCTGTCCTTTATCGAGCCCATCTTTGCATGAAATGTTCCCTTGGTATCTCTAATTTTCTTGAAGAGATCTCTAGTCTTTCCCATTCTGTTGTTTTCCTCTATTTCTTTGCATTGATCACTGAGGAAGGCTTTCTTATCTCTTCTTGCTATTCTTTGGATAGCAAGATGCTTATATCTTTCCTTTTTTCCTTTGATTTTCGCCTTTCTTCTTTTCACAGCTATTTGTAAGGTGAGAAATAGATTTACGGGACTAGATCTGATAGATAGAGTGCCTGATGAACTATAGACTGAGATTCGTGACATTGTACAGGAGACAGGGATCAATACCATCCCCATGGAAAAGAAATGCAAAAAAGCAAAATGGCTGTCTGAGTTAAGATTACAACCCCTTAATCCTACCGAGCACTGGTCACACTGAAGACCTTGGGAACACCCAACTCCAGTCCGTGGGTCCCAGGAGGTCGACCTGCGTTGACCTGCCTAGTGATCTGGTCCTCTGAAGGTTGTCACACCTCAACCTGCTCAGGGATCCACAGTCCAGGGGTCCCAGGAGATCGACATGCCTTAACCTGCCGAGGGATCCAATTCTCAGGAGGCTAACATGCCTCAACCTGCCTGGGGATTCAGTCTCCAGGAGGCCGTCATGCCTCAGCCTGCCTGGGGATCTGCACCCTGACCTGGGGACGCCCAGCTCTCAGGTTGCAATGGTACTGGGTAGGATAAGCTTCAGAAAGACTCACCCCTAAGGAAGTCCACCCATGGAAATAGAAGGAAGCCTATTAGTTGTGGGACTGTGCCTGGTCTCAGCAATAACTCAGGAGTCCAACAAGAACCCCATTGCCTTTCTGGAAAGTCTAAAAGAGTCCCTCCAGTTTACCAATTTGGACGTAGATTCTTACAAGTGACAGGTGATTTTAAAGGACAAATTCCTGTCCCAATGTGCATCAGACATCAGGATAAAGTTACAACAGCTACAGCAGCAGGACCCTGCTGCCTCTTTAGATGAGATGGTCCAGGCAGCCACCAATACCTGTCATAACAGAGAACAGGAGAGGGAGGCCAAGGCCCAGGAAAGGGAGAAAGGGAAAGAGACAAGGCATGCCCAGATGCTGGCCGCCCTCCAGGGAAACCCTGTGGCAAACCCTGAGTCCTTGAAGGACAAGGCACGAGGCAAATGCCCAATCTGTAGACAGGCGGGACATTTGGGCCAAAGAGTGTCCAAACCATGACAGGTCTCCTAAAACAGCTTGCTACAAATGCCATCAATTGGGACATTGGGCAGCACTCTGCCCTCGGGACCCAAGAGCCTCAAGGTCAAGCACCAAGCCTTCTGTCATGATGGTTCAACAGGACTGAAGCCCCCCGCTCCACCCAGCCTGCCTGTCACAGATAACCATCGTGGAGCTGGAGCCAAGGGTGCAACTGGATGTGGCAGGTAGGTCCGAGAATTTCTTGGCTGACACAGGGGCTACGTATTCTGTCCTGACCTCCTTCTCCTGAGCCTTCTCCTCCCAAACCTGTACCATTTTGGGTGCTATAGGAAAAGCAATTAGAAAAAGATTCACCTGAGCACTTGGCTGTTGGGATGGACAAATATTTTCCCACCAGTTTCTGGTGGTCCCTGGGTGTCCTACTCCCTGTCCTTCCCTATTGGGAAGAGATCTTTCCCTGACTTCAAAATCTTGCAGCTATTGTAGTCCTGATAGAAGATGCTTTAAAACTCTCTCTTGGGGGCAAACTATTTTTACCACCCATCAAGTGAAACAACTCCTGAATGGGAGAGGCCATTTATGGATGTCTGATCAAAGGATCCTCAAATATCAAGTAGTGCTGATGGAAAATCAAGGCCTGACTATATCCCCTTGTGAGGTTCTTAACCCAGCTACCCTCCTGCCTACCCCTGAGGGCTCTCTCCCCTTTCACTCTTGCCTAGCAACCTTGGACCACTGGACAAAACCCTAGAGGGATTGTCAGATCTTCTGACCAATCCTGAGGAAATCTGGTACACTGATGGAAGCAGCTTTGTCTTGGATGGAAAAAGAAGAGCCAGATATGCAATAGTCTCCAATTTTGAGACCATAGAGGCTAAGCCTCTGCCACCAGGTACTTCAGCCTAATTAGCTGAGCTCATAGCCCTGACTTGAGCTTTAGAGCTGGGAAAAAGAAAAAGAGTAGCCATTTATACTGACTCCAAGCATGTTTTTCTGGTGTTACATGCACATGCTGCTATTTGGAAAGAAAGAGGCCACTTGACCACCCAAGGGTCCCCAATCAAATATGGTGATCAAATCCTTAGGCTCTTGGAGGCAGTCCATCTGGCCACTGAGGTTTCAGTCTCGTATTATAAAGGACACCAAAAAGGGAGCACAGAAGTGGCACAAGGAAACCAAGCAGCTGATCAGGCAGCTAAGAGAGCAGGATTACAGAACAATGACCTAATAGGGGTTGCCACCTTAGTTCCACAGACTAATTTGTCAGAAACTCCTTCATATACTGAAGGTGAGACTCTTAAAGCTAAGAGTGAGGGCTTTCAAGAAGATCATGTGGGGTGGTTCCACAAGGAAGGACTCCTTTTTCTGCCTGGGAACCTCCAATGGAAGTTGGTTAACTCCTTACATGCCACCACTCATTTAGGGGAGAAGGCTCTCCAAGGATTACTAGAAAGGTCCTTCAGAGGAACAGGCCTCCAGATGACTATAAGGTAAGTGGTCTCCTCTTGTCCCACTTGCAAATTAAACAACCCCCAAGGAGCTTGCAGACGCGAGCTGGCCCAGCCTGTCCAATGGCATGGGACCTACCCAGGAGAGGGCTGGCAGATGAACTTCATCCAGATGCCAGTTTCTCAAGGGTATAAATACCTATTATTCATGATAGATACATTCATAGGATGGATTAAAGGCTTTCCTACCCGAACTGAGAAGGCTGAGGAGGTGGTAAAAAAACTGCTCCCTGAAACCATTCTGAGATTTGGTCTGCTCAGGTCATTACAAAGTGACAATGGGACATCATTTACTTCTAAGGTCACCCAAGGGGTCTCTAAAGCATTGAGCATTCATTGAGCATTGCTTATTATCTACATTGTGCCTGGAGGCTTCAGTCTTCAGGAAAAGTAGAAAGAGCCAACCAATTCTTAAAATCAGCAATAAAAAAGATAAACCAGGAGACCTCCCTGGGATGGAAGGAGGCTTTACCAATAGCTCTCCTCTGCACCCATGTTGCCCCTAAGGAACAGGTTGGTCTTAGTTCTGATGAGATGCTATATGGGAGACTTTTTGTTTATGTCAATAACCTCTTCCTAGATCCAGAGGTTCAGACCCTCCAGTCTTATACCATGGCCATTGGGCAATTTCAACAAAATATATGCTTGTGGTGTGTCAAACAGGACCCAAAAGATTCTAAAGAGCCACCACTATATGCTCCAGAGACTCAAGTCCTAATTGAAGTCTGGAAAGTTGGGTCCCCAAAAGGCTCAACTCCAGCCCACATGGAAGGGCCCCTACCCTATAGTACTTTCTACCACCACAGCAGTCAAGGTACTAGGACATAATTCCTGGATTCACTACTCACGAGTCAAGCTGTGGAAGAAAACAGAAGAGGACACTCAATACACCTGTGAGCCCCTGGGAGATCTCAGATACCTATTCAGGACTACAAATGAGTGCCATTCTAATGAACACCCCCAAAATTAAGTTTCTGAGGATAAGATTTCTCAGGATAGCTCTAAAAAGCCAACACAGCTTGGCAGGGGTTGTACTCCAAAATAGACAGGAGATAGATCTCCTGATCCCTGAACAAAGAGGAACTCAAGCCACCTTGAATGAGACATGTTGTTTCTGGGTAAATACCACCAGCTAAGTTACAGAAAGTTTCAGAGTCCTCAAGAAAAACATTCAGATCCTACAGGATCTCAAAGAATGAGCTGGAGAGTTCTCAGGGTGGCTACAATATCTCTTTGGGGGATCCTTCTCCTGACGGGAGGGAATTTGGAATTGGCTAATGTCCCTACTAATCATTATCACCATATCGATGCTGCTTATGATTGCTCCATGTATTATTGATTGTCTAACCCGTTTTGTCTCTGCCCAGGTCAACAAGCACAACATGTGGTGCCAGTTCAACAAGGATATATAAAACTACAGCTGACCATGGAAAATATCACTATCCCTTATATGGACACCGCTATAAGGACTCTGAGGCTTGAGACTAGCAAGAGGGGAGGCCCAATGCCCCTTGCTGTCCCAGTTCAGCAGGAAGTAGCCAGAGAGACCTTGATGCCCCATTCCCAAAGAATTGGGCCTCCCATCTCTTGAGGGGGGAATGTTAGGTAGTTAGAATAGGAAAAAGGAGTCCATAATGGCTGTGGCTAAAAGACAAAGAAAGGAAAAAGCCCGTGAAAATAGAACAAAGGAAGTTCGGAGGACTGGAGTGAGAACCTCAGGTGAAACAAACAGCCCTCCTGGCTAGCCCAATTTACATAGGGCAAACTCAGGGGGAGGAGAAAAAACATATAAAAAGAGGAGCCAAAATTGAGCTGGCTTCTCTTCTCTTTGTGTCTTTTGGGTCAGCCCACCCTCATGCCTCAAGGATGTATTTTCGTTTACTTGCCAAATAAAACTGAGCTGTAACACTGATCTGTCTGTCACTTCAAATTTTTGCTGTAGCAAGACAGAACCGAGGAAATTGCACACTCCCCTGACAGTAACAAATAATTTTAGTGTGAAAAGAAGTGAAAGTGTTACTTGCTCAGTCGTTTCTGACTCTGCGACTCCATGGACTGTAACCCATCAGGCTCCCCTGTCTATGGGATTCTCCAGGCAAGAATGCTGGAGTGGGTAGCCGTTCCCTTCTCCAGGGGAGGTTCACAGCCCAGGGGTCAAACCTGGGTCTCCTGCACCGCAGGCAGATTCTTTACCATCTGAGGCATCAGGGAAACCACAATATTAGTATCAGTATGTCCCCAATACTGCCTGGGAGATATTTATACTAAAATTTATTTGTTGTTTATCTGAAATTCAAATTTCA
This sequence comes from Bos javanicus, assembly GCF_032452875.1. Taxonomy (NCBI): domain Eukaryota; kingdom Metazoa; phylum Chordata; class Mammalia; order Artiodactyla; family Bovidae; genus Bos; species Bos javanicus. Next base: position 93,168,912 of record NC_083897.1, read on the forward strand.
TTACTTAGCATCTTTTATCTCACCTGGTAGCACTACTGTGGGGAGTTTAAAGTCATATATTGTTGCTGAAAAGTAGTGTTGTACAGGCTGAAGTCAGACAATCATAATGCAGCAACTTATTGAGAGGCCTAGAAGTGAGAGAGAACCAGTCAAAGGGTTTAAAGCAAGGAGGGGGTAACATATTAAAATTTTAGCTTTAGGAAGAGGTTCCTTCTGGCTTCTTGGAGGCTTCTTTTAAGAGAGACAACAGGGAGATCTCACTAGTTATAATAGTACAGACAAGAGATTTTGGGTTGTGATAGGAGGAAGATAGAGAGGAGGTGCCAAATTTAAGGAGGATGTAGGCATTAGATCATCATAATTTGGCAGCTGGTTAGATGGAGTGAAGAGGGCATCATTCCCAGGGTCCAGTTTGGGTGTCTGTGAAGATGGTATTGCTACCAACTGAGATAGAACCTGACCTGCCTCTTGAGAAATCAGGTCAGGAAGCAACAGTTAGAATTGGACATGGAACAACAGACTGGTTCCAAATAGGAAAAGGAGTACGTCAAGGCTGCATATTGTCACCCTGCTTATTTAACTTCTATGCAGAGTACATCATGAGAAACACTGGGCTGGAAGAAGCACAAGCTGGAATCAAGATTGCTGGGAGAAATATCAATAACCTCAGATATGCAGATGACACCACCCTTATGGCAGAAAGTGAAGAGGAACTCAAAAGCCTCTTGATGAAAGTGAAAGAGGAGAGTGAAAAAGTTGGCTTAAAGCTCAACATTCAGAAAACTAAGATCATGGCATCTGGTGCCATCACTTCATGGGAAATAGATGGGGAAACAGCGGAAACAGTGTCAGATTTTATTTTTGGGGGTTCCAAAATCACTGCAGATGGTGATTGCAGCCATGAAATTAAAAGACGCTTACTCCTTGGAAGGAAAGTTATGACCAACCTAGATAACATATTGAAAAGCAGAGACATTACTTTGCCAACAAAGGTCTGTCTAGTCGAGGCTATGGTTTTACCAGTGGTCATGTATGGATGTGAGAGTTGGACTGTGAAGAAAGCTGAGCGCTGAAGAATTGATGCTTTTGAACTGTGGTGGAGAAGATTCTTGAGAGTCCCTTGGACTGCAAGGAGATCCAACACCAGTCCTGGGTGTTCTTTGGAAGGAATGATGCTGAAGCTGAAACTCCAGAACTTTGGACACCTCATGTGAGGAGTTGGCTCATTGGAAAAGACTCTAATGCTGGGAGGGATTGGGGGCAGGAGGAGAAGGGGATGACAGAGGATGAGATGGCTGGATGATATCACCGACTCGATGGACGTGAGTTTGAGTGAACTCCGGGAGTTGGTGATGGATAGGGAGGCCTGGCATGCTGCAATTCATGGGGTCGCAAAGAGTCAGACACAACTGAGCAACTGAACTGAACTGAACTGAGATAGAACAGATGTTGGAGGCAATGATTAAGTTTAGGATATGTGTTGGAGGTGCCTAAGGAACATCTGGTGTATGGGGACAGAAAATGATTGGCTGTCTCATTCTGAAATTTAGTGGAAAAAATGAGCCTAGAGAGTGGAAAGTCCTCAGCATACAGGCACTACTGAAACCAGGAGATAGATGGACTCCCCAGAAAAGGAACTCAGGGAGAAGGCCAAGAAGAAACAGCTAAGCAGAGGGAACCAGGAAAAAGAGGTGTCCTGAAAGCTAAGGGGTAGTTTCTAGGAGGGAGAGTTGGTCAACCGTGTCAAGTGCAGTCAGAAAGTTCTGATTACACAAAGGCTGAAAAATGGCCATTGATTTGGGCAAAGGTAAAGTCATCATGACCTTAGGCTGGCATCACACAGGCTCATTTAGACATCAGTTCCATTTATACAAATGATAAACACTTGGTTAGCATGCGTCCTCAGCATGCTCTCAGATGTTCACTGCAGTCATTCTCACAACCCACACACTCCTTCAGAATTTAAACCATTCATTTGAATTGTGCCCCAACTCACTCAAATTATAGGCACATGTTCAGTTGCTCTCCACACTCATCTGCTGGGGTCCTTTATATTTGTCAGCGTCATCTCAGAGTCGGAGCTAGTGCCTTTGCCAGGATAACTGCAGGCACCCACAAGGGTTAAATGGATTATCCTGTGGTTTTTATCTCCCAGGAGTAAAGAAAAACCTTTGCTCTTCTCTCACCTCCGGTAGAGATAACCCTAACCTTAACTCTGGGTAATGCCGGATGTTGCTGGTTCTGTTGTCCCTGACATGCCTCTCGGCTCACCTCTGGCCCTCATGCACCCTTACTGATGAGTATCTATTGTGTGCAAAAGTTGAGTTCACTCTGTTCCCTATTTTCTAATTATCTTGAGACAGAGGTTCAAACAATAAAGAGAGGAGATGCTCAATGGCACAATTCCCCAAGGAAGTGGGAGAGGTTGAGACCAAGAGCCCAGTGGGAAGGGCAAGCCCAAGATAGGACTTCTCTTCTCTGAGACCCGAGGAAAGAAAGTAGGGGCAGAGACAAGGTTGGAGGTGACAAGAGAGGAAGTGTTCAGCTAATGGCTCCATTTACTTTAAACGCAATAGTTCTTAACCCAGGGTCCAGGGTCCTTTCAGAGTCTCTAGAGAGAATTTAAGGAGCCCATGGATTTGGGGGGGAAGGTTGCATCTTTATTTTCACTATCACTAACAGATATGTAGCATGTCATTATAGGAAATGTGGTTAACAAATTACAGTAGTATTAGCAGTACCTGTGGCTTTGTCACCAATAGAAATCAGATTTTCATAGCACATCATAGTTGTTTCAGGTCTCTCAAATTACATCACTATTTTGAAATTATGTTAGTCACTAAACCTGTTGATAGAGTTTGATATTTAATATATTAATAAAGAAGTACTTATATAACTATGTTATAGATATCTTTCTTATTTTAGTATTTGTATTTCTTTTGTAATCTTTATTTATCTTATGCATGCATTATTCTGGGAAGGGTTTCTTTAGATTTCACCAGATTGCCAGAAGTGTCCTTAGCATAAAAAAAGGCTGAGACACTACTCTGAAGAGTAACAGTAGTTAATATTTACATAGCTCTTCCTAAAGGCCAGGTACAGTTTTAAGTATATTTTTCTTTTCCTTATGTAGTTGTTAACTCATTTATTCCTGTTAGGTAGTTAGAATAGGAAAAAGGAGTCCATAATGGCTGTGGCTAAAAGACAAAGAAGGAAAAAGCCCGTGAAAATAGAACAAAGGAAGTTCAGAGGACTGGAGTGAGAACCTTAGGTGAAACAAACAGCCCTCCTGGCTAGCCCAATTTACATAGGACAGGCTCAGGGGAAGGAGAAAAAACATATAAAAAGAGGAGCCAAAATTGAACTTCTGGCTTCTCTTCTCTTCAAGTCTTTTGGGTCGGCCCACCCTCACGCCTGGAGGATGTATTTTCCTTTGCTTTCCAAATAAAACTGAGCTGTAACACTGATCCATCCATTGATTCAAATTTTTGCTGCGGTGAGACAGAACTGAGGAAATTACATACTCCCCCAATATCACTAATGAAAATTATTTGTTATTTAACTGAAATTCATATCAGAGTGGGGCTCTCTATTTTTTATTTTCTAAATATGGCAACCCTACTGCACGGATAACCACCCTGATGTTGAGATATTCCTCCTCAGGCTCCCATGGCTCTCTATGCCCACCTCTGCACCAGTACCTACCCTGATTCCTGAGAGTTCATGGTTGTATTCTGATCTCTGAATCCTTCATTTGCCATTCAGGGCCTGGCAAAGAACACAGTTTGTTGAGTGAATGAATGCATATGTGTGACATCCCAATAAACCTGCATCATTTGGTGGAATCAAAGTCTTGTGATCAGTACACTGCCTCAGTTCCACTTGTATCCACCTTGTCTTCACATGATTGACATATCGACCCAGCAGCCAAGCTGGTAGGAAAGCAGGAAAGGCAGGCGCGAAGGCTGAGAAGATGGAGCCAGCTGGCGCTGAAGAAGCTGGGAGTGACAGCCACCGCCCTCAGGGAGCAGGAGCCTGGGAGGAGGGAGGTAATGCGGGTGGAAGCATGCTTCTCCCTTGGGGCTCCTCATCACCCCTCCTCCAGGAGGTGCAAAGCACCCCTGCCCTGCGCCTGGCCAGAGGCCAACCCAGGGCTGGCCCTCTCAGGGCCTCCCAGCTTTCCAGCCCTGGACCTAGACTAGTTTCTCCGACGATTTTGGTGGAGAATTCTCCAACAATTCTGGTGGTTTAGTCACCAACTCTTGTCTGACTCTTGGAACCCCGTGGACTGTAGCCTGCCAGGGTCCTCTGTCCATGGGATTTTCCAGGCAAGAATACTGGAGTGGGTTGCCATTTCCTTCTCCAGGGGATTTTCCTAACCCAGGAATCGATCCTAGGTCTCCTGCATTGCAGGCAGATTCTTTACCTACTGAACTATGAGGGGAGCACTGGCCCTCAAATCCCCTCCGTGCCCGCCTGGGTTGAGTTAGGAAAGACTCTGAACAGAACAAATGGGTGCAGGAGATGAGTCAGCCCAGGTGAGGCAGAGGTGCCAGTGAAAATCCTGCCAGTGTGACTGGGCAACACCCAGAAGTGGGGGGCACACAGGGCGGGGGTTCCTATTCCAAGTGTGAGGATTTAGAGGCACTGTCTGTCTGTGGTAAGTCTTGATCATGCACCTACTGAAGGGATGGCTGTGTGATCTGGGTCGAATTGTCTTCCTCATCTGGCCTCAGTTTCCTCCTCCGTGAAGTGGGTCGAATACTCACTCTATCCTAGTGCATCATATCTAGTATAAAAGGTGGTCTGTCAGTAGTAACTGTCATGCGTAGTGCTTGTGCCCTCCACCCTAAGCCACTTGCACCATGTGAAACTGTCCCATTGGCGGGGATGTGGGACACGGTGAGGAGACCTTGATCCGTCATCACAGGGAGCCCAAAGATGGCTCAGGCCCTCGAAGAGACTGGCAAAGGGGCTCAGAAGGTAGGAACCCAGAGTCTAGCAAAGGGGCTTGGCAGGGGGCAAGTTCCCCTTTTATTTCTGCCACTGCCAAGTGAGGAAGAAGAGTCGCCTGCTCTGGAACCAAGGACTGGACGGTGATCTACAGGCGTCACCCATTCTAAGCAAGTCAACGGATTAAATATGATTTTTATTAACTCAGTTTTCTTTTTTTAGAGGGGTTGCTAGCTCAACGGAAGGATTCACACTAAGATTCCGATACGCGGCTGTCCTATAGTTCTGATCGAGTATGGGAAGATAAGACTCAGCGAGAAGGAGGGCAGCAGGGGCGCGGAGATGAACAGGTCTGGCTTTGCCAATACCCACCCACTCAGCACATCTTCCCTTCCGGAGCGGTTCGCGGCATCTGCGCATGCTCCTTCCGCCCCTGTCAGGCCCTCCGAGGGGTCGCGCTGTGCTCTGTGGAGGTGGGGTCTGCGCATGCGCGTCCTGCTCGCCCCGTTCTGCCCGAGGGGCGGGAGAGTCAGTTGTGGAACTGGCCAGTGCGATTGAGGGGACGACTGCGGCCAGACCCATAGGAAGTGACTGTTAGGAGATGTGGACAAAGCGGCGTGCGACAACAACAGGTCACAGAGAGAAGAGGAGGGGTGCGGCCGCCCGGGGCAGTTTAGGCAGGCGCAGAGTCCTCGACGGTAGCGCTTGTGGGTCCTCCTTTCTTCCGGGTTGCAGTTTGTGGTGCCCGCGGGAGGCAAAAAACCAGAGAACGGAACGGGGTGGGTGTGTTAGACCCAGAGGAAACCCCTCTCCATCCCGTCCTCACATCTCCGAGGCCTAGAGAGGACTCAATCTTAGGTCCATTGTACCCCATATCGTCCCCCTGAAGAAAAACTAAATTTGCACAGTAACCGCGCCAGACCCCACCCTCAGTCTTTCAGTCAGTTCCAAAGGGCTCACCCACACTCCGGGGGACTCTGAGTCGAAAAGGGGGTCCGTGAAACAGGGTGGGATTACAGCAATTGAAAAAATTGCTCTGGAGCCGTCTCTGGCCTGGGAAAACCGCTGCTTCCACAGATAAGCCGAGGGGAGCATTCGCGGGGCACAGAAGAGTGACTTCAGACCACAGAACAGGTAGTGTAGACTGAATGAGGTACGAATTGGCCCAGTGAAGACGGAATTAGGTGCTAATTGGCCCAATCTGAGACTGGGTTAATAACTGACTTCTGACCCCCAGGCCCCTGTAAGGACAGCGAAGGGAGCCTTTGACTACTCCAGCTACAGGTGTGAAGTCACAGAGGCACTGGGGCTCTTGAAGCTTGATGCTTCTTCTGAATGAAGACGGCCCAGTCATATTAAGTAACATGTATATATGAGGTGCTGTTTTGAGTATATTTACTTTGTTAGGCCTCAGGACAACCCTATGAGGTAGGTATTACAATCACCCTCAGTTTACAGATAAGCATGTGAGTGCTTCTCTAATAAGGAGTAAAGCAGGACTTCACATTCAAGGCAGTCTGGCTCCAGAGTCTGCACTCCTCTAAGAGGACAACCTACAGATGTACACAGTCTACAATCTGGGTAAGAGACCAGATAAGGGATACCCACTAAAAGGTCAAACTTGGAACTTATTCCCTGAGCACCTACTCTCACACTGCTGTGTTTCTCATACACCATTTCAGTATTCTCAATAATCTTGTGCAGAAGGAATTGCTTGGATATGGAGACAAAGAGATGTTCCATATGCTGCCCCAGATTACACAGATAGTAGTTGAACCAAGTTGATGAAGCAACTTGACTCACATAACAAGTTAACCAAGACAAATGACGAGACTAAAATCTAGGCCTCTTATCTACCCATCTTGGGGTCTGTATGGTCAAGGATCACTCAAGATGGCTGTTCTCTTGCTCTGTGTACATCCCCTGCTGGACCAGTGCCTGCTTCACCTATACCCTACTCACATGACTGACTTTCCCACATACTTGCCCCAGGCCCCAGCTACTGACGAATGTTCTTATCAGTGGGGCAGTGAGGGGCGTGCTCCTCTGCTAGTTTCTGGTAACCAATGAGCCAACCTGACGTCAATTCCCCCTATAACTGGCAGTCTCCCCTTCCCCAGGGCGAAGACTGCAGCCATGTACTGCCCGTCATCCACAACACACAGTGAGGTGTCGCTCCAGGACCTTGCTTCAGACATGTAAGATCCCACATCCTGTCTTGGGCTCTGGGCTTTTTCTTCGGTCTTGAAGCTGGGCATGCACAGGCCTTGTAGGCCTGCGGGGTAGCAGCCCAACAGGGTCGTTTTACTACATGCATTTTAAAAAAACATTTTTTATTTTATCTATTTGTGGCCGTGCTGGGTCTTTGTTGCTATGCACTTTCTCTAGTTGTATCAAGCGGGGGCTACTCTCTAGTTGCCATGTGTGGACTTCTCATTGCGGTGGCTCCTCTTTTGTGGCGTGTGGGCTCTAGAATGCACAGGCTCAGTAGTTGTGGTGCGCGGGATTATTTGCCCCATGGCATGTGGAATCTTCTCAGAACAGGGATTGAACCTGTGTGCCCTGCATTGGCAGATTCTTAACTACAGGACCACCAGGGAAGTCCCCTACTATATGCATTTTAACAAACATTTATTTGTTCATTCAGCAAATGTTTGTTGTGCCAGTCATTCTTGGAGGCACTTAGGATTCAGCAGTGAACAAAATAAACATGGTCCCTTCCCTCTGAGGGAGGGTGAAGGTAGAGAGTGTAAAATATCAACAAAGCTAGACTTTAAAGCTAGACAGCAAAGCTAGACAGAGGATGAGATGGTTGGATGGCATCACCAACTCCATAGATATGAGTTTTGAGCAAGCTCCGGAAGTTGGTGATGGACAGGGAAGCTTGGCGTGCTGCAGTCGGACATGACTGAGTGACTGAACTGAACTGAGACTCTAAAGCAGTGAAAACAGATTTTGTTTAGTAAGTACTGACAGTAGGGGAAAAAGCTGGACTCCATTCCGATTTGTGTAGGGTGTTTTAAAGGGAGAATGAGAGAGGGAGAGGAGGAACAAGCAGGGGCTCAAGTAGAGTGAGGGAAGTGAAAAATTTTAGAAATACAGTTGGTCAGTGTAAGAGCGATTATGTTACTCAAAAACTGGGTTTGCTTCCTGGTGGGTGTCGAGCCAAAAGATACAACCGAGGCAAAGAGCGGGAGAAAGAAGGATTTATTATTACTTGAAGCAAGTAAGGAAAACAGTGGGGATTTTCCCCAAAGCAGTGTCTCCCTGAACAGCAAAATTGGGGAAGTTTTAAGCAGAGGGTAAATAAATATTCTATTAGGAGATTGCGTGGTGTGTGTATATCCATGGCAGGGTTGGGGTGGGGGGAGCTTGAGCAGTGGAAAATTCAGCATAGAACTGGGGCAAAAGTTGTCAGAGTCCAAGCTATAGTTGAAGCCATGATGGTCAGCAAAGGTCAACATCATCATCCCTTAGGTTCCAGTTGATCTGGTGATTGAGTGCTGGAGGTAGGTTTAAATTCTGCAAAACAGCTCAAGAAAGTGCTTCAGGCTAATCTTTACCTTTGAAACAGAACTGAGAGTCTTTACAGCTGATTCATTATCTTTGCTATTATTACTTCTCTTTCCTGACAACAGTTGTTTGTTCTTTTGTTTCCTTAAGATGTGTTCAAGGGCACATCTTCAAGGGCAATCATTGTGTCCAGGCTTAGATCACGAAATGGCTTAGGCCTAAAATGGCTTCTCTCTCTCTTTTTAAAATTGAAGTATAGTTGATTTACAATGTTGTGTTAGTTTCTGGTGTACAGCATAGTTATTCAGTTATATATATATATATATATATATGGCATATTCTTTTCTATTATGGTTTACTACAGAATATTGACTATAGCTCTCTGTACCATACAGTAGGACCTTGTTGTTTATCCATCCTATGTATAATAGGTTGCTTTCACTAATCCCAAACTCCTAGTCCTTCTTTTCCCTACCTCTCCTCCCGCTTGGCAACTATAAGTCTGTTTTCTAAGTCTGTGAGTCTGTTTCTGTTTCGTAGATAAGCTCATTTGTGTCATATTTTAGATTCCACATATAAGTGATATCATATGGTATTTGTCTTTCTCTTTCTCTCTCTCTCTCTCTCTTTTTTTTGGCATGCCTTGCGGCTTTTGGGATCTTCGTTCTCAGACCAAGGAACCGGGCTCCAGCGGTGAAAGTGCTGAGTCCTAACCACTGGTCCAGCAGATAATTCCCTTCTTTCTCTTTCTTGATATACTTCACTTAATATGATAATCTCTAGGTCCATCCATGTTTCTGCAAGTGGCATTATTTCATTCTTTTTTATGACTGAATAATATTACATGGTATACATTTACTACATCTTTGTCCATTCATATATCGATGGACATTTAGGTTGCTTCCATGTCTTGGCTATTGTAAATAGTGCTACTTTCTCTGAATATATGTCTGGGAGTGGAATTACTGGATCATATGACAACTCTTTTTAGTTTTTAGACTGAAAGCAGGTTTATTCAGGGAGATACATACTCTATTGACAGAGTAGGCCATTTGAGAAGGTAAGAGACCTTTTTAGTTTTTTAAGAAAACTCCATACTATTTTCCATAGTGGCTGCACAAATTTACATTCCCACCAACAGTGCAGGAGAGTTCCCTTTTCTCCACACCCTTTCCAGCATTTGTTATTTGTAGACTTTTTAATGGTGGCCATTCTGACCGGTGTGATAAAATGGCTTCTCTTATGTCAAAAAGCTGTATCTGGTTCTTTTCTTCTGGGGAGGCCCCTACCCTATTGGCTTACAATTAGGCCAGCTGTGTCTGTTAGCTGGCAATTATTGAAGTTAGGATTATTCTATCCTCTCATAGTTACTGGGAAGGAAACGGAGGCCCTATCCTTCCTTGATTATATTTCAAAGGACTGGCTCTCAGGACCTTGAGAAAGATGTTTCTGAGTCCTAGGAGATATATGTATATACATAAACGTATATGTATATATATGGGCTTCAGTGGTAAAGAACCTGCCTGTCAATGCAGGAGACATAAGAGACTCAGATTCGATCCCTGGGTCAGGAAGATTCCCCTGGAGGCGGGCATGGTAACCCACTCCAGTATTCTTGTCTGGAGAATCCCATGGACAGAGGAACTTGGCAGGCTATAGTCCATAGGGTCCCAAAGAGTACATCTCAAAGAGACAGAGGAATTCACAATCAAAGAGACAGAGGAATTCACAATTGTAAGCCCTTTTTAGTAAATGCTGTAAGAGAGATCAGCGGCCTGTCATCAGGTGTTGGCTAGAACAAATGGTAGCTTGTTTTGACAAACCCTGAACTTTTTCAGACAGGAACTTAAAAGGAGGCTATGTCATCCAGGCACCCAGCCTTAGGCTGTTAGAAAGTGAAGTGAAAGTGAAGTTGCTCAGTCGTGTCCAACTCTTTGTGACCCCATGGACTGTAGCCTACCAGGTTCCACCATCCATGGGATTTTCCAGGCAAGAATACCGGAGTGGGTTGCCATTTCCTTCTCCAGGAGATCTTCCCTCCCCAGGGATTGAACCCAGGTCTCCTGCATTGTAGGCAGACACTTTACCATCTGAGTCACCAGGGAAGGCTGTTAGAACTCAGGCTAAAATTTGGGCAAGTCCCTTAGTACAGGGTTTGGGTGGGAGGGGTGGTGATATTTGAATGGAGTGTTCCCTGCAAAGAGATTTCACAGTTCTCTAGGGAGGTGGAATCAACAATAAACTTGTAAATAAGACTTTCAGGGGTTAGTGAGGGTACTGAAGGCCTGAGAGACTTGGAGAAAGGATTGGCTGTATTGGTGAACTGAAAACCCTGATCTGCAAAGGTTTGGGAAGTAAAGAAAGAAGTGGGAGCGGCAAGGCAGGAAGAGCAAGTGAAAAGCCCTGAGGCAGGACCAGGCTTCTCTCAGCCAGGGCCAGAGTAAAGGCCAGTGGCTTGGGAATGCAGATAACATGCAGTGAAAGCAGTGCAGGAAAGCAGGGGAGGGTGGGACAATTGAAGTCTGAGATCTTGGGGATAGTCACAAGCCAAATCACAAGTACTTATTTTATGTGTTAGCAGTACTGCCCTATAAAGTCATGAAAGTTTTCCCTGTACAGAAGACATCTTGTGCTGAGAGGGTGAGGATGGAGGATCATTTTTATAACTGTCTCATTTTATTTATTTTAAAATTTTATTGAAATGTAGTTGGAGAAGGCAATGGCACCCCACTCCAGTACTCTTGTCTGGAAAATCCCATGGACGGAGGAGCCTGGTAGGCTCCAGTCCATGGGGTCGCTAAGAGTTGGGCACGACTGAGCGACTTAGCAGCAGCAGTTGATTTACAATATTGTATTTAGTTCCTGCTGTACAGCAAAGTGACTCAGTTATATATATATGCTGCTGCTGCTGTTGCTAAGTCACTTCAGTCGTGTCCGACTCTGTGTGACCCCATAGACGGTAGCCCACCAGGCTCCCCGTCCCTGGGATTCTCCAGGCAAGAACACTGGAGTGGGTTGCCATTTCCTTCTCCAATGCATGAAAGTGAGAAGTGAAAGTGAAGTCGCTCAGTCGTGTCCGACCCTTAGTGACCCCATGGACTGCAGCCTACCAGGCTCCTCCATTTATGGGATTTTCCAGGCAAGAGTACTGGAGTGGCGTGCCATTGCCTTCTCCATATATATGTATATATATGTGTATATATATATATATATATATATATTTCATACTCTTTTCATACTCTTTTCCATTATGGTTTATCACAGGATATTAAATATCATCCTATATAGTAGGACCTTGTTTTTTATCCGTCCTATGTATAATAGTTGGCATCTGCTAATCCCAAACTCCCATTCCTTCCCTCCCCTACCCACCTTCCCCTTGGCAACCACAGATCTGCTCTCTATATCTGTGAGTCTGTTTTTGTTTCATAAATATATTGATTTATATCATATTTTAGATTCCACATATAAATGATATCATATAGTATTTGTCTTTCTCTTTCTGACTTACTTTGCTTTGTATGATAATCTCTAGGTCCATCCATGTTGCTGCAAATGGCATGATTTCATTCTTTTTTATGGCTGAGTAATATTCCTGTGTGTGTGTGTGTGTGTACTGTATTCCATAGTGGCTGCACCAATTTACATTCCTACCAACAGTGTAAGAGGGCTGCCTTCTCACTACACCCTCTCCAGCATTTGTTATTTGTAGACTTTTTAATAATGGCCATTCTACCTGGTATGAGATGGTACCTCATTATAGTTTTGATTTGCATTTCTCTAATAATTAGTGATATTGAACATCTTTTCATGTGCCTAAAAAGCAGAGACATTACCAACAAAGGTCCATATAGTCAAAGCTATGGTTTTTCCAGTAGTAGCTGAGCAACCAAAGAATTGATGCTTTTGAACTGAGTGTTGGAGAAGACTCTTGAGAGCCCCTTGGACAGTAAGGAGATCAAACCAGTCAATCCTAAAGGAAATCAGTCCTGAATATTCATTGGAAGGACTGATGCTGAAGCTGAAGCTCCAATACTTTGGCCACCTTACGTGAAGAACTGGCTTATTGAAAAAGACCCTGATGCTGGGAAAAATTGAAGGCAGGAGGAGAAGGGGATGACTGAGGATGAGATGGTTGGTTCAATGGACATGAGTTTGAGCAGGCCCCAGGAATTGGTGATAGACAGTGAAGCCTGGTGTGCTGCAGTCCATGGGGTTGCAAAGAGTCGGACACGAGTGAGTGGCTTAACTGAACTGAATTGGCCATACATGTGTCTTCTTTGGAGAAATGTCTATTTAGGTCTTCTGCCCATTTTTCAACTGGGTTATTTGTTTTTTGTGTGTGTTATTGAATTGTAGGGGCTGTTTGTGTATTTTGGAAATTAAGCCTTTGTCAGTTGCATCATTTGCAAATATTTTCTCCAAGTTCATAGAATGTATTTTTGTTTTGTTTATGACTTTCTTTGCTGTGCCAAAGCTTATAAGTTTGATTAGGTCTCATTTTGTTTTTGCTTTTATTTCTATTGCCTTGGGAGACTGACCTAAGGAAACCTTGGTATAATTTATGTCAGAGACTGTTTTGCCTATATTCTCTTCTAGGAGTTTTGTGGTGTCTTGTCTTATAAAGTCTTTAAGCCATTTTGAGTTTATTTTAGTATATAATGTGAAGGTGTATTATAGCTTCATTGATTTACATGTAGCTACCCAACTTCCCAACACCACTTGCTGAAGAGACGGTCTTCTCAGGATGAGGGATCCTAAAGTCAATCGTTTCTATGTTCACCTAGCTGTGCTGTGGATCTTGGTGCAAGGCTGTGCCAGCCAGGAGAGAGGGGGGCTTTTTCTTTGCTTTTTTGCCTTGCAGAATGTGGGATCTTAGTTCCCCCACCAGGGATTGAACCCTAGCCCCCTGCACTGGAAGCATGGAGTCTTAACCACCAGGGACCACCAGGGAAGTTCCAGGGGCCGTTTTCTAAAATCCACAGCCTAGCCACACTGAACCCAGAGGAGCTGCCTCTGCCCAGGAGGGCACCCGTGTCTGAATCAAATGAAAGTGCTACACGGGTGAACTGTAGCTTGTTTGCCAGGCCCGTGTTTTCCAAGTAGCAGATCAGTTCTGAGGTTGTTGAAAAAGCGGAGCAACTGTCTTAAAAAGCATTATAGGGACTTCCTTGGTGGTCCAGTGGCACTCCCATTGCAAGGGGCCTGGATTCCATCCCTGGTCAGGGAACTAGATCCCACATGCCACAACTAAGAGCTCACATGCCACAACTATAGATCCTGCAGTAAAAAAAGTAACGAGGATCAAAGACCTATGTGCTGCGACTAGGACCTGGCACAGCCAAATAAATAAATACATAATTTAAAAAAAAAGAGCACCATGAACTGTGATTTTGTTACCTTATTACAGAGCCCCTAGTGGCTGCACAGTGGAATTGTTCAACCCCTCTACAAGAAACTGCAGCGGCAACTCAACAAGGGAGAGGATGATAGTTGGGTAGCCACTGACACCTGAGGGTGACTTCATCCAAGTGAAGGAACCCTTATTCCCTCTTCCCCTTCAGGCTCTTCCTGGGTCTCTCCCATTCCTTTTGTTTTCTTCAAGGGAACATACTGAGCATTCATTACTTGGTGGAGTGCATGCAAAAATGTCCTCAGCAACATGTCCAAAATCAGGTAGAGGAAACAGACAAGTTTTAAAAAAATTTATTGTTATTGATTTATACATCTCTATCTTACAAAAAGGATTTGAAGCAGCTGTCAATTCCAAGATATATCATTTCCTGACACTATACCAGGGCGGACAATAAAATTAAGCTAGGACAAGATGATGATAAAAATCCCTTTGATTTATTTTGCTTTAAAAGTGTTTGTATCTTGGAACTTTCCTGGTGGTCCCGTGGTTAACACAGATTCTATCCCTGGTTCGAGAACCAAGATCGCACATGGTGTGGGACAACTAAGCCCATATGCCACAAGTACTGAGCCTGCACTCTACAGCCTAAGAGCTGCTACTACTGAAGCCCGTGCACCTAGAGCCTATACTCTGCAGCAAGAGAAGCTATTGCAATGAGAAGCCCGCAACTAGAGAGTAGCCCCCGCTTGCTGTAACTAGAGAAAGCCCATGCACAGCAACAAACAGCCCATGCACTGCAAGGAGGACTTAGTGCAGCCAAAAAAAGTTTATGTCTTTCTCTTGTATAGTTATTTTATCATCTTCTTTTCAAGTGTACAGAAAAGTAGAGAATAATATAAAACACTGCTACTTTTATCAAACCTTCACATTTTGTCATAGTGCTGACAAAATGCTTCACATTTTGTCATAGTGCTGACAAAATGCTTCACATTTTGTCAAACCTTCAAATTTGGTTTTTATTTTATTTTATTATTTTGGCCACGCTGTGCAGCTTGTGCGATCTCAGTTTCTCAACCAGGAATTGAATCCAGACCATGGTAGTGAAAGCACGAATCCTAAACCCTGAACCACCAGAAATCTCCCCAGGTTGTGTGTGTGTGTGTGTATTTGGCTGCACTAGGTCTTCATTGCAGTGCTCCGGCTCTTCCTTGTGGTAGGAGGGCTTTCTCTAGTTGTGGTGCGTGGGCTTAGTTACCTTGTGGCATGTGGGATCTTAGTTCCCCGACCAGGGACTGAACCCATGCCCCGCTTCAGTGAAAGCACAGAGTCCTAACCACTAGATTGCCAGGGAATTCCTGATATGGTCTTGTATTGCATGAGTGGTATTAACACTGCATGGCCCTTATGCTGGTTGTGCAGCTCTAGATACTCCCTGCATCTCCACAGTGCTCTCCAGCACCCAAAGAACTTTCAGTTCAGTTCAGTCGCTCAGTTGTGTCCGACTCTTTGCAACCCCATGAATCGTAGCACGCCAGGCCTCCCTGTCCATCACCAACTCCCGGAGTTCACTCAAACTCACGTCCATCGAGTCGGTGATGCCATCCAGCCATCACATCCTCTGTCGTCCCCTTCTCCTCCTGCCCCCAATCCCTCCCAGCATCAGAGTCTTTTCCAATGAGTCAACTCTTCGCATGAGGTGGCCAAAGTACTGGAGTTTCAGCTTTAGCATCATTCCTTCCAAAGAAGGGTCTGTTATTTCCTGTGCTCCTCACACAAGCCTCTTAAGAAGGCAGAACAAGTGGCATGATCCCCCGTTCAACTCAAGAGGAAACAAACATCCAGAATGAAGGGCTAAGACCACAAAGGGGCAGAGACCCAGGCTCAATGTAGGCTTTCCCAGCTCAGGGCTGTTTCCACTACTCAGTTTCCATTCAGGTCATATCAAGGCAATAAATGTGAACAACTGGAGAACAAGCCAGTGGGAGTGAGAGAGGAGGAGCATGGAGACAGGGTATGAAGAAAGGGTAGGGTTGGGAGGAAAAAATAAAAGCAGAGCCAGGGGCGGGATCTGTATGGATTTAAATCTACCAGTGACTGTCAAGCTTGACAGCTCTTTGGGATCACCTGGGTAACTTCAAGAAGCACTGATGTCTGAGGCCCACCCCCAGAGATTCTAAAGTAACCGACCTGCCAGGCCTCCTGAGCAGCAGGATGTTGAAAAGCTCCCCAGCTGATTTTTGAATGTATAGCCTAGGTGAGGACCATTGACTAAGCAGAGCTATTTGTCAGGCAGTGAATTGGTTGAGGGGGCGGTACTCAAAGGCTGGCTTGTTAACCTTAATAAGATCTTAGACTTCAAAGCCTGGCTTGTAAATAAGGTATTGAGATCTTAGCCCTAGATCTAAGGGCTATGGACAAAAATGGGCTAAAATGAAAGGTGATAATCCAGTTTCCTCAGTGCTGTTCATACTAACCTTAAACTATTTTGTTCAGTTATCAGGGCTTTAACTTGAAGGGGAGACTAGCAATTTTCACAATGAATACCAGTAAACCCCGACAGAGCAATAGAATTTGTCAAATATTCTCTAAGTACTTCCTTTGTGCAGGTTCTGTGCTATAGGGAAGTTAGAGAGATGGAAAAATCACAATCCTTGCCCTCCAGAAGCTCAGACTAACTGGCAACCCAGACAAATATATGACAACACCATGTGCTAAGTGTTAGAGATAAGTCCAAAGTGCGAGGGAATAGAGGGCAGAAAATACCTAACTCTACCTCAGGGGGACTAGCAGAGGGGCTCAGAGTAGGCTTCATAGGAGTGCTGTATGAGCTGGGTCTTGAAGGATGAGTAGTGGTTGGTTAAGGGTATGGTTGAGGCTGGGGGTTTGGAAGAGCATGTGCAGAGGCTCAGGCATAAGTGTGGCTTCAGAAGAACATGTAGTTTGGAATGATACAAGCACAGGGACTAAATATCTGTTGGAGAAGAACCTTACCCTGTAGGCAGCAGGGAATCATCAAAGGAGTGTGTGGAAAACAGCAAAGTCCTTATGGAGGACAGGGTATCTAAACTAGGTCCTGGAAGATGAGTAGTAATGGATGTGGGATGGAAAGGCTTCCCAAATCAGAGTGGGAGTGGGAGGGGGAATAATGTGGGCAAAAGTGCAGAGGCAGGAATGAGCCTGACATGTATCATGTGCATTGAGGGAATCAATAATCTGGTAAGTAAGTAAGTAAGTGAAGTCGCTCAGTCGTGTCTGACTCTTTGTGACCCCATGGACTGTAGCCTACCAGGCTCCTCTGTCCATGGGATTTTCCAGGCAATAGTACTGGAGTGGATTGCCATTTCCTTCTCCAGCATCTGGTAGGCATGATCAAAATTATCTGGAGTGCTGTTTAAAAATGTCAGTGCCTGGGCTCCACTAACCCCCTTCCCTAGAGACTCTGATATATATGGTCTCGGGAGTGGGGCCAGGCCTCAGTATTGGGGAAAAAGTCTCCCAGGTGATCCTAATTTGCGGCTAGACTTGAAAGCCACAGCTGTAAGGAAGTTGTTGGGGAGGTGGATCAGAAGGTAGGCTAGAGTCAGGCAAATTATGATGATAACTGAGCTAGGATTTATTGAATGTTAACTATGTGCCAGAGACTCCATTAATCCATTTAATCCTCATAACCCTATGAGGATAGGTACTGTTATCTTGTGTTGAGGTGAAGAAACAATAATATCACCAAAGTCTTATACCAAAGTGTCAGGCAATCTGTCTTCAGAGCGTTTCCTAGAAGGACTTGTATTGCAGGACAAAGAACTTGGGTTTTCTTCAGTAACCATCTTTGTTAGTTTACTGTGTATCTGTCCAGAATATCTTTATGCATGTACAAGCAATTATGACTAGATATAACCCCGCCTTTCTTACACAAAATGTGGCGTACTCACTAGATACACTGTTTTGCATCTTGCTTTATTAACCATATATCCTGGAAATCTTTACAAATCAATACATAGAGAACTTCTTCATTTTTTTATACTTCCTGAGCATTCGTTTGTGTGTATGTACCATAATGTATTTATTCTTGGTTTGTCTTCAGTTTCTAATTATGAAAATGCTGTAATGAATAATCATATGTGCATTTTGCACATTTCCAGAAATGTAATTACTGGGTCAAAAGGTATATGTGCATTTGTAATTTCAATGAATACTGCCAAGTTGTTCTCCATAGGTTTTATATTATTCTGCATTCCTACCTGCAGTACATAACAGTATGTAGGTGCATTTTTTTCATGAAGTTTTACTAATCATTTCAAAGGTCAGTAGAATTGAAAATTTTCTAGCAGGACTGATCAAGAGAAAAAAAGTGAAAATTAAAATTACTAACACCAGGAATAAAAATTAGGACATCACTACATATCCTACAGATATATGAAGGATAATAAGTAAATATAATAAACAAGTTGAGCAATTTGATATCTTACATAAAATGGGCAAGTTCTCTGAAAATAAAATGACTAAGAATGACATTAGAAGAAATAGATACTCTTAATTGTTCCATAACTGTTAAGAAATTGGATTCAACAACATTCCCCTACAAAAAACTCCAGGCCCAGATGACTTCACCAGTGAATGCTATCTAACCTCTAAGGAGGAAATATCAATTCTACATGCCTATTTACAGAAAATAGAGAATGAGGGGATATTTCTTATCTCATTTTATTTCAGCTTACCATGACCAAAACTTGACTGTCTATATCTTCTCATGTTCATTTGGAGAGCTTTGTTTCTCAAGGAATTTGCATATTTTCATCTAAATTGTGAAATTTATTTGCATAAATTGTTCATAGTTCTGTTTTTTGTTTTTAAAATTTTTTAATTGGTGGAAAATTGCTTTACAATGTTGTGTTGGATTCTGCTATACAACAACACAAATCAGTCATAATTATATATAAATACCCTCCCTGTTGATCCTCCCTCCCCTCCCCCAATCCCACCCCTCTAAGTCATCACAGAGTGCCAGGACAGGCTCCCTGTGTTATATAGCAACTTCCTACTCACTGTTTTACACTTGATAGTGTATAGATGTCAATGCTACTTTCTCAATTTGTCCCACCCTCACCTTCCCCCACTGTGTCCACTAGTTCGTTCTCTACTAGGTTCATTAGTACCATTTTTCTATATATCAGTGCCATTTTCCACATGTTATTAATATACATACTTTTTTTTTCTCTTTCTAACTTACTTAACTCTGTATAAGAGGCTCTAGGTTCATATATTTCACTAGAACTGATATAAATTCATTCTTTTTTATGGCTGAGTTATATTCTGCTGTATATATATACCATATTTCTTTATCCATTCATCTGTTAATGGACATCTAGGTTCCTTCCATGTCCTGGCTATTGTATATATTGCTGCAATGAACACTGGGGTACATGTGTCTTTTAGAATTGTGGTTTTCTCAGGGTGTGTGACCAGTAGTGGGATTGCTGGGTCATATGGTAGATTTATTCCTAGTTTTTTAAGGAATCTCCATACTGTTTTCCATAATAGTATCAGTTTACATTCCCACCAAAAGTGCAGGAGGGCATTGTTGTTCAGTCCCTCAGTCATGTCCGACTGTTGTGACCCCATGAACTGTAGCATGCTAGGCCTCCCTGTCCTTCACAGTCTCCCAGAGCTTGCTCAAACTCATGTCTATTGAGTCAGTGATGCCATCCAACCATCTCATCTTCTGTCGCCCCCTTCTTCTCCTACCCTCAGTCTTTCCCAGCACCAAGGTCTTTTCCAGTGAGTCAGCTCTTCGCATCAGGTGGCCAAAGTATTGGATTTTCAGCTTCAGCATCAGTCCTGCCAGTGAATATTCAGGGTTGATTTCCTTTAGAATTGACTGGTTTGATCTCCTTGCAGTCCAAGGGATTATCAAGAGTCTTCTCCAGTACCACAGTTCAAAAGCATCAATTCTTTGGCACTCAACTTTCTTTATGGTCCAACTCTCACATCCATACATGACTACTGGCAAAACCATAGCTTTGACTATACAGACCTTTGTTGGCAAAGTGATGTCTTTGCTTTTGAATATGCTGTCTAGGTTTGTCATAGCTTTTCTTCCAAGGAGCAAATATCTTTTAATTTCATGGCTGCAGTCACCATCCCCATTGATTTTGGAGCCCAAGAAAATAAAGTCTAGCACCGTTTCCATTTTTCCCCCATCTATTTGCCATAAAGTGATGAGACTGGATGCCATGATCTTAGTTTTCTGAATGTTGAGTTTTAAGCCAGCTTTTTCACTCTCCTCTTTCACTTTTATCAAGAGGCTCTTTAGTTCCTCTTCACTTTCTGCCATTAGGGTGGTATCATCTGAATATCTGAGGTTATTGATATTTCTCCTGGCAATCTTGATTCCCACGTGTGCTTCATCCAGCCCTGCATTTCACATGATGTACTTTGCGTAGGAGTTAAATAAGCAGGATGACAATATACAGCCTTGACACACTCCTTTCCCAATTTGGACCTTTCTGTTGTTCAACAACCAGTCTGTTGTTCCATGTCCAGTTCTAATTGTTGCTTCTTGACCTGCGTACACGTTTCTCAGGAGGCAAATAAGGCGGTCTGGTATTCCTATCTCTTTAAGAATTTTCTGCAGTTTGTTGTAATCTGTGTAATAACACAGTCAAAGGCTTTAGCATAGTCAATGAAGTAGAAGTAGATGTTTTTCTGGAATTCCCTTGCTTTTTCTATGAGCCAACAGATGTTGGAAATTCCCCTGTTTTAATACTTGTAATGTCTATAAGACCTGTAGTGATATCCTTGTTTTAAAAAAAATTTATTTGGGACTTCCTTGGTGGTACAGTGGTTAAGACTTTGCCTTCCAACTCAGGGGGTGTGGGTTCAATCCATGGTTGGAGAGCTAAGATCCTATGTGCCTTGCAGCCAAAAGACCAAATCATAAAAAGCAGAAACAATATTGTAATACATTCAATAAAGACTTTAAAAATGGTTCATATAAAATATATATATCTATCTATCTTAGGACTTCCCTGGTGGTCCAGTGGTTAAGAATCTGCCTTTCAATGTAGGGAACATGGGTTTGATCCCTGGTCCAGTAAGATTTCACATGCCAAGGAGCAACTAAGCCCATGCACCACAACCACTGAGCCCATGTGCCAGAACTACTGAAGCTCACACACCTAGAGCCTGTGCTCCACAAGAGAAGCCACCATGCTAAGAAGCCCATGCACTGCAATGAAGAGTAGCTCCCGCTCACCACAACTAGAGAAAGTTTGAGGGCAGCAACAAAGACCCAGCATGGCCAAAAATAAAAATATATGAATAAATAAATAAATAAAAATTTAAAAAAACCCAAAGCAATAGCAAAAAGGAAAAAGAAGGAAGTACAGAAAACAAACACATAGGAAACAAATACATAAAAAATATATATATTAATAACCAAGAGTTGGTTGTTAGAAATATTATTTAAGAATTGATAAACACCTAGAAAAACTAATCAAGAATAAAGAGAGAATATACTAATAACAAATATCAGGAATAAAAAGGACATCACTACATGGGACTTCCCTGGCAGTCCAGCGGTTAAAATTACATGCTTCCAGTGCAGGGGCATGAGTTTGATCCCTAGATAGGGAACTGAGATCCTGCATGCCTTGTGGTATGGCCAAAAATAATAATAATAGATAGACAATTTTTTTAAGATTTAATTTTTAAAAGGTTTTAAAATTTATTTATTTATTTATTTTTGGCTGTGCTGGGTCTTCATTGCTGTGTGTGGGCTTTCTCTAGCTGTGGCAAGCAGGGACTACTGACCAGGGATCAAACCCACGTCCCCTGCATTGGCAGGCCAATTTTTATTCATTGCCCCACCAGGGAAGTCCTGCCTTGGGTTTTATTTATTCCTCATGTTCTAGTTCCTTAAGATGAAATCTGAGGTTATTTAGCTTCAAGGTTTTCTTTTCCCTACATAGGCACCCAGGCTTATAAAAGTACAGCTTTGGCTGTATCTCCTGGTTTTGATATAATCTATGCTCATTATCATTCAGTTCTAATTTCTAACTTGATTTCTACATTGACCCATCTGTTATTTAGTGATGTACTACTTAATTTCCCAGGAGTTCTAGATGTTTGTCATCATATTGTTAGTTATGATATCATATATTTCTTTTTTAATATGTATTTCATTAAAAAAATAATTTTATTTATTTATTTTTGGACATGGTGGGTTTTCGTTGCTGTGCTGGCTTTTCTCTAGTTGCAGTGAGCAGGGGCCCCCCTCTACTTGTGGTGCACAGGCTTCTCATTGCGGTGGCTTCTCTTGCTGAGCACAGGCTCTAGGGCATGTGGGCTCAGTAGTTGCTGCTCCCAGATTCTAGAGCACAGGCTCAATTGATCCGTGGCATGTGGGATCTTCCTGGATCAGAAATCGAACCCATGTCTCCTGCGTTGGCAGGCAGATTCTTTACCACTGAGTCAACAGGGAAGTCCCTATTTGTTTCTTTATTTGGCTGGGCCATGTCTTCATTGTGGCATGTGGGGTCTTTTAGTTGTGGCATGTGAACTCTTTTTTTTTTTTAATTGTTAACATGCACAAAGTTTATTTTGTATACATTTCTTATTTCCTCTGGCCTTGTCTTAACCTTCCATGGCATGCGAACTCTTAATTGTGGCAGGTGGGATCTTTAGTTGCTGCATATGAGATCTAGTTCCCTCAGTTCAGTTCAGTCGCTCAGTCGTGTCCGACTCTTTGCGACCCCATGAATTGCAGCACGCCAGGCCTCCCTGTCCATCACCAACTCCTGGCTGACCAGGGGTCAAACCTGGGCCCTCTGGATTGGGAACACAGAGTCATAACCACTGGACCACCAGGGAAGTCCCAATACCACATATTTCTACTATTATGAGAGGATATGCTCTGAGATATTTCAGCAGTTTGAAATTTATTAAGCTTACTCTAAAACTCTGGATGTGATTAATTTTGATAAATGTTCTGTATGCATTTCAAAAAGTTTATTATGCTGTTATTGGCTGTAATGTCCTGTATATGTCAGTTATTAATAATTGTTCAGATCTTTTATATCCTTCCAGACTCATGTGGTAGAACTGGAGATGTTTGGGTCTAAGTTCTTATTTTTTATATCAAAGTATATTTGATATACTTTGCACAATATTATTTATATGTTTCAGGTACACAACATAGTTATTCAAAAATTTTAAAGATTTTATTCCATTTATAGTTATAATAAAAAATTGGCTATATTCTCTGTGCTGTACAATGTATCCTTGTAGCTTTTTTATTTTATACATAGCAGTTTGTACCTCTTAATCCCCTACCCCTCTCTTGTTGCTCCCTCTCTCCCGCCACTGGTAACCACTAGTTTGTTCTCTATATCTGTGAACCTGTTTTTTTTGCTATATTCACTAGTGGTTTTATTTTTTAGATTCCACATATAAATGATCTCATACAGTATTTGTCTTTCTCTATCTGACTTTATTTCACTTAGTATAATACCCTTCAAGTCCATTCTTGTTGCAGATGGCAGAATTTCATTCTTTCTTATGATCGAGTAGTATATATATGCATCACATCTTTATCCATTCATCTTTGATGGACACTTAGATTGCTTCCATGTCTTGGCTATTGTAAATGATGCTATGAATATTGGGGCGCATGTATCTTTTCTAATTAGTGTTTTCATTTTTTTTTTTTTTCAGTTAAATACTCAGGAGTGGATTTGCTGGGTCATGTGATAGTTCTTTCTTTCTTTTTTTTGGCTGTGCTGGGTCTTTGTTGCTGCACTTGAGCTTTCTCTAGTTGTGACGAGTAGGGGCTGCTCTCTAAGTTTCAGTGCGAGGGCTTCTTATTGTGGTGGTTTCTCTTGTTATGTAGATTAGGAATCTGGGCTTCAGTAGTTGAAGCTCATGAGTTCTAGAGTGCGGGCTCAATAGTTGTGGCACAGGGGCTTAGTTGCTCCACAGCATGCGGGATCTTCCTGGACCAGAGCTCATAGTGGTGTCCCCTGCATTGCAAGGTGAATTCTTAACCATTGGACCACCAGGGAAGCCTATTTTTGTTTTTGTTTTTTTTTGAGAAACCTCCATACTATTTTCCCTAGTGGCTGCACCAATTTATATTCCCAACAACAGTATACAAGGTTTCCTTTTTCTCTACATCCTAACCAACATTTGTTATTTATAGACTTTTTCAGTGATAGCCATTCTGCAGGTGTGAGGTGAAATCTTATTGTGATTTTGATTTGCATTTCTCTGATTAACGATGTTGAGAATCTTTTCATGTTTTGGAATGCACTCTTACTTCCAGAGTACCTGATACTATTGATTTCAGAGTCATTTGGGGATTCCACTTTTAATATCATGCTGATTTTTATCCTCCCAACTGCTAGTATATGATTTTGATTTCTCTGTTCTGCTATTACCACTCATCCATATGCCTCCTATATACCAAAATACATTCCAGAATTTTCTTCCCCAATTCTTGTCCTCATGGGTTGATGTCTTTTATTTTGGAGGCACAATTTGAAGAATTACTTAAATTTGGAATAGGTGATATGCATTTACTTAAAAAATGAAGATTAACAGGTGTGCAGTGAAAAGCTTCCTGCCATCGCTGTCCATCTACCTAGTATCCACCCTCCCCCCACGTTGTTGTTCAGTCACTAAGTCGTGTCCGACTCTTTGCAACCCCATGGACTGGTAACATTATTCTTTTTTTTTTTGGTCACGAGGCTTATGGAATCTTAATTCTTTCACCAGGAATTGAACCCCAGGCCATCAGCAATGAAAGTGTGGAGTTCTAACCACTGGACTGCCAGAGAATCCCTTAAAATTATTCTTTATTAATAATATTCTAGTGTTTTCATTCTCTTTCCCCCACTCAACTCTCTGTATCTCATAGAGATTTTAAAAAATTTATTAATAGAACTTGTCATCCATACACAAAAATAAAGAATAATTCTGAAAGGAGGAACAGTTTGAGTCTTATGAACTGTCAAAACAACCACACTGGAAATTCTGGGAACAGAATCCAATGTGAGCAGGAAGAACTTAGAGTTAAAAGAAAAGAAGGTCCAGATAAAAGTGAAAGAGTAGAATAGAAACCCCAAGATCTCAGAGACCAAGTTCCCACAGTTTTGAGCTCTTTACAAAAACAGAAGAGGGAGCTATAAAGCCATGAAGTTAAAAAAGCAATCCTGAACCATGCTTCCTTTCTAAACATTCAAGAAAATTGATTTTATATAAAAGAAGGGAAGTCAAATCTCATATAACATTATTACAAGAAAAAAGAGGATAAGGAGCAGAGTAACATCCCTATGGATAATAAGAAAATGTCAGAAAGACAAACAAAACCAATGAAACTTCCATCCTAGTATTTCCAAATGAACTAAGAGTTTAATAAATGATATAAGATATGAAAGAGCAGCTTAAATTAGAATGAGAAAAATCCAAAAATGAAGTAATAGAATTAAAGAATTAGAAATAACTAAGACTCATTTCAGAAACAAAGACTGAACTAGAAGGAACATAATAAACACAACAGATAATGGCTTAAGAAAAATAGATGAAAAGGAGGAAAGCTTTTAAGATTAAAAAAAAATGAAAAGAGGGGCTTCCCTAGTGGCTCAGTGGTAAAGTATCTACTTACACAGGAGACACAGGTTCAATCCCTGATCCTGGAAGATCCCACACGCTGTGAAGCAACTAAGCCGGTGCATCACAGCTATTGAGCCTGTGCTCTAGAGCCCAGGAGCCACAACCACTGAGCCCACATGCCGTTACTACTGAAGCCCTCACACCCTAGAGCCTGTGCTCTGCAACAAAAGAAGCCACCACAATGAGAAGCCTGCACACTGCAACTAGGGAGTAGGACTCACTCTCTGCAACTAGAGAAAGCCCCACACAGCAGTGAAAACCCAGCACAGCCAAAAATACCTAAATAAAATAGTTTAAAAAGAGAGAGAGAAAATGTTCTTAAAAAGATAAGTGAAAAGACTTCTGGTTTCAACTTGGACACATAAGGAACTGAAGAAAAGTAACTCCTATCCTTCAACAGGAAAGAAGTTAGACAGAGAGCAAATTAATGATAGCATGAACTCATCAGAGAACTGAGATCACAGGACAGATGGTCATCCTGAAATCTGGGGGAAAAAACCCGAAAAACTAGTGCCTGCAAGGAGCGCAGAACCAGAGCATTTGCTCATCTGGGGCAGAAGCCACCGGATGCTATATGAGCTGAGAGGAACGTTAACTAGAAATTTTGACAGATTGCTGGAGGCTGAGTGCAGGCTAGAGAGTGTGAAGCTTCTGGGGGTTGCAGGGCAGGTTTTTACTCCAGGAACCCCACCAAGCTCTCACAGTAAGGATATGGGAGAATCTGGAGAAAGTTCCCTCTCTGGCCCCATGGCGGGAGGAGGGAGACAGCAGCCACAATACCAGACCACCTACACTGTCACCTTTTCTGCAGGGGGCAGAGTAATGCTTCTAGGCTGGCTGAGGGACAGCGTCATATCTTAGTTTTTTGGGGATCTGTGTCCTAGGCTGCGGAGTCCATGAACTGTTTGGGGCTCTGCTTCCCAGTATGTGAAGACTTTGAGTACTTTGGTCTATGTTTCCAGGGTGTGCGCATGCTTAGTCACTGAGTCATGGCTGACTCTGTGACCCCATGGACTGTAGCCCACCAGGCTCCTCTGTCCATGGGGATTCTCCAGACAAGAATACTGGAGTGGGTTGCCATTCCCTTCTCCAGGGGATCTTCCTGACCCAGAGATCGAACCCAGGTCTCCTGCATTGCAGGAAGATTCTTTACCACTGAGCCACCTGGGAAGCCCGTTTGGGAGTTTCTGACCCACAGTCTGAGGTTCTAAGATGTTTGGGAGTCTGTGTCACATGGATGTGAGGTCACTGAGATATTTGTGTTTCTTTGTCTCAGACTGTGACTTCCTTTGGCTGTTTGGGGGTCTGTATGTGAGAGTGTGTGGTCTCTAAGCTGTATCTCAGGCCGTGAAGCTTCTGAATCCTTTGTGGTTCTACTTCTCAATGTGTACCTCTCACACTTCTGAGCACGTGCAAGTCTCTGAGCTGATTTGTATTTGACCGTGGCATGAGTTGTCTGAAATCTTTGTGGGTCCATTACCATGGTTGTGAGGTGTTTGATATTTTGAGGGTTGGCATCCCTGACTATTAACATCTCTGAATTTTTGAGGTTTTCTCCTTAATTGAGGCCACATTGCTGTTCTAAGGTATGTCTAGCCATGTGCCAGGTTTCTGAGGTGATTTAGCAACTGTCCGAAATGTGAGATCAATAAGCTTTCTTAAAA
The DNA here is from genome assembly GCF_032452875.1 of Bos javanicus. Classification (NCBI taxonomy): domain Eukaryota; kingdom Metazoa; phylum Chordata; class Mammalia; order Artiodactyla; family Bovidae; genus Bos; species Bos javanicus. Next base: position 93,196,065 of record NC_083897.1, read on the forward strand.
AAGATTTTTTTTTTAATGTAACATTGTTCTTTTTTTTTTTTTTTTGGCTGTGCTGGATCTTGGTTGCAGCACTCGGGATCTCTAGTTGCAGCATGTGGGATCTAGCTCCCTGACCAGTGATTGGACCCAGGCCCCCTGCATTGGGAGCATGGAGTGTTAGCCACTGAACCACCATGGAAATCCCATCAGTAAACTTTTTAATGTCTCTTTGCAGAATGTTAAATGTACAAGTAATTTTGGGAATCTTGTCTTCCAAGTTGTGAAATCTCAAAGGCTGATGGGGACATTTTATCATATGGTGATACTAGGTGCTTAGGGGTTCTGTGTCCCAGGGTGTGAGGTGTCTGAGCTGCTTGAGAGTCTTTGTCTATGTCATGATATCTTTATAGTTTAGTATGTTGAGTCTCTATCCATGGTGTGGGGTATCTGAGTTACTTGGGTCTTTGTTCCACAGAGTGAAATCTCTTAGCTCTTCTCGGTCCCATGGTGTAAGGTCTCTGGGCTTTTGGGAGATCTGTGTCCAAAGTACGAGGTTTCTAAGCTGTCTCATGTCCTATTTTCTTTTTTTTTTTTTCTTGGCCATGCTGTGTGGCACGTGAGATCTTAGTTCCATGACAAGGGATCAAACCCATGCCCCTGCGGTAGAAATATGTGATCTTAACCCCTCTTCCACCAGGTGTCCTGTTTTCTCGGTTGTGCATTCTTTTAAGCTGATTTACCCACTTTCTCCCTGAGTTTGAGGCCTCTGAGCCCTTTGTGGTTTTGCTGTCCAGGGTATGGGGACTGCCAACCTTCGTGAGACTTTTCCCTGATGGTGAGGTTTTGATATTCTATGGGTCTGTATCCCTAAGTATGGAGGCTTTGGCATTTTAAGGTTTGCATTGCTGGTTTTTGTTTGGATGTATGTTTCAGGGCTCTGAGCTGAGGTAATTTAGTTCCCGTGTCCAGAATGTGAGGTCACTCAGCTGTCTGGGTTTCTGTTCAAGATGATAGCACCCAGGCAATTTGTGGGTAGATATCCTTGGACATGTAGCATCTACAGTTGTTTGGGGGATTTTTTTGTAGAATGAGCTGTCTCTCCTCTGTTTGGGATCAGTTTGTAGGATGTGCTGTTTCTGAACTCTTTCTAGGGCTGTGTCTCTGGGTGTTAAGTTCTCTATGATGCTTTTGTGGAGATGGACCATGTATTGAGGATCTTTGAGCTGATTTAAGTTTTCTGTCTTAGGATCTGATGTTTCCATTCTTTCAGGGTTTCTGTGTCACAAGGTATAAGGTTACAAATCTATTTAGGATTCTGTGTCCATGGTATGAGATGTGTAGCTTTCTGGGGGTCTGTGCCCACCACATGTGGCCTATGAGCTTTTGGAGGATTTGTGATTAAGGATGTATAGTTTCTAAGGTGTTTGGGATCTGGTGTGGGATACCTCTGAGCTCTTTAAGGGTTTGTGTCTGATGTGTGAGGTGTCAGACATGATTGGGGTCTCTGAGGTTTGAGCAGGTCTGTGTCAGGGTTGTAGGTCTCAGAACTTTTGGGGGGTTGTGTGTCTAATGTATGAGATATCTAAGTTGTTTACTGGTCTGTTCTGGAGGATGAGGTCTGTGTTATTGGTGGTCTGTGCCTCAGGTTGTAAAATTTCTATACTCTTGGAGGGTCTTTATCCCAGGGTGTAAGGTACCTGGGGGGTTACAGGGTTATGAATTTGGGGGTTCAGTCCATGTGGGAGGTAGCTGAGATTTTCCTGGATCTTTGCCAGGATTTGAAGTCATAATGATTTTGAGGGGGGGGTGGTGTTTTCATGGTGACTTGTCTCTGATATGCTTTGGTGTCTATATTCATGGGTGCAAAGTCTTTAAGATGTTTCAGTGTCTGTTTTTAGGGTATGATGATTGCTGACAGAAGTCTATATAGTCCATCTATGGTTTTTCCAGTAGTCATGTATGGATGTGAGAGTTGGACCAAAGAATTGATGCTTTTGAACTGTGGTCTTGGAAAAGACTCTTGAGAGTCCCATTGGACTGCAAGGAGATCAAACCAGTCAATCCTAAATGAAATCAATTCTGAATATTCATTGGAAGGACAGATGCTGAAGATCCAATGCTTTGGCCACATGATGTGAAGAGCCAACTCATTAGAAAAGATCCTGATGCTGGGAAAGATTGAATGCAGGAGGGGAAGGGGATGACAGAGGATGAGATGGTTGGATGGCATCACTGACTCAATGGACATGAGTTTGAGCCATCTCTGGGAGATGGTGAAGGACAGGGAAGCCTGGCATGCTGCAGTCCATGGGGTCACAAAGTCGGACACAACTGAGTGATTGAACAACAACAACAAATGATTGGTTTGGGTACTAGAGAGAATGAGCTGAAGCAATGGGAAGAAATTGTCTGAGAGTGGGATACATGAACTTAATATTATACATGTTCCACTTTGGGTGATGATGTCAAGGTTATTTCTGTGGGAGTGAGTGAGGAACTGAGTAGATCACTGGAGGAGAGGAGGTCAAGGAAGGGAGGGCAGGTCTCTGTGCAGAGGTGGAAGGGTCATTTAAACAGAAATCAAATCAGCAAGGTTCAAGGTATTGGAGACAGGGATAGTAATCTAGGAACTAAAGTTCTAGAGAAATGAAAGTTGGTAGATGACTTCAACCAAATTGGGACTCTTATAACATTAGCATTAAAACTGAAGGGTTTTAAGGGGGGAGCTATGAAATCATGTATCTGAAACTTTTGAAAATAGAGTACCTGAAGAACTATGGACAGAGGTTCGTGACATTGCACAGGAGGTGGTAACCAAGACCATACCCAAGAAAAAGAAATGCAAAAAGGCAAAATGGCTCTCTGAGGAGGCCTTACAAATAGCTGAGGAAAGAAAAGAAGTGAAAGGCAAAGGAGAAAAGGAAAGATATACCCATATGAATGCAGAGTTCCAAAGAATAGCAAGGAGAGATAAGAAAGCCTTCCTCAGTGATCAATGCAAAGAAATAGAAGAAAACAACTGAATGGGAAAGACTAGAGATGTCCTCAAGAAAATTACAGATTCCAAGGGAACATTTCATGGAAAGATGGGCACAATAAGGGACAAAAATGGTATGCACCTAACAGAAGCAGAAGATATTAAGAAGAGGTGGCAAGAATACACAGAAGAACTATACAAAAAAGGTCTTAATAACCCAGATAACCACGATGGTGTGATCCCTCACCTAGAGCCAGACATCCTGGAGTGTGAAGTCAAGTGGGCCTTAGGAAGCATCACTACAAATAAAGCTAGTGAAGGTGATGGAATCCCAGCTGAGCTATTTCAAGTCCTAAAAGATGATGCTGTGAAAGTGCTGCAGTCAATATGCCAGCAAATTTGGAAAACTCAGCAGTGGCCGCAGGACTGGAAAAGATCAGTTTTCATTCCAATCCCAAAGAAAGGCAATGCCAAAGAATGCTCAAGATCAGATCAGATCAGATCAGTCGCTCAGTCGTGTCCGACTCTTTGCGACCCCATGAATCACAGCACGCCAGGCCCCCGTGTCCATCACCAACTCCCGGAGTTCACTCAGACTCATGTCCATCGAGTCAGTGATGCCATCCAGCCATCTCATCCTCTGTCGTCCCCTTCTCCTCTTGCCCCCAATCCCTCCCAGCATCAGAGTCTTTTCCAATGAATCAACTCTTCGCACGAGGTGGCCAAAGTACTGGAGTTTCAGCTTTAGCATCATTCCTTCCAAAGAAATCCCAGGGCTGATCTCCTTCAGAATAGACTGGTTGGATCTCCTTGCAGTCCAAGGGACTCTCAAGAGTCTTCTCCAACACCACAGTTCAAAAGCGTCAATTCTTTGGTGCTCAGCCTTCTTCACAGTCCAACTCTCACATCCATACATGACCACAGGAAAAACCATAGCCTTGACTAGACAAACCTTTGTTGGCAAAGTAATGTCTCTGCTTTTGAATATGCTATCTAGGTTGGTCATAACTTTCCTTCCAAGGAGTAAGTGTCTTTTAATTTCATGGCTGCAGTCACCATCTGCAGTGATTTTGGAGCCCAGAAAAATAAAGTCTGCCACTGTTTCCACTGTTTCCCCATTGCCATGAAGTGATGGGACCGGATACCATGATCTTCGTTTTCTGAATGTTGAGCTTTAGGCCAACTTTTTCACTCTCCACTTTCACTTTCATCAAGAGGCTCTTTAGTTTCTCTTCAATTTCTGCCATAAGGGTAGTGTCATCTGCATATCTGAGGTTATTGATATTTCTCCCGGCAATCTTGGTTCCAGCTTGTGCTTCTTCCAGTCCAGCGTTTCTCATGATGTACTCTGCATATAAGTTAAATAAGCAGGGTGACAATATACAGCCTTGACGAACTCCTTTTCCTATTTGGAACCAGTCTGTTGTTCCATGTCCAGTTCTAACTGTTGCTTCCTGACCTGCATATAGGTATCTTAAGAGGCAGGTCAGGTGGTCTGGTATTCCCATCTCTTTCAGAATTTTCCACAGTTTATTGCGAGCCACACAGTCAAAGGCTTTGGCATAGTCAATAAAGCAGAAATAGATGTTTTTCTGGAACTCTCTTGCTTTTTCCATGATCCAGCAGATGTTGGCAATTTGATCTCTGGTTCCTCTGCCTTTTCTAAAACCAGCTTGAACATCTGGAAGTTCACGGTTCACATATTGCTGAAGCCTGGCTTGGAGAATTTTGAGCATTACTTTACTAGCGTGAGTGATGAGTGCAATAGTGCGGTAGTTTGAGCATTCTTTGGCATTGCCTTTCTTTGGGATTGGAATGAAAACTGCCCTTTTCCAGTCCTGTGGCCACTGCTGAGTTTTCCAAATTTGGTGGCATATTGAGTGCAGCACTTTCACAGCATCATCGTTTAGGACTTGAAATAGCTCAACTGGAATTCCATCACCTCCACTAGCTTTGTTCATAGTGATGCTCTCTAAGGCCCACTTGACTTCACATTCCAGGATGTATGGCTCTAGGTGAGTGATCACACCATCGTGATTATCCGGGTCGTGAAGATCTTTTTTGTACAGTTCTTCTGTGTATTCTGGCCACCTCTTCTTAATATCTTCTGCTTCTGTTAGGTCCATACCATTTCTGTCCTTTATCGAGCCCATCTTTGCATGAAATGTCCCCTTGGTATCTCTGATTTTCTTGAAGAGGTCTCTAGTCTTTCCCATTCTGTTATTTTCCTCTATTCCTTTGCACTGATCACTGAGGAAGGCTTTCTTATCTCTTCTTGCTATTCTTTGGAACTCTGCATTCAGATGCTTATATCTTTCCTTTTCTCCTTTGCTTTTTGCTTCTCTTCTTTTCATAGCTATTTGTAAGGCCTCCTCAGACAGCCATTTTGCTTTTTTGCATTTCTTTTCCATGGGGATGGTCTTGATCCCTGTCTTCTGTACAATGTCACGAACCTCATTCCATAGTTTATCAGGCACTCTATCAGATCTAGGCCCTAAAGGTCCGATGCTGTAAAGAGCAATATAGCATAGGAACCTGGAATGTCAGGTCCGTGAATCAAGGCAAATTGGAAGTGGTCAAACGAGATGGCAAGAGTGAATGTCGACATTCTAGGAATCAGCGAATTCAAATGGACTGGAATGGGTGAATTTAACTCAGATGACCATTATATCTACTACTGCGGGCAGGAATCCCTCAGAAGAAATGGAGTAGCCATCATGGTCAACAAAAGAGTCCGAAATGCAGTACTTGGATGCAATCTCAAAAACGACAGAATGATCTCTGTTCGTTTCCAAGGCAAACCATTCAATATCACAGTAATCCAAGTCTATGCCCCAACCAGTAACGCTGAAGAAGCTGAAGTTGAACGGTTCTATGAAGACCTACAAGACCTTTTAGAACTAACACCCAAAAAAGATGTCCTTTTCATTATAGGGGACTGGAATGCAAAAGTAGGAAGTCAAGAAACACCTGGAGTAACAGGCAAATTTGGCCTTGGAATACGGAATGAAGCAGGGCAAAGGCTAATAGAGTTCTGCCAAGAGAACGCACTGGTCATAACAAACACCCTCTTCCAACAACACAAGAGAAGACTCTACACATGGCCATCACCAGATGGTCAACACCAAAATCAGATTGATTATATTCTTTGCAGCCAAAGATGGAGAAGCTCTATATACTCAGCAAAAACAAGACCAGGAGCTGACTGTGGCTCAGACCATGAACTCCTTAGTGCCAAATTCAGTCTTAAATTGAAGAAAGTAGGGAAAACCACTAGACCATTCAGGTATGACCTAAATCAAATTGGAGGCTAATTACTTTACAATATTGTAGTGGTTTTTGCCATACATTGACATGAATCAGCCATGGATGTTTATGTGTGCTCCATCCTGAACCCTCCTCCAACCTCCCTCCCCATCCCATCCCTCAGGGTTGTCCCAGTGCACCGGCTTTGAGTGCCCTGTTTCATGCATTGAACTTGGACTGGTGATCTATTTCACATATGGTAATATACGTGTTTCTGGAGAAAGCAATGGCACCCCACTCCAGTACTCTTGCCTGGCAAATCCCATGGACAGAGGAGCCTGGTAGGCTGTAGTCCATGGGGTCACTAAGAGTCGGACACGACTGAGTAACTTCACTTTCACTTTTCACTTTCATGCATTGGAGAAGGAAATGGCAACCCACCCCAGTGTTCTTGCCTGGAGAATCCCAGGGATGGGGGAGCCTGGTGGGCTGCCGTCTATGGGGTCGCACAGAGTCACACACGACTGAAGTGACCTAACAGTAACAATATACATGTTTCAATGCTATTCTCTCAAATCATCCCACCCTCACCGTCTCCCACAGAGTCCAAAAATCTGTTCTTTATACCTGTGTTTCTTTTGCGGTCTTGCATATAGGGTCATTGTTACAATCTTTCTAAATTCCATATATATGCATTAGTATACTGTATAGGTGTTTTTCTCTCTGACTTACTTCACTTTGTATAATAAGCTCCAGTTTCATCCACCTCACTAGAACTGATTTAAATGTGTTCTTTTCAATGGCTGATTAATATTCCATTGTGTATATGTACCACAGCTTTCTTATCCATTCATCTGCCAATGGACATCTAGGTTGCTTCCACATCCTAGTTATTGTAAACTGTGCTGCGATGAACATTGGGGTACACGTGTCTCTTTCAATTCTGGTTTTCTTGATGTGTATGCCCAGCAGTGGGACTGCTGGGTCGTATGGCAGTTCTATTGACAGTTTTTTAAGGAATCTCCACACTGTTCTCCAATAGTGGCTTTACTAGTTGCATTCCCACCAACAGTCTAAGAGGGTTCCCTTTTCTCCACACCAGCATTTATTGTTTGTAGACTTTTTGATAGCAGCCATTCTGATGGGCATGAGATGGTACCTCATTGTGGTTTTGATTTGCATTTCTCTGATAATGAGTGATGTTGAGCATCTTTTCATGTGGTTGTTAGTCATCTGTATGTCTTCTTTGTAGAAATGTCTGTTTAGTTCTTTTTGATTTGGTCATTTATTTTTCTGGTATTGAGCTGCATGAGCTGTTTGTATATTTTTGAGATTAATTCTTTGTCAGTTGCTTCATTTACTATTATTTTCTCCCCTTCTGAAGGCTATCTTTTCACCTTGCTTATAATTTCCTTTGTTGTGCAAAAGCTTTTAAGTTTAATTAGGTACGATTTGTTTATTTTTGCTTTTATTTCCATTACTTTGGGAGGTGGATCATAGAGGATCCTGCTGTGATTTATGTCGGAGAGTGTTTTGCCTATGTTTTCCTCTAAGAGTTTTATAGTTTCTGGTCTTACATTTAGATCTTTAATCCATTTTGAGTTTATTTTTGTGTATGGTGTTAGAAAGTGTTCGTTTCATTCTTTTACAGGTGGCTGACCAGTTTTCCCAGCATGATTTGTTAAAGAGATTGTCTTTTCTCCATTGTATATTCTTGCCTGCTTTGTCAAAGATAAGGTGTCCATAGGTGTGTGGATTTATCTCTGGGCTTTCTGTTTTGTTCCATTGATCTATATTTCTGTCTTTGTGCCAGTACCATACTGTCTTGATGACTGTAGCTTTGTAGTATAGGCTGAAGTCAGGCAGGTTGATTCCTCCAGTTCCATTCTTCTTTCTCAAGATTGCTTTGGCTATTCAAGTTTTTTTTATTTCTATACAAATTGTGAAATTATTTGTTCTAGTTCTCTGAAAAAATACTGTTGGTAGCTTGTTAGGGATTGCATTGAATCTATAGATTGCTTTGGGTAGTATACTCATTTTCACTATATTGATTTTTCTAATCCATGAACATGGTATATTTCTCCATCTATTTGTGTCCTCTTTGATTTCTTTCATGAGTGTTTTATAGTTTTCTATATATAAGTCTTTTGTGTCTTTAGGTAGATTTATTCCTAAGTATTTTATTGTTTTCATTGCAATGGTGAATGGAATTGTTTCCTTAATTTCTCTGTTTTATCATTGTTAGTGTATAGGAATGCAAGGGATTTCTATGTATTAATTTTATATCCTGAAATTTTACTACATTCATTGATTCTGGACTCTCCAGGCCACAATACTGGAGTGAGTAGCCTTTACCTTTCTCCAGGGGATCTTCCCAACCCAAGAATTGCACTGGGGTCTCCTGCATTTCAGGCGGTTTCTTTACCAACTGAGCTATGAGGGAAGCCCTATTACCAACTGATGCACTGCAGGTGGGTTCATTACCAGTTGAGCTATGAGGGAAGCCCTATATTCATTGATTAGCTCTAGTAATTTTCTGATGCTGTCTTTAAGGTTTTCTATGAAGAGGATCATGTCATCTGCAAACAGTGAGAGTTTTACTTCTTCTTTTCCAATCTGGATTCCTTTTATTTTTTTTCTTCTCTGATTGCTGTGGCTAAAACTTTCGAAACTATGTTGAATGGTAGTGGTGAGGGTGGGCACTGTTGTGTTGTTCCTGACTTTAGGGGAAATGCTTTCAATTTTTAACCATTGAGGATAATGTTTGCTGTGGGTTTATCATATATGAATTTTATTATGTTGAGGTATGTTCCTTCTATGCCTGCTTTCTGGAAGGTTTTTATCATAAATGGATGTTGAATTTTGTCAAAGGCTTTCTTTGCATCTATTAAGGTAATCATATGGTTTTTATCTTTCAGTTTGTTAATTTGGTATATCACATTGATTGATTTGCACATATTGAAGAATCCTTGCATCCTTGGGATAAAGCCCACTTGGTCATGATGTATGATCTTTTTAATATGTTGTTGGATTCTGTTTGCTAGAATTTTGTTAAGGATTTTTGCATCTATGTTCATCAGTGATATTGGCCTATAGTTTTCTTTTTTGGTGGCACCTTTGTCTGGTTTTGCTATTAGGGTGATGGTGGTCTCATAGAATAAGTTTCGCAGTTTACCTTCCTCTGCAGTTTTCTGGAAGAGTTTGAGTAGGATAGGTGTTAGTTCATCTCTAAATTTTTGGTAGAATTCACCTGTGAAGCATTCTAGTTCTGGGATTTTGTTTGTTGGAAGATTTCTGATTACAGTTTCAATTTCTGTGCTTGTGATGGGTCTGTTAAGATTTTCTATTTCTTCCTGATTTGGTTTTGGAAGGTTATACTTTTCTAAGAATTTGTCCATTTCTTCCAAGTTGTCCATTTTATTGGCATATAGTTGCTAATAGTAGTCTCTTCTGATCCTTTGTATTTCTGTGTTGTCTGTTGTGATCTCTCCATTTTCATTTCTAATTTTGTCGATTCGATTCTTCTCCCTTTTTTCTTGATGAGTCTGGCTAATGGTTTGTCTATTTTATTTATCTTCTTAAAGAGCCAGCTTTTAGTTTTTTTAATCTTTGCTATGGTCTCCTTTGTTTTTCATTTATTTCTGCCCTAATTTTTATGATTTCTTTCCTTCTACTAACCCTGGGGTTCTTCATTTTTTCTTTTTCTAGTTACTTTAGGTATAAGGTTAGGTTATTTATTTGATTTTTGTCTTGTTTCTTGAGGTAAGCTTGTATTGCTATGAACCTTCCCCTTAGCACTCCTTTTACTGAATCCCATAGGTTTTTGGTTGTTGTGTTTTCATTTTCATTTGTTTCTATGCATATTTTAATTTCTTTTTGGATTTCTTCTGGATTTGTTGGTTTTTCAGAAGTGTGTTGTTTAGCCTCCATATGTATGTATTTTTAATAGTTTTTTTTTTTTCCTGTAGTTGACATCTAATCTTACCACATCGTGATCAGAAAAGATGCTTGAAATTATTTCAAATTTTTTGAATTTACCAAGGCTAGATTTATGGCCCAGGATGTGATCTATTCTGGAGAATGTTCCATGTGCACTTGTGGAATTCTCATACTTTTTCTATGATCCAGTGGATGTTGGCAATTTGATCTGGTTCCTCTGCCTTTTCTAAATCCAGATTGAACATCTGGGAGTTCATGATTCATGTGCTGTTGAAGCCTCGCTTGGAGAATTTTGAGCATTACTTTGCTAGTGTGTGAGATGAGTGCAGTTGTGTGGTCTTGCCTGGAAAATCCCATGGACGGAGGAGCCTGGTAGGCTGCAGTCCATGGGGTCGCTAAGAGTCGGACACAACTGAGCGACTTCACTTTCACTTTTCACTTTCATGCATTGGAGAAGGAAATGGCAACCCACTCCAGTGTTCTTGCCTGGAGAATCCCAGGGACGGGGGAGCCTGGTGGGCTGCCGCCTATGGGGTCGCACAGAGTTGGACATGACTGAAGCGACTTAGCAGTAGCAGCAGCAGCAGTTGAGCATTCTTTGGCATTGCCTTTCTTTGGGATTGGAATGAAAACTGACCTTTTCCAGTCCTGGGGCCACTGCTGAGTTTTCCAAATTTGCTGGTATATTGACTGCAGCACTTTCACAGCATCATCGTTTAGGACTTGAAATAGCTCAGCTGGAATTCCATCACTTCCACTAGCTTTGTTTGTAGTGATGCTTCCTAAGGCCCACTTGACTTCACACTCCAGGATGTCTGCTGCCTCTAGGTGAGTGATCACACCATCATGGTTATCTGTGTCATGAAGATCTTTTTTGTATAGTTCTTCTGTGTATTTTTGCCACTTCTTAATATCTTCTGCTTCTGTTAGGTCCATACCATTTCTGCCCTTTATTGTGCCCATCTTTGCATAAAATGCTCCCTTGGTATCTCTAATTTTCTTGAAGAGATCTCTAGTTTTTCCCATTCAATTGTTTTCCTCTATTTCTTTGCATTGATAACTGAGGACGGCCTTCTTATATCTTCTTGCTATTCTTTGGAACTCTGCATTCAGATGGGTATATCTTTCCTTTTCTCCTTTGCCTTTCACTTCCTTTCTTTTCTCAGCTATTTGTAAGGCCTCCTCAGACAACCATTTTGCCATTTTGCATTTCTTTTTCTTGGGGATGGTCTTGATTACTGCCTCCTGTACAGTGTCACGAACCTCTGTCCATAGTTCTTCAGGCAGTCTGTTTATAAGATCTAATCCCTTGAATCTATTTGTCACTTCCAGTTTATAATTGTAAGGGATTTGATTTAGGTCATACCTGAATGGTCTAGTGGTTTCCCCTATTTTCTTCAATTTAAATCTGAATTTTATAATAAGGAGTTCATGATCTGAGCCACAATCAGCTCCTGGTCTTTTTTTTTTTTTTCTGATTGTATGGACTTTCTCCATCTTTGGCTGCAAAGAATGTAATCAATATGATTTCAGTATTGACCATCTGGGGGTGTCCATGTGTATGTAATCTTCTCTTGTGTTGTTGGAAGAGGGTGTTTGCTATGACCAGTGCATTCTCTTGGCAAAACTCTGTGAGCATTTTCCCTTCTTCATTGTGTACTCCAAGGCTAAACTTGCCTGTTACTCCAGGTATCTCTTGGCTTCCTGCTTTTCCATTCCAGTCCCCTATGATGAAAAGGACATCATTTTTTGGTGTTAGTTCTAGAAGATCTTGTAGGTCATCATAGAACTGTTCAGCTTCTTTGGCATTAGTGATTGGGGCATGTACTTGGATTACATGTGATACTGAATGGTTTGCCTTAGAAACGAACAGAGATCATTCTGTCATTTTTGAGATTGCACCAAGGTACTGCATTTCAGACTCTTTTGTTGACTATGAGGGTCACTCCCATTTTTTCTGAGGGATTCTTGCCGACAGTAGTAAATATAATGGTCACTGGAGTTAAATTAGCCCATTCTAGTCCATTTTAGTTCACTGATTACTAAAACGTTATGTTCCCTCTTGCCATCTCCTGTTTGATCATTTCTAATTTACCTTGATTCATGGACCTAACATTCCAGGTTCCTATACAGTATTGTTCTTACAGCATCGGACTTTACTTCCAGCACTAGTCACATCCACAGCTGGGCATTGTTTTCGCTTTGGTTCTGTCTTTTCATTCTTTTTGGCGTTATTTTTCCACTCGTCTCCAGTGGCATACTGGGCACCTACTGACCTATCTTTCAGTGTCATTTTTTTTTGCCTTTTCATTCTGTTCATGGGGTTCTCAAGGCAAGAATGCTGTAGTTTTTTGCAATTCCCTTCTCCAGTGGACCACGTTTTGTCAGAACTCTCCACCATGACCCATCCACCTTGGGTGACCCTACATGGCATGGCTCATAGTTTCATTGAATTAGACAAGGCCGTGGTCCAGGTGATCAGTTTTTGTTCACATAGCATAATGTTTTCAAAATTCATCAACATTGTAATATATATCGTACAGCATGACTTCATAACTTTTTATGACTGAGTAATAGTTTGTAGTACGTATATACTTCATTTTGTTTATCCATTCATCTGCTGATGATTATATGGGCTATTTCCATATTTTGACTACTGTGAATAATAATGTTGTTAACACACATGCATATGTATTTGTTGAGTACCAGTTTTCAGTTCTTTTGGGTGTTTACCTAGGAGTGGAATTGCTGGATTAGGTGGTAATTCTTGTTTTTTGAGGTAGGAGCGGCTGTGCTATGTGGCATGTGGGATCTTAGTTCCCCAGTGAGGGATCAAACCTGTGTTCCCTGCCTTGGGAGCATGGAATATTAACCACTGGCCTTCTAGGGAAGTCCCTGGATCAGATGATAATTCTATGTTTAGCTTTATATTTGTTTAGGTTTTTGAGGAACTGCCCAACTGTTTCCACTGTGCTGAACCATTTTATAGTTCTGCTAGGTGTGTATGTGAAAGTCGCTCAGTTGTGTCCAACTCACTGCGACCACATGGAGTCAATTGTGATCCCATACAGTTCATGGACTTCTCTGGGCCAGAATACTGGAGTTGGTAGCCATTCCCTTCTCCAGGGGATCTTCCCAACCCAGGGATTGAACCCAGGTCTCCCATGTTACAGGTGGATTCTTTACCAGCTGAGCCACCAGGGAAGCCTAGTAGTGTACGAGGGTTCCAATTTCTCCACATCCTCACCAACACTTAATTTTCTGTTTTTTTTTTTTTTTTAATTATAGCAGTCCAATTGGGAATGGTACCTCATTGTGGATTTGATTTGCATTTTCCTAATTATGAATGATGTTGAGCATCATTTCATGTGCTTTCTAGTCATTTGAATATCTTCTTCAGAGAAATTTCTGTTCAAGTCCTTTGCCCATTTTAAAAATCATATTTTTTTTTTTCTTTTTGTTGTTGAGTTGTAAGACTTTTTAAAAATATATTCTGGATGCTAAACCCTATCAGACACATGATTTGCAAACACTTTCTCCTATTCCATAGGTTCTTTTTGCTTTCCTGATAATGTTCTTTGGTGCATAAAATTTTTTATTATCGATGAAGTCCAATTCATCTATTTTGTCTTTTGTTGTGTGTACTTTTGGTGTTATACCTAAGAATCCATTTTCTGTTTTTTAAAATTTATTCTATTGAAGTATAGTTAATTTACAGTGTGATAACTTCTGGTGTATAACAAAATGATTCAGATATACATATATTTGTTTGTTTGTTTTTTGTTTTGGCCACACAGCATGGCTTGCAGTATCTTCCTCAACCAGGGATTGAACCTGAGCCATGGCAGCGAAAGTCATGTCTCATGGTTTGCAACCCCATGGACTGTAGCCCATGAGGCTCCTCTGTCCATGTGATTTTCCCAGCAAGAATACTGTAAATGGGTTGCCATTTCCCCTTCCAGGGGATCTTCTTGACCCAGGGATTGAACCCATGTCTCCTGCACCGCAGGCAGATTCTTTACTGCCGAGCTACCAGGGAAGCCCTAAGCCACTAGGGAGCTCTCTATGCATTCTTTTCGTATTCTTTTCCATTATGATTTATCACAGGATATTGGATAATAGGACCTTGTTGTTTATCCATTCTCTATATAACAGTTTGCATCTGCCAATCCCAAACTTCCAACCCATCCTTCCGCCATCCCCTCTCCCCAAACCCCTCTCCCCCTTGGAAACCACAAGTCTGTTCTCTGTGAGTCTGTTTCTGTTTGGTGTATATGTTGATTAGTATCATATTTTAGATTCCACATAAGTGATATCATATGGTACTTGTCTTTCTCTTTATGACTTGCTTTACTTACTGTGGTAATCTCTAGGTCCATCCATGTTGTTGCAAATGGCATTATTTCATTCTTTTTTGTGCCCAAGTAGTATTCCACTGTATATATGTACCCCGTTTTCTAAGAATCCATTTTTTAAAATTTTTAGTTAAATTAATTTCTTTAGGTTGTGCTGGGTTTTTGTTGCTGCACTGGCTTTTCTCTAGTTGCGGCAAGTAGGAGCTACTCTCTATTGAAGTGTATGGGCTTCTCATTTTGGTGGTTTCTCTTGTAGCAGAGCATGGACTCGAGGGCACGTGGACTCAGTAGTTGTGGTTCGAGGGCTTCAGAGTGCAGGCTCAATAGTTGTGGAGCATGGGCTTAGTTGGGCTTCCCTGGTGGCGCAGGTGGTAAAGAATCTGCCCGCAGTGCAGGAGACCAGGGTTTAATCCCTGGCTTGGGAAGATCCCCTGGAGGAGGAAATGACTACCCACTCCAGTGTTCTTGCCTGGGAAATCCCATGGACAGAGGAGCCTGACAAGTTACAGTCCATGGGGCCACAAAGCGTTGGACACAATTGAGTGACTAACACACACGCACACATCTGTGCACATGATGCACACACGCACACACAGACACACACATACACGCACATATTGGCTTAGTTGCTCCATGGTATGTGGGATCTTCTCAGACCAGGGATCAAACCTGTGCCTCCTGCATTGGCAGGTGGTTTCTTTACCACTGAGCCACCAGGGAAGCCCTAAGAATCCATTTTTAAATCTAAGGTCATGAAGATTTACTAGAGCCTCTTGGGGTGGGGCTCATCTCATGGCTCTTGGTATGTTGCTATTCCTTATGGTCACTTTCTAACCCAACTCTACCCCCTATCCTGGGTCTCAGTGGAAGAGGCTACTTTGCCACCCAGGATCTTCCCCCTGATGCTCAGTTGCTAAGTGACCAAGGTAACCCATGCCTAGGGATTCCCCCCTCAAGATTTTGCTTCATTATCATCCATGCTGCTGCCTCTGGCTTTAGAACAACTGCAGTGAATTGACCTTGACTTGATTGAAGGTGTTTTTCTGGTACCACCCAGAACTAGTGTGTGTGTGCTAAGTCTCTTCTAAATGCAAATTATTTCTAAATCATCAAGAACTCAACACGTTGATTTTTCAGCAAATTAGCTTTCATCAGTTGAGTTTTAGGAGATTTGATGGTTTGGTGAGTTGGCCAGCTAGTCTATTGCTTTGTGTGTGTGTGTGTGTGTGTGTATAAATATATTTGTTTTGTAAGGAACTGGGTCATGCCATTATGGATGCTGTGCTTCTGAGAACTCTGAAAACCTCTGAGTTTCTGCCACTTTCAGGGCCCAGGGATGGTGGGAGAGGCAGAGGAACCCTCCCTAGAGGGACTGGGCCTGACTGGGCAGGCAGAGGCTCCTCTTAGCTCAGCAGCGCCTCCTTGCTGTTGATCAGTGCAGGCACGCTTAGGGCTACAACCCTATCCAGCTCCTGGGTGTAAGGTCCCTAGGAGCCAAGGGTGGTTGCAGGGAGTATGCCCAGTGTGGGAACTGTTGGATATAGGATTAGCTCAACGCCCCTGACCTGATAGGTACTGTGACTTCACCTTCGACCCAGTCCGCCCTGCCCTCCTTCAGGGCCATGAGCAGTGAGGCTAACAGCCAAGGGTGGGGGAAATCTCACATTTCACACTGAGAAATCTTTTAATTCAACAATCAATTCCTTACTAAGCACCTGCACTATCCTAGGTGCTGGGGACACTGTGGTGAACAGAACAGATAGAAATCCCTGCTCCCCAGGATGCTGTCATTCTGGCAGGGACAGCAAACAGTGAACAAAGGAATCAGTACATGATGTCAGAAGGATTAATGCCCTAAAGAAAGTAAAGCAGGGAGGTGAAGTAGAGCAGACTGAGGGAGTGATCACTTACCAGTGGTGATCAGAGAAGGCGTCTCTGAGGTGAAACATGAACTGAAACCAGAACAGTGATCTGAAGGAGCTAGCTATGCATTGGCCTGGGGGATGGGTGCTCCAGACAGAGGACAGCAGAAAGGTCCTGAGTTGGGAATAGGCTTGGCTAGTGACAAGGATGCAATAAGGGCAGAGATGCTTCTGGCTTGGGTTTTTCCAGGCACACACTCCATCTTGGCTCAATGTGGTAACACAGGGGAGAAGAAGGAAGGGGACAGGAGGGAGGGGAGAGGCTCTCTTGGAGTGGGGCTGGTGAAGGTGGTAGTGGGAAGATAAGCACAGGAGGTAGGTGTGGATATCTGGCATTTGGGTGACTCCGCTGGGAGTGGGACCAGCATAGAGTTTATCCTTGAGGATTTAGTAAGTCAGGATTATAATGGGGAGGGTAGAGGGGGATTGGAAGTATGGGGCACTTCTGGACTCTTTGGAGGACCCCTACCTCCCTCCCTCCTTCATTCATTCTCTCCCTTCCTGGGGGAAGTTCTACATCTGGGGAGAGCCCTGGATACAGGTGGCAGGTGCTTCCCAACCAGTGGATCACCTAACTCTCATAGTTCATGCCTGAGCTGTAAGATGGTGGGCTTGGCCTGTGGGAGTGAAGATTCTAGATCAGAGTCATCTTGCTGTCTCTCTCTTTCAGTCAGAGGTACAGACACAGCCCCCTAAGTGACCCAGAGACACCCATGTACAATGACCATGGGTTATTCACACAGCCACAGCATGCAAACCCAGACATAGGCACACAGACTCTGACATACACAATAGCAAACTATGCAATAGCAAACAGAAACACCCAGTACTGTGACCATCAGTCACTCACAAAGGAACATAAATCCCATAGACACCCACGTGCCACGTGGAGACACACAGCTCATGAGCACAGGTATGAGCAGAGCCTATGTAGGCTAACACAGCAATGCCTAACCAGAGCTATACAGACACAACAACACAGGTACATACACAAGAATAGGTGATGAGAAGCAAAGGGGCATGCAGACTGGGGTCACATACACCCAGAAGCAGCCATAGAAATTCTCCTGAAACACACTGTCAGACATAGGCACACAGAAGGGAATATGTTTGTCACATCTGGTGATGGTGGTATCCAGTATGGTCTTTTTGGGATGTGGCAATCATTAGTGATCACTGCCTGGATCTATATTTTCCTTAGGAGGTAGGCTGTAGTGAAAAAAAAAAAAAGAAGTAAAAAAGGCGCAGTCAAACATAATTATGGACCATAGCTTTTAAGTTGGGTAAGGAGGGAACCGAGGACATGAGAGAGGTCTGGAACAGTGAAAATGTAGTAGGGTCAATAAATTCTGGGTCCTAATAGGGTTGAAGGATGTGATGGTTAATTTTATATGTCAACTTGACTGGGCTGTGGGGTGCTTCCTATTCCCATGACCATATGCTCTGCTGGCCTAGAGGCCTTAGTTCTAAAAGGAGGAATGCTTCCATCAGGAGATGCAACAATAATTCCACTGAAATGAAAGTTTAGATCTACTGCCCCACTGCTTTGATCTTTTTATGCCTCTGAATCAATGGTAAAGAAGGGAGTTACTGGGGTGACTGATTCTGACTACCAAGGGGAAATTGGACCACTACTCCACAATGGAAGTGAGGAAGACATCTGGAATACAGGTGATCTCTTAGTAATACAAGTAATATAGGTAATCATCTGATGATTAAGGACAATGGAAAAATTACAACAACCCAATTCAGGCAGGGCTATTAATGGCCCAGATCCTTCAAGAATAAAGGTAAAGAACCACAACCAGCTGATGTTCTTGCTGAAAGCAAAGGGAATATGGAATGGGTTGTGGAGGAAGGTGGTTATGAATACCAACTACAAGCACGTGACCAGTTACAGAAACAACAACTGTAACTGTGAATACTTCCTCCTTATTTTCTGCTATACTGAATTTTTGTGCCCCTCATAATTCATATGTTGCAACCATAATCCCCAATGTGTTGGACTTTGGTGGGTTTTTTTTTTAACTTTTATTTTCTTTATTTAAAAAAATTTATTTTATATTGGAGTATATAGCTGATTAACAATATTGCATTAGTTGTTGGAAGAAGAGGTGGTGGTCAAAGAGGGAGAACCTTGAAACTGAGGTTGTAGAGTGGTTGCAGTTAATGTTACTGATACAGGTTAGGGTATAATGATGGGAGTAGGTGGCTAAAGGAGGATAAGCACAATATTAATGGAGAAGAAATGCTCATGGAACAGAGAGACTAGAGGTTTAGAATGTGTATTTTTTTAATTTAAATACTTATTTATCTATTTTGGCTGTACTGGGTCTTAGTTGTGGCATGTGGGCTCTCTACTTGTGGCATGTGGGCTCCAGAGCCCACAGGCTCAGTAGTTGGGGTTTAGTTTCTCCATGGCATGTGAGGTCTTGCCATGGATTGAACCCACATCCTCCACATTGCAAAGCAGATTCTTAACCACTGGACCCCCAGGGAAGTGCCTGGAATGTGTATTTTTGAATCCACCATCATGCAGATTTTGAAATCACCAAGGTTCTGAACAAGAGAGGAATTGAAGAGGGTGACAGTGAGCCAGGGAAAATAATCCCCAAAACCTAAAGAGGAATGATGAGGGGTGTGGCAGATGACTGTAACAAAGATGCAGAGAAGTCCATGTAGACTGATACTTGTGCCTCAAAGGAGCTGGAGGGCTTCCTGAGTAGGGAGAGAGCATGATCTGGGGGCTGCACATGAAGTACAAGGACATCTATGCCTCCTAAATCACTGGTCTGAGAGCTGTGGGAGTAAATTCACTGCTCAAGAGGGCTTCACTATTGTCCAGGAAGATTCGTGTTTCCACTGGAGCAAGAAGGCAAATTCAGCCTTCAGGGAAGAGGTTGAGAATGGAGGGATTCTGCTGATGACTAAGTGTGAGTTCTAGAAGGCAAGTTCTCACAAGATGGGTCAGAAAAGAGAGTTTGGGGACTTCTGTTTCCAGCCATGATGGAGTAACAGGGACTAGAATTACTTTCTTGCCTTAACTAAAAAACCAGATAAAATACATGGAACAATGGTTTATAGATATTAGACAACAGGAAACATGAGACCCTGTTTCCTCAGAGAAAGCAAACAAATGAATGAACCATATGATTACCTGGAGAGAATTTCCATGTTCAGTGCAAGGATGTGTGTGTGTGTGTGTGTAGGGGGGAAGGACTCAAAAATAGCCTGGTTGTCTCCATGAATTTAGAAGACACAGTTAAGAGTTTGTGGCAGTCACAGCAGCTAGAGTTCTCAGAACAGGCAGAGTGCTATGGAGGAGAGAGCTGCACACAGAGAAAAAGCTGTGGAGATCTACAGAGGGTTCCCTTCAAGTCTTCAACCAAGTACCAATCAGAATACATATGTGATGAAATTGTCTGAGGCCAGAGAAAGGCCACTGAAAAGGATCAGGAGGAGCAATTATCAGAGACAGGAATAGTTCATCTCCAGACCAGCTTACGTGGAAGAACCTCCTAGTACATGAGGCATTGAATAGAGAACTCAGGAAGGTATTGCCTCGGTACTAAAGTGGTGGTAGTGGTTTAGTCGCTAAGTTGTGTCTGACTCTTGTGACCCCGTGGACTATAGCCTGCCAGGCTCTTATGTCCATGGGATTCTCCAGGCAAGAATACTGGAGTGGGTTGCCATTTCCTTCTCCAAGGAATCTTCCCAACCCAGGAATCAAACCTGGGTCTCCTGCATTGCAGGCAGATTCTTTACTGACTGAGCTACGAGGAAAGTAGCTATCAATCAAATTAGCCCTGGACTAAAGGCTCTTCAGATCCTGCCTAAAAAAACTTAAAAGCAAGCCTCAAAAGGATCAAACTGATTAACTGTATCCTAGAACAAAGCCCAATCCCACCCCCCAATTTTTTAAGTACCAAATAAAAAAAGCTCTCATATTTTACTCATTATAAAATTTACAATGTCTGGCAGCCAGTAAAACAGAGAAGCAAGAAAGTACAACCCATAATAAAGGGGAAAAGAATCCATAGAAAATGACCCAAATGATAGAACCAGTAGACAAAGAACATTAAAACAGCTATTACAAATATAATCCATATGTTCAAGAAGGCAGAGGAGAGCATAAGCAGGGCTGAAATAGAGCACCCAAGGAAGACCCTACCCCACCCCCTGCCCCCCTCAAACTCAGAGCTGAGATCCAGTCCCTATTGGAGAGTATATGGTTGTGGTTCTCTGAGTGGTGGGACTTGCTAGAAATCTGCTTTCTGGAACTTGGCAGAAATCTACCCTCTAGGGTGCCAAAGAAGGCAGTTCATGGGGAAAGTGTGTCATTCGAGGCACTCTGCTACAAAACTACCTGAGGGAGGGTGCGGGGTGGGAGGCGGTGCGGGGAGTTGCTGGCCACTGGGCACTGCTGGTTGTCAAGTGTGTTTGTTGCAAGAACTGGAGATGCTGTGTGAGTGCTTCACAAGCGGAGGCAAACTGCTACAGGACTGGTTGATGTGGGATTCCAGGGAGGAGCAGCTGGCCTCTGTGCTGGCGGTCACCACGCACGGCAGGAGCCAGGCACTGGAGGATGTGTGGGTGCTTCACGCCCCTAGTGCTGGAGAAAGATGTGTGTGTTGCAGGATCCTGTGGAGTGGACACCCCAGGGCCAGTAAGCAAAAACCACTTTCTTCCTTGTAGTGTCTCTCTAGCTCTACTGGCCAAAATTCAGGGCTGGCTGGCAAAGGAAAAAATATTTAAATGGACCAGATCCATTTGTGCAGAGCAGGCAAGTATAGAGAGTGGATTTGAAGCCAAGAGGAAAAAATCAGTATGTGGCACAGTCCACCCCTTTGACTACTCAGCTTCTGTGTGCACCCTTTTGAATCCTTGAATTCTTGCACAGCAAAACAGTTTTATTTCTACCTAACAAGATATAGCTGTCTTGTAAGAGAGGAAGTTATGACTCTCTCCCCCAAATGAGGAGACACACAGTCCCAAAGCCATTGTATCCATTGCTGGCTGTTAACTATTCCTCAAATTTAATGATAGTCCCATTGATACTCCATTATCTAAAGACTAAATTAGAAAATTAACTTCTAACAACTATTTGTACATAAAATAAAAATCAGGAGAAAGAAAAAGAAAATGGCTGGTGCATACAAATAAACAAATATAACAAGCAAAAAGAAAATAGGCAAAGCTACAGTAGTACTCATTTCTGTATTTGATCATGAGGCTGAAGTCACCGTCAATGACTTCCTTCTTCCACTACCCATTCTGTATTTCCCCTGCCTTCTTCCAGAACCTCAGATGCTGTTTCACCTGATGGAGTGGCTCAAACTTTCATTCCTGAGTCTTCAATCATCCTGCCAGTTTTTGGTTGCTGTAATTCTCTATTATTTTTTACTATTGGGCATATAAGTACTAAGAGGCACCCCAGATAATCCTCTGGGCTGCAGACATAGTCCTCATTGCCTTTGTTGTATAGCAGCAACCTGATTTCCCCTTGGTAATGAAGATCAACCATTCCAGCCAGTGAATTAACTCTATGTCTCCCCGCTACACTTTTTTTTTTTTTTTTTGCCTATAGTTTCATTGGCATAGAGCCTAAAATGTCTCACTTTGCCATGCAATGGACCCATTGATGTACCCCCTGGTAGGGGCATCTTCCACTGGCAGAGAAGACTCATTAGAATTTAGAGCATCCCCAGGTGCAATAGAGTCTTCCCATAAGTACCCATTCCATCTTAGAGGATCATATTCCTTCCTCATCAATGCCCTTAGTTTCATAGTAGACACTCTGTGAAGCTAGGAGTTCAATTTGCATTGTAATTCAGCCAATCACAGGATGAGATTCTGTGTCTGATTTTTCAGCAGGAAATGACTGATGTCCAAGCTCAAAGATAGTCAATCAGGCAGTGAGGAATTAATTGTCCATCACTCAGCTTTTTTGTTCTATTCTAGATTTCAGTTGATCAGATGAGGCCCAATCACATTGGGCTTTACTCAGTTTACCAATTCATAAGTTAATCTCACCCAGAAACACTCTCAAAGGCATACCCAGACTAATATTTAACCAAATATCTGGGCACTCCATGGCTCTGTCAAGTTGACACATAAAAATCAGAGGGACTTAGATATCCAAACGGTCAGAGCTCAAAGTTGTCAAGATGGGAAACAAAAATTCTGCAAGTGAGTTATTAGGTGTAATAATTAGAGGGACCACTCCTGGCTAGTGGGGAGACAGCACTGTATAATGGTCTCTGATTCAGAGTATATACTGCATGCTATGAAACAGAATCCCATCCTTTTAAGGTGTTGTTTCCCACCTAGCATCATAACTGAGTCTTCAAAACCATTTCATCTCTCAATTAGGCCAGCTGCTTCTAGATGATATGGTAAGACCAGTTAATTTCATAGGCATGAACATTTTGCTACATATTCTTTGCTGTGAGATGAGTTTCTGGATCAGATGCAAGGCTGTACAGAAGAGTCCACAGATGGTGGTGCTGGCACAAACCTTATGGGTGGGGAAGGGAAAACTATATCCAGACCATGAGTCTATTCCTGTGAAGATGAATCTCTGTCCCCCTCCATGATGAAAGAAGTCCAAGATAATTAACCTGCCACCAGGTGGCTGGCTGGTCCCCACACAGAATAGCATCATACTGGGGACTTTTGAGTCTCCAGTCTCTCCTTTGCCATTTCCATTGATGGCAGATTAGTCACTCTGCAGTAGCATTAACCACACCACCCTCAGTAATGCAAAGACTATACTGTTGAGCCTGGGCAGTTCTATCACTGCCACTTCATTCATGGGCTTCTATGGACTGAATTGTGTTCCTCAAAATTCATGTTGAGGACTTCCCTGGTGGTCCAGTGGTTAAAAATCAGCCTGCCAATGTAGGAGAGACGTAAGAGACCAGGGTTTGATCCTTGAGTTGGGAAGATCCCCTAGAAGAGGGCATGGGAATCCACTCTCATATTCTTGTCTGGAAAATCTCAAGAATAGAGGAGCCTGGTGGGCTACAGTCCATAGGGTCAAAAAAAGTTGGACATGACTGAAGCTACTTAGCATGCACCCACAGGGCCATTAATCTGTGCATTCCCCCAGGGATGAGTTATCACTTCTGGTTTACTAACTTTGAAGGGAGTGGAGATTCACTTCCATTTAGCCCTTCTTACAGTAATGCTCTCATTATTATCAACAAGTTGATGTGGGGATTATGCCAGTTTCTAAGTATGTATATCCCAGGGATAAGCTCCAAAGTCTCATCTAAATATCATCTAACTAAGATATGGATGAGACTCAAGGTACAATTCATCTTGAGGAAAATTGCTCTCCAGCTATGAACCCAACAAGTTATGTGCTTCCAAAATGTGGTGTTAGAACGGGCAGAGGATAGGCATTCCCATTCCAAAATGGAGAAATAGGAGAGAAGAAAAGAGTGACAAGGGCCTGAGCAAGTCCAAACTCCAAGGGGCCAATTCCATTAGACCTTAAGGCTTGAGAATAATGCTCTTTGGCCAGATGCTCTAATCTCCAGGCCCACTGGGGTGGAGGTCCATCTTCTAGATACAGTGGGGTGAAGCACAATGGTGTGGCTTTGCTGGGTTGGGCCCTCAATGCTTTGGGCAGCCAGCTCCCAGGCCATTCTCCACCAGGGCCCCATGGCTCTTGCCTCTGGAGTCCTGAGCCTGCAGCTCTGCCATGAGGCCCAATTCTTTGAAATCTAGGTGGAGGTATCATATCTCCTTCGTTCTTGTGGATATAGCCCATACTACCGCAGGCTGCTAGAGCTGCACCTGGGGGAGACCAGTGCCGAGTGAGGTAGCAGAACCCACCACCATATGAGGTAGTGCCCATCAATGTGCTAGTGGCTCCTCCTTAGAAATTACTCTGCCCCCGGGGCCTTTGTGCTCTGGGCCTGTGATCAGAGGGGCAGTCCTGATGATCTCTGGATTGCCTTCAGGGTTATTTTTCCCCTACAGTCATTCCTGGCCCACAGAAGAGAGCAACCACAGAGCTTTCCAAGGGTGCAGGTACACATCTCACTAAAGGGTTTCTCAGTGTCTTGGTAAAGTTAGTGTATTCTGAGTCTTGTCATGGAACATAGTTAGGGATTGCATGCAAGTCTTACATGATAAATCCTGTCCAACATTCCTATTGCCCTAAGCCTTTGGATCCCCTCCTCCATATCATGCCCAGGACACCTCTAACATCTCAGCCTCATTAACGGTAAGCCACAATTGAGTCTCAGTTTCAGTCAACCAACCAAGAAAGCACTTAGAGCATGTGCTGACACATTAAATCCAGAGTCTCTAGTAAGCGTACCCATATCAATGAATTCTGCCTAATCTAGAGTTATGTTTTGCCCTCCTTCATCTAACACCCATAGAATCCTCTTCTGCACATATTCCCCAGGTTTCTGCCATTATATATTAGCAAACTCTTGCAATTATTTTGGTGTATAAGTGATTTCCAACTTGGTCATAGTGTGCACTTGTTCCCCATGCTTAGATTTGACCTCAATTGTGGGTCTGTCAGTAGGGGGTGGTTGTGGTGGGTCTTGAGAATGAGCATCTCTTTTCCAGGCACCTGGACCAGTTGAGTTTATCACAGCATTTTCAAAGAGAGAAAGGTTAGTTTCGGACACTGAAAGGCAAGCTACTTCCATTAGTAAGGAAGGCTCAGAATGACTTGGTAGTTCAAGACTGTGAGTTTCATCTGGGGCCAAACAGATGTTCCCATTCCAAGTTTCAGGATTCCATTCTTTACCAGTCAATACCATAACTTTCACATGAGAAACTTGTCAAGACTGTGAATTCAACTGACATTGTAATTCAGCAATTTATGCAATTAAACATGTGTTAGATGTTTAACAATATTAACCCTGTTGCTAGGCATCAGGAAAGTTCTCTGGTTCTTAGGTTGTGACTTGAACTGAGAAATGAATGGACCCAAGCTTGTTATTTTTCTCTTTGTAAGTGCTCAAGTGCATTCAAAATAATCTCTCCCCCATCACGATATTCATAGTCATGGTCACGACTATAATAGTCAAGTGCAGCAGCCATTTTGGCTTCCAGGACATGTGCTTCATTTGGCACTTCATCACAATCAACCATAGGTTGATTAATTGTGATGCCTCTGTTACTAGCACCCATCTCTCACTGGCAAGGAGTTCATCACCGTGAGTAAGGCTAGAGGAATGAAGAAACCAATCACAAAGTCCCATCTCTGCAAATCTATTTCCTGGCACCACTCCTGGTAACAATTCTGTATCGCCTGAGCTCTATCTGGAGAGAGGGATAACACAGGAATTTGAATAGGGAAAGTTAATATAAGGAATTACCTATAATAGGAGATTGGAATAATGAGGGATTGGCTAGTAAGATGTGAGGAGGACTCTAAAGAATATAGAAATGGCAGATATAAGAAGTAGTCACAGGGGAATTCCCTACTGGTCCAGTGGTTAGGACTCAGTGCTTTCATTGCCAAGGGCCAGGTTCAATCACGGGTCAGGGAACTAAGACCCCCAAAGCCTCACACCTCTGCAAAAGAAGTAGTCACTATCCCTAGGTTGACAAATGCCCCCGAGGCTGAGATCCAGATCTTGTTGGAGAGGCGTGATGGTAGTTTTGCTTCAGGGTGAAGTCATTGTGATGCCATACTAGTGGAACTTGCCAGAAATCTCCCTGTTGGGAGGCGGAAGAAAGCTGTTCACTGAGTGCTGCTGGCCTCTCTGCACCACAGGAACCAGGCTCTGGGGAAGCTGTGAGTGTGGCAAGATCCAGAAGCATTCTGCTTGCTTGCAAACTGCCTGAGGGTGAGCTCTGGAAGGAGGGGAAAGCTGCTGGTCACTGGGTACTACTGGTCACTATGCACTGTAGAAATCAGGCCCTGGAAGAGTTGTGAGTGTTGCAGGAGTCTGATGCTAGAAAAACCCATGCAGAAAGAGCCTGTCAATCGAGCATGCAGGAATCAGGAAGGAAACCTCTTTTCCTCTTGCAGTATCTCTCCAGCACCCTCTACTGAGAAAGCTTCAGTGCCAGCTGGCAAAGGGAAAATAGTTAAAATTGTTTCTTTACCACAGAACAGGCAGAAAGGGTGAATTTGAAGTTGAGTGGCAATAAGTTGATAACCAGCACACCATGGGTCAAAGACAAAATCCTAAGAAAAATTAAAAAGTTGAATGAAATTAAAATGAAAATATATCAAAATGTATGGAATGTAGCAAAAGCAGTGCTTAGAGAGAAAATTATAGCATTAAATGCTTATACTAGAAAAGAAGTCTAAAACCAATGACCTCAGCTTCTTAAGAAATTATGATAAAAAGAGTAAATCAAACCTAAAGTAAGCAGAAAGTGAAAGTGAAAGTCACGCAGTCATGTCCGCCTGCCAGACTCTTCTGTCCATGGAATTCTCCAGGCCAGAATACTGGAGTGGGTCCCTTTTCCCTTCTCCAGGAGATCTTCCCAACCCAGGAATCAACCCGGATCTCCCGCCATTGAAGGTGGATTCTTTACCAGCTGAGCCACAAGGGAAGCCCAAAGTAAGCAGAAGAAAGAAAATAATAAAGAACAGAAATCACTGAAGTAGAAAACAGAAAACAATAGAGAAAAGAAGAGAAACCAATAGCTGGCTCTTTGGGAAGATCATTAAAACTGATAAACTTCTAGCCAGATTGATGAAGGAAAAAGGAAAGACGATCCAAATGACTCATAATAGGAATGACTTTTTTTGGCTATACCACATGACATTCAGGAACTTTACTTCACTGAGCAGGGATTCAAACCATGCCTCATGCAGTAGAAGTGTAGAGTCTTAACCATTGGACCACCAGGGGAGTCCAGATCCTACAGAAATTAAGATAATGATAAAGAGATGCTACTTATTTTTATTTTTTAACTTTATTAAAAGTATAGATGATTTACAGTGTGTTAATTTCTTCTGCATGGCAAAATGACTCAGTTTAACATATATATATATACACATATATTTATATTTATATGGCTTCCCCGACGGCTCAGTGGTAAAGAATCTGCCTGCAATGCAGGGGACATGGGTTCAATCCCTGGGTTGGGAAGATCCCTTGGAGGAGGAAATGGCAAACTACTCTAGTATTCTTGCCTGGGAAATCCCATGGACAGTGGAGCCTGGCGGGCTGCAGTCCATGGGATTGCAAAGAGTCAGACACAACTTACCGACTAAACCACCACTATATATATATATATATATACCATTATGGTTTGTCACAGAATATTGAACATAGTTCCCCTGTGCTGTACAGAATTACCTTGTTATTTGTGTGTGTGTGCTAAGTCGGTTCAGTCGTGTCCAACTCTTATGACCCTATGGACTGATCCTGCCAAGCTTCTCTGTCCATGGGATTCTCCAGGCAAGAATACTGGAGTGGGTTGCCCTCCTCCAGGGGATCTTCCCAACCCAGGGATCAAACCCACATCTCCTGCAGCTCCTGCATTGCAGGTGGATTCCTTACCGCTGAGCCACCAGGGAAGCCCTACCTTGTTGTTTATCCATCCTATATATAATAGTTTGCCTCTGCTAATCCCAAACTCCCATTCCTTCTCTCCCCCACCCACCTTCCCCTTGGAAGCCACAAATCTGTTCTCTATATCTGTGAGTCTGTCTTTGCTTCATAGGTACATTGATCTGTATTGTATTTTAGATTCCACATATAAGTGATATCATATAGTATTTGTCTTTCTCTTTCTGACTTCACTTAGTATGGTAATCTCTAGGTCCATCCATGTTGCTGTAAATGCATGATTTCATTCTTTTGAGGGCTGAGTAATGTTCCACTGTGTGTATGTGTGTGTATGTTGTTGTTGCCCACTTGCTAAGTCGTTTCTGACTCTTTGTGACCCCATGGATTGTAGCATGCCAGTCTCCTCTGCCTCTACTATCTCCCAGAATTTGCTTGAATTCATGTCCATTGAGTTGATGATGCTATCCAACCATCTCATTCTCTGCTGCCCCCTTCTCCTTTTGCCTTCAGTCTTTCCCAGCATCAGGGTCTTTTCTGATAAATTGGCTCTTTGCATCAGATGGCCAAAGTATTGGAGCTTCAACTTCAGCATCAATCCTTCCAATGAATATTCAGGACTGATTTCCTTTAGGATTGACTGGTTTGATCTTCTTGCAGTCCAGTTCAGTGCAGTTCAGTTCAGTTGCTCAGTCGTGTCCGACTCTTTGCGACCCCATGAATTGCAACATGCCAGGCCTCCCTGTCCATCACCAACTCCTGGAGTTCAAGGGACTCTCAAGAGTCTTCTCCAACACCACAGTTCAAAAGCATCAATTCTTCAGTGCTCAGCCTTCTTTATGGTCTAACTCTCACATCCATACATGACTACTGGAAAAACCATGGCTTTGACTAGACAGACCTTTGTTGGCAAAGTGATGTCTCTGCTTCTTAATACGCTGTCTAGGTTTGTCATAGCTTTTCTTCCAAGGAGCAAGCGTCTTTTATTTTAATTTCGTGGCTGAAGCCACCATTGGCAGTGATTTTGGAGCCCAAGAAAATAAAGTCTCTCACTGTTTCCACTTTTTCCACGTCTATTTGCCATGAAGTGATGGGACTGGATACCATGATCTTAGTTTTTTAAATGTTGAGTTTTCAGCCATCTTTTTCACTCTCCTCTTTCACTTTCATCAAGAGGCTCTTTAGTTTCTCTTCAATTTCTGCCATTAGAGTTGTATCATCTGCATATCTGAGGTTATTGATATTTCTCCTGGCAGTCTTGATTCCAGCTTGTGCTTCATCCAGCCTGACATTTCATATGATGTATTCGGCATATAAATTAAATAAGCAGGGTGACAATATACAGCCTTGACATACTCCTTTCCCAATTTTGAACCAGGTCGTTGTTTCATATCTGGTTCTAATTGTTGCTTTTTGACCTGCATACAGGTTTCTCAGAAGGCAGGTAAGGTGGTATGGTATTCCCATCTCTTGAAGAATTTTCCACAGTTTGTTGTGATCCACACAGTCAAAGGCTTTAACTTAGTCAATGAAGCAGAAGTAGATGTTTTTCTGGAATTCTCTTGTTTTTTTTTAGTAACTAGATTCATGTTTAATTAAATAACTGAGAGAAAGTATATGTACATCAGGAGCTGGGAATCTTGGAAGCTGTATTAGAATTCTGCCTACTTCAAGGAGGGCATACTTCCTGAAATATTCTATGAGTTCAATATTTACCCTGAATGAAAAAAAGTGAAAGTGTTAGGCAGTCTGTTGTGTCTGAGTCTTTGTGACCCCTTGGACTGTAGCACACCAGGCTCTTCTGTTCATTGGAGTTCCCAGGCAAGAATACTGGAGTGGGTTGCCATGCCCTCCTCCAGGGGATCTTCCTGACCTGGGGATCAAACCCAGATCTCCCTCATTGCAGGCAGATTCTTTACCATCTGAACCACCAGAGAAGTCCAATATTACTCTAATCTTATATCAAAACCAGACAAAGAAATCCCTGGAAGTTATTTTATGGATATCAAACAAACTGATTCTAAAATGTAAAATGGAGAGGCAAAAGATCTAGTATAGCCCAGTCAATATTGATAGAGAAGAACAGATTTGGAGTACTGATGTTACCTGATTTTAAGACTTACTATAAAACTTAGTATTTAAGACAGTGTGGTATTGGCCAAAGAATAGACAAATAGATCAGTGGAACAGAGGGGAGAGCCCAGAAATAGACCCACATATATGTGGTCAACTGATCTTTGACAAAGGAGCAAAGGTAATAACAATGAGACAAAGACAGTCTTTTCAACAGGCTGTTGACACCTGTTAGGATGGCTATTTTCAAAAACAATAACAAGGACAACAAAAGTGTTGGTGAGAGTAGGGAGAAATTATAACCTTTGCACACTGTTGGTGGGGATGCAAAATAGTATAACTACTATGGAAAAACAGTATGGCAGGTTCTCAAAAATTAAAAATAGAACTATCATAGGATCCAAGAATCCCACTTTTGGTTATTTATCCAAAAGAATTGAAAACAGTGTCTCAAAGAGATATGAACACTCCTATGTTGATTGCAGCACTATTCACAATAACCAAGATGTCTAAACAACCTAAATGTCCATTGACAGGTGAATGGATGAAGAAAACATGGTGTATACACATAATGGAATACTGTTCAGCCTTTAAAAATATGAAAATTGCAATATGCAACAACAGGGATGAACTCTGAGGACATTATGGTAAGTGAAATATGCCAGTCACAGTAGGAAAAATACTGCATGAATCTACTCATATGAGGTATCTTAAGTAGTCAAATTCATAGAGTCAAAGAATGGAATGGTGGTCGTCAAGGGCTGGGGTGAGAGGGAAATGGGGAGTTACTATTCAATGGGTGTTAAGTCTCAGTCAAGCAAGATGAATAATCTTTAGAGAGATACTGTGCAACATTGTATCTATATAGTTAGCAATAATAATTTGTACACTTAAGAATTTGTTAACAGAGTAGATCTTAAGTTAAAGAGTTCTTATCACAATAAAATAAATGGTACTGAAACAACTGGACATCCACATGCCAAGAAAAGCAATCTAGACACAGAACTTACACCCTTCACAAAAATTAACTCAGACCCACATGTAAAATGCAAAACTATAGAACTCCTAGTGTTGCAGAAACCAGTAATCGAGAAACCAAGCATCACACTTGGAGAGTTGGAGATCTTAGGTTTATTACGCCGGCAGGCCCAGAGGAGTTAACACTCCAAGCTCTGAGCCCGGAACAAAGGGGTTACAGAGTTTTTATAGACAGACTATAGTGGGCAACACTAGCTGGTAATAAGCCGGTTTAAACTAAGGGGTTTTGCGCAAGCACGGGAACAGCAGTCAAGATGGAGAGGCGGATGCCTGACCTTTACACGGACAGGCATGATTAAGCAGGTTTGCAGGGGCTGGGCAGATCCAAAAAGCAGAACAAGGGTGAATAAGCTCCAGTTCCTAGTATTGTAAGTCCCCACTTTCTGAGACTACGTGACCTTTGATCCAGACTTTTCAAGGAGCAAGCTGAGTTACAGAGGCAGAAGGAGCAGGAGGTTATGTAAAAATTTAACTTTTCCTCTTCACTAGAAAATACTATAGGAGAAAAATCTAGACAACCTTGGGTTTGGCAATGACTTTTTAACTACAACACCAAATACATGATCAATGTAAGAAAGAATTGATAAGCTGAACTTCTTTGAGATTAAAAAGTTCTGCTCTGTGAAAGACAGTGAGGAGAATGAGAAGATCAGTCACAAACTGGGAGAAAATATTTGAAAAAGAGCTATTTGGTAAAGGAATATTATCCAAAATATACAAAGAATTTATGTCTGTATACAAAGACAACTTATGTCCATACAAAAACCTGCATGTGGATGTCTATAACTGCCTTATTCATAATTACCAAAACTTGGAAGCAACCAATATGTCCTTCAGTGGGTGAAGGGATCTATAAACTCTGGTACATCCAGACAATGAGATACTATTAAGTGCTAAATAGAAATGAGCTATCAAGCCATGAAAAAACAGGGAGGAACCTTAAATGTATATACTAAGTTAAAGAAGCTGATCTGAATAGGTATGATTCCAAATACATGACATTCTGGAAAAGGCAAAACTCTGGAGACAATAAAAAGATAGTGGTTGCCAGGGACTAGGGGGAAGGGGTGAGGGATAAATAGGCAGAGCACAGAGAATTTTTAGAGAAGCAAAAATACTTTGTATGATACTGTAATGGATGCATATTACGGAGTGTACAATACCAAGAGCGAACTCTAATGTAATCTGTGAACTGAGTGATTATGATGTGCTAATGTAGGTTCATCAGTGGTGCAGGATGTTGTTAATGGGGGAGGCTATGCATGTGTGGGGGCAGGGGGTATACGGAAAATCTCTGTACTTTTCTCTCAGTTTTGCTATGAATATAAAATTGCTCTAAAAATAAAGTCTATTAAAAAAGAAAACTACAGATCAAATATCCGTCATAAACACAGATACACGAATGAGTAAAAAGATGCTTTCTCTCTCTCTTTATCTATATCTGTATCTGTGTATATACACATACACACACACACAATAAAATACTACTCAACCTTAAAAAAGAATGAAATCTTGCCATTTGCAACAGGATGAATGAGGGCATTATGCTAAGTGAAATAAGTCAGATGGAGAAAGATATTTGTATGATTTCACTCATATGTGGAATATTTTAAAAAACAAACAAGCAAAACAAAAACAAACTAGGTATAGAGTACAGATTGGTGGTTACCAGAGGGGAACAGGTATGGGGATAGGGAGAAATGGGTAATGGGCATCAGTGCTATGGTGCTGGATAGAAACTAGACTTTTGGTGGTGAGCATGCTCTAGAGTATACAGAAGTCTAATTGTAATGTTGTACACATGAAAATTATATAATGTTGCAAATCAGTGTTACTTCAAAAAAACAGGAGTAGACAGTTATGGGGATCCTTTCACGATGTATATAGATATAAAATCATGTTGTAGGACTTTAAATACATGACAATTTTATTTGTCAATTATACCTCAATAAAGCTGAAAAAAAAAAAAACACATATAGATGAGTTTTTAACAAAATTCTACCAAATCAAATCCAACACAATATATGAAAAGGATGATACGTAATGACCAAGTGGGTTTTAATCCCAGGAATGTAAGGTTGGTTTAGCACTTGAAAACCAATCAGTATAATTCATCATATTAATGAATTAATAAAGGAAAACCATGTGATCAGCTCAACTGATGCCAGTGAAGTGTTTGATAAAATCCAACATCCATTTCTGATAAAATAAAAAAGAAACAAAAAGGAATCTCGTAGAAATTTAGGAATTTAGGGGCTTCTTTAACCTGATAAAGGGCACCTACATAAAACTACAACTAATTTCATTCTTTTTTTTTTGGCTATGCCATGTGGCTTGCAGGATCTTAG
The DNA here is from genome assembly GCF_032452875.1 of Bos javanicus. Classification (NCBI taxonomy): domain Eukaryota; kingdom Metazoa; phylum Chordata; class Mammalia; order Artiodactyla; family Bovidae; genus Bos; species Bos javanicus. The sequence goes on from NC_083897.1 coordinate 93,229,446, forward strand.
TTCCCAGACCAAGGATTGAACCTGGAGCTATGCTGAATCCTAACTGCTGGACCACCAGGGAACTCCCTCATCCTTTCTTTTTAAATTGAAATATACTTGATTTACAATGTTGTGTTAATTTCTGCTTATAGCAAAGTGATTCAGTTATATATATATTTATATATATATTCTTTTAAGATATGATTTTCCATTATGGTTTATCACAGAATATTGAATATACTTCCCTGTGCTATGTAGTAGGACTGTGTTGTTTGTCCACTGTCTATGTACTGGTTTGCATCTGCTAACCCCAAACTCCAACTCCATCCCTCCTTGATCCCCTTTTCCCCTTGGCAACCACAAGTCTGTTCTCTACGTGTGTGAGTCTATTTCTGTTTTGTAGATACATTCATTTGTGTCATATTTTAGTTTCCACATATAAGTGATATCATATGGAGGGGATGCTTTCAATGGTTCCCTCCTTCCTTCCCTTCTTCCCTCCTTCCCTACCTGATGTCTGCTTACCTGGGGCTGTGTCTCTGGCTGAGTTCATGGGGCCTGGCCCTCAGGCTGCTCTCCCACCAGATGCTAGGCTGTTTATTTTATTTTAATTTTATACTGTATTGGAGTATAGTTGATTAACAATGTTATGTTAGTTTCAGGTGTACAGCAGAGTGAATCAGTTACTCATATACCTGTATATGTTCTTTTTCAAATTCTTTTCCCATTTAGGTTATTACAGAATATTGAACAGAGTTCCCTGTGCTCTGCAGTAGGTCCTTGTTGGTTCACTGCGGGATCTTAATTCCCTGACCAAGGACTGAACCCCAGCCCCTGGCAGTGAGAGCACCAAGTTGTAACCACTGGACCACCAGGGAATTCCCTAGGCTGTTTATTTTTAATTGTAAAAATACATGCTCACAATGAAAAACAGACAGTGAAAATGCTACCGCTGCCCCACCGATACCACCACCACCACCACATTAATAAAGATACAGATAGAGAATTTCCTGGCGGTCCATTGGTTAGGACCCCGAGCTTTCACTGCCAAGGACCCAGGTTCAATCCCCGGTCACGAACTAAGAGCCCACAAGCTGCAAGCCGCACAGCCAAAAAAAAAAAAAAAATTAGTTACAATACAGATAAAACTTCAAGCATCAATGTGACACTCTGGCTCCCCCTCAGGCCCCCAGTTACCTATACCCTCCCTTAACAACACCTTATATCTTGCCCCCATGCATACATAAGCCTATTAAGGACTCTTTCCAGTGTCCTACCTGGAAGAAGGCAGCAGCAGCTTTTTGGGGCTTTCCTGGCCTCCACGCTGGCCCCTCTCACCCACTCTCCAAGGAGCCACTGAAGAGGTCTCACATCACATCTTCTCTGCATAGTACCCTTTGGTAGTTCCAACTTTACTCAGAGTAAAAGATCCAGATCTGGCCCCTGTCTGCCTTCCTGATCTCAACTCCTACCATGCTTGACATCACTCACCTCCCTAGAGTCACACTGGCTGTTCCCTCAGCCTGGAACACTTTCTTTTCCTTTTTTATTAAATTATATTGACATACAATATTAGTTTCAGGCATACAACATGATGCAATATTTTTATACATTACAAAATGACCACCACATTAAGTCTAGTTACCATCTGTCACTGTACAGTATTATTGAGTATATTTCCCATGTTGTACATTAGTTCCCTATGACTTATTTTGTAACTTGAAATTTGTACCTCTTAAACACCTTTAGCTATTTTGCCTAAGCCCCCCATCCTACTTCCCTCTGGCAACCACCAGTTTGCTCCCTGTATCTTTTTTTTTTTTTTTTTGGTTGTTGTTGTTTTTTGGCTGTATCACATGGTATGTGGGATCTTAGTTGCCCCACCAGGGGAACCTGTGTCCCCTGCAGTGGAAGTGTGGTGTCTTAACCCCTGGACTGCCAGGGAAGTCTCTGTTTCTGTTTTTTGTTTGCTTGTCTGTTTTGTGTTTGAGATTCTACGTATAAGTAAAATCACATGATGTTCACCTTTCTCTTTCATTTATTTCACTTAGCATTATACCTTCTAGGTCTCGCCATGTTGCTGAAAATGGCACTATTTTGTTCTTTTTTATGACTGAGTAACATTCCATTGTATATATGTACCATATCTTCTTTATTCATTCATCTGTTGATGGACACTTAGGTTGCTTCCGTGTCCTGGCTATTGTAAATAGTGCTTCTATGAACATTGTGACATATGTATCTTTTTTTTTTTTTAAAGATTATTTATTTGACTTTGGTGGGTCATCATTGCTGTGCATGGGCTTTCTCTGGTTGTGGTGAGTGGGGGATAACTCTTCATTGCAGTGTATGGCTTCTTATTGTGGTGCTTTTCTTGTTGCGGAACACAGGCTCTAGGCACGCACGCTTCACTAGTTGTGGTGCAAGGGCTTAGTTGCTGTGTGGCATGTAGGATCTTCCTGGACCAGGGGTTGAACCAGTGTCCTTTGCATTGCAAGGATGATTCTTAACCACTGGACCACCAGTGAATGTATCTTTTTGAATTAGTGTTTCCATTTTCTTTGGATGAATACTCAGAAGTAGAGTTGCTGAATCATATGGTAGTTCTATTTTTAGTTTTTCTGAGGAACTTCGTTCTATTGGGAATACTCTTCCTTGAGCTCCCTTAATGGCTTATACCTTCGCTTCTTCCAAGCAGATCTTTCAAGGTCAAATATCACCACTTCAGAGAGGCCTTCCTCTGACTACCCTGGCTAAATTATGTGACCTTTCAACTCTATTCTTTTGTTTTGGTTTATATTTCTTTGTTGTTGTTCAGTTACTAAATCCTGTGTGACTCTTTGCAACCCCATGGACTGCAGCATGCCAGGCTTCCGTGTCCTTCACTATTGTCTGGAGTCTGGTCAAACTCATGTCCATTGAGTCAGTGATACCATCCAACCATCTCATCTTCTGTTCCCGCCTTCTCCTTCTGCCCTCAATCTTTCCCAGGATCAGAGTCTTTTCCAATGAGTCGGCTCTTCACATCAGGTGGCCAAAGTATTGGAGCTTCAGCTTCAGCATAAGTCCTTCCAATGAATATTCAGGGGTTGATTTCCTTTAGGATGGACTGATTTGATCTCCTTGCTGTCCAAGGAACTCTCAAGAGTCTTCTCCAACACCACAATTCGAAAGCATCTATTCTTTGGTGCTCAGCCTTCTTTATGGTCCAACTCTCACATCCATACATGACCACTGGGAAAACCATGGCTTTGACTATACAGACATTTGTCAACAAAGTGATGTCTCTACCTTTTAATATGCTGTCTAGGTTGGTCATAGCTTTTCTTCCAAGGAGCAAGTGTCTTTTAATTTCATGGCTGCAGTCACCATCGGCAGTGATTTTGGAGCCCAAGAAAATAAAATCTGTCACTGTTTCCACTTTTTCTCCATCTATTTGCCATGAAGTGAAGGGACCGGATGCCATGATCTTAGTTTTTTGAATGTTGAGTTTTAAGCCAGCTTTTTCACTCTCTTCTTTCACCTTCATCAAGAGGCTCTTTAGTTCCTCTTTGCTTTCTGCCATTACAGTGGTATCATCTTTGTATCTGTTATTGATATTTCTCCTTGTGATTCATCCAGCCTGACATTTTGTATGATGTTCTCTGCATATAAAGTAAATAAGCAGGGTCTCAAAAATGATAGAATGATCTTGGTTTGTTTCCAAGGCAAACCATTCAACATCACAGTAATCCAAGACTATGCCCCAACCACTAATGCTGAAGAAGCTGAAGTCAGATGGTTCTGTGACCACCTACAAGACCTTCTAGAACTAACAGCAAAAAAAGATGTCCTTTTTCATCATAGGGGATTGGAATGCAAAAGGAGGAAGTCAAGAGATACCTGGAGTAACAGGCAAGTTTGGCCTTGGAGTACAAAATGAAGCAGGGCAAAGGCTAACAGAGTTTTGCCGAGAGAACACACTGGTCATAGCAAACATCCTCTTCCAGTAACACAAGAGAAGACTCTACACATGGACATAACCAGATGGTCAATGTCAAAAGCAGACTGATTATATTCTTTGCAGCCAAAGATGGAGAAGATCTATTCAGCCAGCAAAAATGAGACCTGGAGCTGACTGTGGCTAATTGAAGAAAGTAGGGAAAACTACTTGGCCATTCAGGTATGACCTAAATCAAATCCCTTACGATTATACAGTGGAAGTGACAAATAGATTCAAGGGATTAGATCTGATAGACAGAGTGCCTGAAGATCTATGGACGGAGGTTCATAACATTGTACAGGAGGCGGTGACCAAAACTATCCCCAAGAAAAAGAAGTGCAAGAAGGCAAAGTGGCTGTCTGAGGAGGCTTTACAAAGAGCTGAGAAAAGAAGAGAAGCAAAGGGCAACGGAGAAAAGGAAAGATATACCCATCTGAATGCAGAGTTCCAAAGAATAACAAGGAGAGATAAGAAAGCCTTCTTAACAATGCAAAGAAATAGAGGAAAACAACAGAATGGGAAAGACTAGAGATCTCTTCAAGACAATTAGAGATACCAAGGGACATTTCATGCAAAGATGTGCACAATAAAGGACAGAAACAGTAAGTAACTAGCAGAAGCAGAAAATATTAAGAAGAGGTGGCAAGAATACATAGAAGAACTGTACAAAAAAGGTCTTAATGACCTGGATAACCACAGTGGTGTGGTAACTCACTTAGAGCCAGACATCCTGGAGTGTGAAGTCAAATGGACCTTAGGAAGCATTACTATGAACAAAGCTGATAGAGGTGATGGAATTCCAACTGAGCTATTTAAAATCCTAAAAGATGATGCTGTTTAAGTGCTGCATGAAATATGTCAGCAAATTTGGAAAGCTCAGCAGTGGCCACAGGACTGGAAAAGGTCAGTTTTCATTCCAATCCCAAAGAAGGGCATTGCCAAAGAATGGTGAAACTACCACACAGTTGTGCTCATTTCACATGCTAGCAAGGTAATGCTCAAAATCCTTCAACCTAGGCTTCAACAGTACATGAACTGAGAACTTCCAGATGTACAAGCTGGAAAAGGCAGAGGAACCAGAGATCAAATTGCCAACATCTGTTGGATCACAGAAAAAGCAAGAGAATTCCAGAAAAACATTTATTTCTGCTTCATTGACTACTTGAAAGCCTTTGACTGTGTGGCTCACAATAAACTGAAAAAAAATTTTTTTTACAAATAAATAATACAAATATATATTAGAGAATTATCTAGCTACTTTCAATATACTAACATTAGAAGAAAAGAGAAATAGAAAGAGCAGAGACTACATCACCAAGTTGTTTTTTGACCAATATCCAGACTTAAACAGTGCTGGGAAGTCCCAAGTCACAGCACATCTGGATTCCCAATTGGGAAAGGTTCCCAAGGCAGCTCAGTGGGTGAGACTTCAAAGACTGGGTCCCTGCTTATAATCCCAGGATGGACGCAAACTGATACCATCATCAATCTGTGACCGAACTGCAAGCCTGGTTTTATGTTTATACTGTTTGTTTTGTCTTGTAAAACTTGGAATGTTGCTACACCTGGGGCTTGGTTGGCCAGGCCCCATCCAGGGGCTCAACAATCTCAAGATTCCTCCCCCATCTTATCTATGGTGCTACAAGTCTTACACTCATAGCAGTCAGTCCCTTACAGTCACTCCTAGTCAGAGCAGTATCCAGGCAGGTTAGAAGCAAGGTCAGAGGCCTGCTCTGCTTTGTCTCTGAAGCCTAAACAAGACTATTTATTGAATTTCCCTGTCGGTCCCAGGATTGTTTAGACTGAAGAACATAGGAACAAGGCAAAAGAACACAAGCAGTCTTATTAATTCTGTAAGTAACAATGTAGAACATACTGTAGGTTTTAGTAAAACAATCCACTCCTTGAAATTGAATGGGCTTCCCTAGTGACTCAGACGGTAAAGAATTTGCCTGCATTGTAGGTGACCTGGGTTCGATCCCTGGGTTGAGAAGATCCCCTGGAGAAGGGAATGGCAACCCACTCCAGTATGCTTGCCTGGAGAATTCCATGGACAGAGGCGCCTGGCAGGCTAAGGTCCGTGGGGTTGCAAAGAATCAGACACAACTGAGCAACTGTCAGTCAGTCACTCACTCACAGTAATTGATGGAGTGTTCCAGTAACCAGAGTTCTCAAACTTGAGAAGGTGGTCCATACAGCAGTCCTTCCGTAGCCTTGTCACAGTCTGTCAGTAAATGGGTGTAGTTATCAAAGTCTAGATAATTTAACCACCTTTGCAAGAGTCTATGATAGAAGTTTATGCTTCTATTGGCCAACAGTAGGGCAGGTGAAATTGTCTTCCGTGTTAGCTAGGTGATATTCTTGTATTACCATTTGGAGATCCATTTGCTGCATTCTCAAAGAAAGAAACTTAACAAGAGGGTTAAAGATGCATAAAAGTAGAAGAGTTGTCAAGGTGTCTAGAAGAAAGGTTAGTTAGGAGAACCAGGGCCAGACATTGGCCTATGATGTCAGTATTTCTCTAGGTATGAGAAGATGCAAGAATTTGGGCTCATAAAAAAAAAAATCTTTACCTGAAAACATCTGACTATCTGAAAGCCTGTTTTGTCCATTTTTCCAGAGTACAGTGTGAGTGCCTGATTTCTGACATCTACCCTGAATTCCTTTCAGGGAGTATTGAAGTTCAGCAGCTCTACAGCTGGCCAGATTTAATCTTAGCAGAGGCAGTCTGCAAGTGCCAGTTTCCAGTCAGCAGGCTCCTTCATAGCCACAGATTTGACCATGCTTTGGGGGCATTTCATGGCCATTGTGTCCCACGGGGCTGGAAAGGCTCATTTCCAGGTCTAGCGAAGATTCCATTGATGGGCCATTCAGTGTGTTCTTACTGGACCGCTGCTGCTGCTAAGTCACTTCAGTCGTGTCCGACTCTGTGCGACCCCATAAACAGCAGCCCACCAGGCTCCCCCATCCCTGGGATTCTCCAGGCAAGAACACTGGAGTGGGTTGCCATTTCCTTCTCCAATGCATGAAAGTGAAAAATGAAAGTGAAGTTGCTCAGTCGTGTCTGACTCTTAGCGACCCCATGGACTGCAGCCTACTAGGCTCCTCCATCCATGGGATTTTCCAGGCAAGAATACTGGAGTGGGGTGCCATTGGCCCTGTGAATAACAAAAGTCTCTGGACCATTCCTGTCTTACTAACCTCTTGGTCCAGGAAAATATACCCTCTTGTTGCTTCTTCCCATATCTAGAGTTACATTATTACAGTCATTGATCTCATCAGATCAGATCAGATCAGTCACTCAGTCGTGTCCGACTCTTTGTGACCCCATGAATCGCAGCACGCCAGGCCTCCCTGTCCATCACCAACTCCTGGAGTTCACTCAGACTCACGTCCATCGAGTCAGTGATGCCATCCAGCCATCTCATCCTCTGTCGTCCCCTTCTCCTCCTGCCCCCAATCCCTCCCAGCGTCAGAGTCTTTTCCAATGAGTCAACTCTTCGCATGAGGTGGCCAAAGTACTGGAGTTTCAGCTTTAGCATCATTCCTTCCAAAGAAATCCCAGGGCTGATCTCCTTCAGAATGGACTGGCTGGATCTCCTTGCAGTCCAAGGGACTCTCAAGAGTCTTCTCCAACACCACAGTTCAAAAGCATCAATTCTTCGGTGCTCAGCCTTCTTCACAGTCCAACTCTCACATCCATACATGACCACAGGAAAAACCATAGCCTTGACTAGACGAACCTTTGTTGGCAATTATGGAGCTATATATATCATTTTATCAGTGGCTCAGTCACATATTTGGTAATACAAGAGACAACAATTTTCTGAAACAGGCAACATAGAAAATAATATAGCTAGCAGTTGTTAGTAAGGTCATAAGCTAGAATTTAAGTCAAGAACTTTCATCAGGTATAGCCCAATATACCCCAGGTCATCTAACTTAGTTAAATGATTATATCCAGGTATTAATCTCCTGGTTGTACATAATGAAGCATTTGATATTTATTCAAAGGCTGACTACTGAATAAGCTTTAGAAACAAAGTGTCCTTTTAACAACTTAATTAAAATCTTAACAATACAACATAACAAGAAGGAACTATTTCAGAAGTGAATAACAAAACTAGAATGAAACATAAACATTTTTCATTGTAAGGGCTTTAACCCATCAAATAAAAATGAGGTTTGTCAGGGAGCCAGGAAAAGTCAGGTGGCCATCTTGGATTTCCCATAGCCCAGACTGATTTACAGCTATAGCTTACCCATTTTACATTCCCCAATTTAGGAGTAGACTATTGTCATGTTTTTAAGGACATCAGGATAGCAATAGTTTGACAGTGAGGGGTCAATTTTGTAGAACAGAAGGAGCTTTATCTACATGTACCATAATCTTTATAGATCATTATGAAATAATACTTATTTACTTTACCAAAGTAACAAAAGATTTTTAAAACAAATATAAATCACTTAAAGGCAAAGAAATTCACAATCTGTTATCAGAAGTTGCATTCTAAGAAAACTTTGTTCTCTTAACAGAGAGAGAAAACCAATTCCAGTCTGGTACCACCTTACTGTTAATAACAAAATTTGTTTATCTGGTTAATCTTAGAAAGTCTTTTCCATAAGTCTTGAAGACCTAGCAGTATTCTTCTAAAGGCATGAGAGTGAAACCATAGAAGGCATGTTTAAAATCTATTATATTGCAGTTGACAAAGCAACCTGGTCATTGCTGTGACATGTAACACTTTAATATGATAATTAGAATTATAATTAACAACATTTAATCAGGAGATATCAGATCTTTATGAATTCCACATAATTTTTAGGATACCTATATTAGTAACATCAACCATACATATAACCTGAGAAGATTTATCACTCCTCCGACAATACTTCCCATGTAATTTAACATGTCAAATGAACCCATGTAGTTTAATACCTCTCTTAGGGATGTTTTGGGGCCTTCTGAAACATCCCAAAGTTGGCTAGAGGTCAAAAGAACTTCATTAGAATTTAATTTTAGGGTATTTTGCCAAAAATATCAACAGGGTTTATAACAGTCAGATAGGATCATATAGGTCATTGTGAAAAAACAGGTACTCTCTTAGCCAAAGTTAACAAAAAGATTTCAAAGATAAACATAGAACAGATCACTTCACAGGTAAAGAAACTTAAAATCCATTATCAAAGGCAGTTCAACATCTCAAGATAACTTGTATTATGTACAAAACTATTTTCGTGGGGTCCACTTTCCATAAAACCTGTCTCTCTCTTTTTTTAAATTACTTTGTTTATTTAGAAACAGCCACCTGTAAGTCAGATCTACTTTCTTTTTTCTTGATAAAATGCAATTTCATTTCTCATACTTTTTTTTTTTACTTAAAACACATCTTGTTTTCCTTAAGCAACTATGAACTGTCCTTTATATTAGCATTCTGTAGATTGGTGAACATATATACCAATGATAATTTCTAAAAACATTTGCTTTCTTATAGAGAACATCTCAGAGTGGCACCAAGCATATTTATTAATAGTCCAAAATCTCTTTAGTTTCTCTCTAAGAGGAAGTTAGCATTTAGTAATTAATGTTCAAAATCTTATTTTATTTGGAAATGACCTAGCTATTCAATAAACTTTCATTACTTAGTTTAGCACAACCCTAGAAATTCAAGTTACCCCAATCTGGAGAGACTATTTTAGACAGACATTCCTAAAGTATAATTATTAGTATAATTATTCTTAATTATCTAAAAGCTCTTGTCCCGTTTATATATATATATATTTTAAAAGTTTCTTCACTTGAGTTACTCTCCTTATTGACAAATTTAGCTTACATTAAACCTAGGCATAATAAAAGTATTACACAATGTTGATGACTCAAGACATGTCTTAATTAGATTAGCAAACAAGCATTAATACTAGATATTTAATATTGAATATTTCCCAGTTCATGTGAACTTGAAATTCATTTAGGTTAATTTCTCTTGTAATTGTTTGATTCATAAGTGCTTACTTTTCTTTAAGCCAATTGAATAGAGCGCATTTACAAATTAACCTCATATTATCCAAAAACAAAGACACATTGAGACATAGATAAATCCAGACAGAGATCTCATAGTTTTCCATTTGAGATTTAAAATGTCTCTGACTCTTTGCTCTTTCCTTTTATTTTTTCTTGGCTTGAAATTCTAATTTGCCCAAGGCTGAGGTCTCAGACAAATTGGACTCTGTATTTCAAGGACGTGGCAAAGCTTGCGTGCTGTGCTAAATTGTTTCAGTTGTCTCCAACTCTTTGGGACCGCATGGACTGTAGCCCACCAGGCTCCTCTGTCCATGGGATCCTCCAGGGACTCTTCCCAACACAGGGATCTAACCAGGTTTCTGGCATTGCAGGCAGATACTTACCAGGGAAGCCCTGGCAAAGGTTGACTTCAAGCTTTTTCCTAGGCAGGCCTTTTTAACAAGCTGCCTGCCAAGTTGCTTCAGTCGTGTCCGACTCTGTGCGACCCCACGGACTGCAGCCTACCAGGCTTCTCTGTCCCTGGGATTCTCCAGGCAAGAACACTGGAGTGGGTTGCCATTTCCTTCTCCAATGCATGAAAGTGGAAAGTGGAAGTGAAGTCGCTCAGTCATGTCTGACTCTTAGCGACCCCATGGACTGAAGCCTACCAGGCTCCTCCATCCATGGGATTTTCCAGGCAAGAGTACTGGAGTGGGGTGCCATTGCCTTCTCCCTTTTAACAAGCTAGCTGTTTTTAATTGCATATGTAAGAAGAACCGGTTTTGCAGTTTCAAAGGAAAACAAAATTTCATTTTAACCAGTTTTTTCTGGAGTCTAAAGAATATCATGGCCACCTTGTGTCAAAAAAGTCATCTTTCCTTTCTCTAGTCATAGTTTCATAGTTAAAATACAGACCAAATAGTACTCAAATTGACTGTAATAACAGGAGCAGAAACAAACTTGCTAGAGTTGGGAAGGAGTGGGGGAAGCTAGTTTCCCCCTCTCCTCTAAGGGCTTCCCTGGTAGTTTAGCCGGTAAACAATCTGCCTGCTTTGCAGGAGACCTAGGTTCGATCCCTGAATTGAGAAGATCCCCTGGAGAAGGGAACGGCTATCCACTCCGCTATTCTGGCCTGGAGAATTCCATGGACTGTGTAGTCCATGGGGTCTCAAAGAGTTGGACACAACTGAGCGACTTTCATTCACTTTCACTTCCTGAGAGATAGGGGAAGTTAGAAAGGGATTAGCTGATGGAGAGGGAGACAGAGGCAGATGGGGATGGGGTGTAAGGCAGCAAAAGGACAAATAAAGGAGAGAGAAGCTGTGGGCCAGCTCAAGGGAGAGCCAACCTAAAAAGTGAAGATTTGATCAACTAAAATATAATTTTGGCATTGTAACATGGACTATCATCCTCACAAATCGCATAATTCTTTTTCCAAGTCCAACTTTTCTTCAGACAATTTTCAATTAGCTTTATGTGCTTTACCGTAGGCAGAGAGGAGGATCCAGCCTCTCACCTAGCACAGCACATTCTTAACCTTTTTCAATCAGCACAAACCAGAAACATTTAATAACTTTTAAAGGTTCAACCTGCTTTAATTGAAAGTTCCAATTCTCACACAATTCAATGAATACGTCCTATTCATTAGCTAAAGAGCAATAAAGTGAATCTTCCCATCTGGGAATAAAAACTTCATCAACCTTCATCTCATCCTTCTTAAAGAATGGCATTTTGTCTCACAGATCTGCTCACAGCGCCAATTAATGCTTTGCTGAAAGTTTTCGCTTTCACCTCAGGTTCAAGGGATTTGTTAACAAAATAAGCCACTCGTTATATACAAATAAATAATATGAACATTTATTAGAGAATTATCTAGCTTACTTTCAATATATTAAAAGAAAAGAGAAATAGAAAGAACAGAGGATACCTCACCAAATTGGGTTTTGATCAACATCCAGACTTAAACAGCACTGGGAAGTCCTGAGTCACAGCACATCTAGAGTCCCAGTTGAGAAAGGGTCCTAGGCAGTGTGTCCGCTCAGTGGGTGAGACTTCCCAAGCTGAAAAATTCTTAGAGATGGGAATACCAGACCACCTTACCTGCTTCCTGAGAAATCTGTATGCAGGTCAAGAAGCAACAGTTAGATCCAGACATGGAACAATGGACTGGTTCCAAATTGGGAAAGGAGTACATCAAGGTTGTATATTGTCACTCTACTTATTTAACTTATTTTTCTTTAGAGGAAAAAACATATTACTCACTCTCTAGCATATTTGTTATTGTCTTCCTTCTTCATTAGAATATCAGCTTCTTGATGGCAGGGCTTTATGTCTGATATGTTCACTGCTGCATCCCCAAACTCACACACAGTAGGTATTCAATAAATGTTTTTTTGAATGAGTAAACAAGGCAGGAGGGTATGAGGAGTAGTGGTTCCCGTGGGACGTGAAGAAGCTGTGTCCACCCCAAGTCATTCCCATTAGCGCACACACACAGGCATGCTTGAGACATGCACCGTATCATGTCTGCAATTCAGAAAGTTTGGGCTGCCAGTTTCCATCTTGTGAATATTAAAAAAATTGACTGAAGTATAGGATAGATACTATTTGACACTTTACTATGTATGTTTTAAGAGTCTTCATAGTGTCAGCACCTCTGTAGCCAAAGGCCGTGGGCACAGACTTGTCCTTAGTCAAGCAAGTTGGTAGTGAGGAGAATGCCCAGCATGGGGGACTATGAGTTCTCTCAGTAAAAGAAAAGATGTATCATAGAATTTGGGCTTGTGTTAGGTGGTTTGGGAACAGTTTAAGGAAGTGATGTTTTACTCTAGATTCAATATTATCCAGAAGTGGGCGGGGGGGGGGGTAAGTGTATAATTGGGTATACTAATACATCTCTATAGAGTGGGCAGACTAGAGAGAGACTGAAACTGTAATTGGTTAAAAAAATAGCAGCCACTCATATTAATCAGGATAGGGGATGTTTGGTTAACTTTTGTTGTTTATATTTTGTCTATGTTCAGATATGATTCGGAGAAGGCAATGGCACCCCACTTCAGTACTCTTGCCTGGAAAATCCCGTGGATGGAGGAGCCTGGAAGGCTGCAGTCCTTGTGTCCTACTCTTTGCGACCCCATGAATTGCATCACGCCAGGCCTCCCTGTCTATCACCAACTCCTGGAGTTCACTCAAACTCATGTCCATCGAGTCCGTGATGCCATCCAGCCATCTCATCCTCTGTCGTCCCCTTCTCCTCCTGCCCCCAATCCCTCCGAGCATCAGGGTCTTTTCCAGTGAGTCAACTTTTCTCATGAGGTGGCCAAAGTATTGGAGTTTCAGCTTTAGCATCATTCATTCCAGTGAACACCCAGGACTTATCTCCTTTAGGATGGACTGGTTGGACCTCCTTTCAGTCCAAGGGACTCTCAAGAGTCTTCTCCAACACCACAGTTCAAAAGCATCAATTCTTTGGCGCTCAGCTTTCTTCACAGTCCAACTCTCACATCCATCATGACCACTGGAAAAACCATAGCCTTGACTAGACACACCTTTGTTGGCAAAGTTATGTCTCTGCTTTTTAATATGCTATCTAGGTTGGTCATATAGGTTTCTCAAGAAGCAGGACAGGTGGTCTGGTATTCCCATCTTTTTCAGAATTTTCCATAGTTTATTGTGATCCACACAGTCAAAGGCTTTGGCATAGTCAATAGGGCAGAAATAGATGTTTTTCTGGAGCTCTCTTGCTTTTTCCATGATCCAGCGGATGTTGGCAATTTGATCTCTGGTTTCTCTGCCTTTTCTGAAACCAGCTTGAACATCTGGAAGTTCACGGTTCATGTACTGGTGAAGCCTGGCTGAATTTTGAGCATTACTTTACTAGTGTGTGAGATGAGTGCAATTGTGTGGTAGTTTGAGCATTCTTTGGCATTGCCTTTTTTTGGGATTGGAATGAAAACTGACCTTTTCCAGTCCTGTGGCCATTGCTGAGTTTTCCAAATTTGCTGGCATATTGAGTGTAGCACTTTCACAGCATCATCTTTCAGGATTTGAAATAGCTCAACTGGAATTCTATCACCTCCACTAGCTTTGTTCATAGTGATGCTTTCTAAGGCCCACTTGACTTCACATTCTGGGATGTATGGCTCTAGGTGAGTGATCACACCGTCGTGATTATCTGGGTCATGAAGATCTTTTTTGTACAATTCTTCTGTGTATTCTGGCCACCTCTTCTTAATATCTTCTGCTTCTGTTAGGTCCATACCATTTCAGTCCTTTATCGAGCCCATCTTTGCATGAAATGTTCCCTTGGTATCTCTAATTTTCTTGAAGAGATCTCTAGTCTTTCCCATTCTGTTGTTTTCCTCTATTTCTTTGCATTGATCGCTGAGGAAGGCTTTCTTATCTCTTCTTGCTATTCTTTGGAACTCTGCATTCAGATGCTTATATCTTTCCTTTTCTCCTTTACTTTTCACTTCTCGTCTTTTCACAGCTATTTGTAAGGCCTCCTCAGACAGCCATTTTGCTTTTTTGCATTTCTTTTCCATGGTGATGGTCTTGATCCCTGTTTCCTGTACAATGTCACGAACCTCCGTCCATAGTTCATCAGGCACTCTGTCTATCAGATCTAGTCCCTTAAATCTATTTCTCACTTCCACTGTATAATCATAAGGGATTTGACTAGGTCATACCTGAATGGTCTAATGGTTTTCCCTACTTTCTTCAATTTAAGTCTGAATTTGGCAATAAGGAGTTCATGATCTGAGCCACAGTCAGCTCCCAGTCTTGTTTTTGCTGACTGTATAGAGCTTCTCCATCTTTGGCTCCAAAAAATATAGTCAATCTGATTTTGGTGTCGTCCATCTGGTGATGTCCATGTGTAGAGTCTTCTCTTGTGTTGTTGGAAGAGGGTGTTTGCTGTGACCAGTGCGTTCTCTTGGCAGAACTCTATTAGCCTTTGCCCTGCTTCATTCTGTACTCCAAAGCCAAATTTGCCTGTTACTCCAGGTGTTTCTTGACTTCCTACTTCTGCATTCCAGTCCCCTATAATATAAAGGACATCTTTTTTGGGTGTTAGTTCTAAAAGTTCTTTTAGGTCTTCATAGAACCGTTCAGCTTCTTCAGTATTACCGGTTGGGTCATAGGCTTGGATTACCGTGATATTGAATGGTTTGCTTTGGAAACGAACAGAGATCATTCTGTCGTTTTTGAGATTGCATCCAAGTACTGCATTTTGGACTCTTTTGTTGACCATGATGGCTACTCCATTTCTTCTAAGGGGTTCCTGCTCACAGTAGTGGATGTAATGGTCATCTGAGTTAAATTCACCCATTCCAGTCCATTTTAGTTCACTGATTCCTAGAATGTCGACGTTCATTCTTGCCATCTCCTGTGTGACCACTTCCAATTTGCCTTGATTCATGGACCTGACATTCCAGGTTCCTATGCAATATTGCTCTTTACAGCATCGGACCTTGCTTCTATCACCAGTCACATCCTTAGCTGGGTATTATTTTTGCTTTGGCTTCATCCCTTCATTCTTTCTGGAGTTATTTCTCCACTGATCTCCAGTAGCTTATTGGGCACCTACTAACCTGGGGAGTTCCTCTTTCAGTGTCGTATCTTTTTGCCTTTTCATACTGTTCATGGGGTTCTTAAGGCAAGAATACTGAAGTGGTTTGCCATTCCCTTCTCCAGTGGACCACATTCTGTCAGACCTCTCCACCATGACCCACCCGTCTTGGGTGGCCCCACATGGCATGGCTCTGTTTCATTGAGTTAGATGAGGCTGTGGTCCATGTGATCAGATTGGCTAGTTTTCTGTGATTATGGTTTCAGTGTGTCTGCCTTCTGATGCCCTCTCACAACACCTACCATCTTACTTGGGTTTCTCTTACCTTGGACGTGGGGTATCCCTTCATGGCTGCTCCAGCAAAGCGCAGCTGCTACTCCTTACCTTGGATGAGGGGTATCTTCTCACGGCCACCCCTCCTGACCTTGAATATGGGGTTGCTCCTCTTGGCCACCTTCCCTGACCTCGGGCATGGGGTAGCTCCTCTAGGTTGCTCCTGTGCCATCTCAGCCTGGCACACTCGGTGGCTGCCCCTGACCTTGGGCGAGGGGTAGCTCCTTTTGGCCACGCTTCTGCATGGTCCGTTGCAGCTGGCATGCTTATGGGAAGGTTAATGTCAACCTTTGAGACAACTTATGCCAAGGGGTATCTTCCAGGACTGCTGCTTCCAGTGCCCCCGTCCCTATGGTGAGCCCCCACCAACCAACACCTCCACAGGAGACCTTCCAAGACTAGCAGATAGGTCTGGTTCAGTGTCTTGTGGGATCATGGCTCCTTCCCCCTGGGTCTTGGTGGGTGCAAGACTTTGTGCCTTCCAAGAGCAGTGTCTATGGAAGTCCTATAATCAAATTCTGCTGGTCTTCAAGGTCTGATTCCCTGGGGATTCCCAGTCCCTTTGTTGGATCTCCAGGCTAGGAAGCCTGACATGAGGCTCAGAACCTTCACAACAGATGGAGAACATCTTTGGTATTGTTGTTCTCCAGTTTGTGGGTCGCTCACCTGGCAGGTATGGGATTTGATTTTATTGTGATTGCATCTCTCCTACTATCTTGTTGTGGCTTCTTGTCTTTGGACGTGGGGTATCTTATTTTTGGTGGGTTCTAGTTTCCTTGTGTTGATGGTTATTGAACATCTAGTTGCAATTTTGGTGCTCTCACAGGAGGAGATGAGCACATGTCCTTCTACTCCGCCATCTTGAACTGGAAGCCTAAATTCTGGTGTCTGATCTTGGCTCAGATTCTTTGTGTCTCAGCACAAAGAATTCAGCGAGAGACAAAGTAATGGGTAAGAAATGGAATTAGAGAGAAACACATTCCACAGACAGTGTGGGCTTTCTCAGAAGGCAAGAGTCACACTTGTATGTATTTCAATTTGAGAAGTGGTTTTTATTGTGCTTTTATTGGTGTCTTTGTTGCAGAGATAATAATTATCATAGAAACAAAAACAATTATATATGCTGAGTGCTCATTTGTATTTCTTCTTTTGTGAATTGCCTTTTCATATCCTTGAATGTTTTTCTGTTTGGCAGTTTTTCTCTTAGTGATTTGTAAATTATATATATATATATGTGTGTGTGTGTGTGTGTATATATATGTATATAGTGTCATAGATGGTTAGAGATGTATTTTTTCCTAGATTGCCATTGCTTTTTAATTGTTTGTGGTGTTGCCGACATTTTAGTAGTCAAATGTAAGTCTTTTCCATTAATAATGTCTTTTTTAGTTTTTTGTGTTAGATTTTCTATATTCCAGATTAGTTGTTATTTCCCCCCAAAAAATAAGTTCATGTTTTTCATGCTTGAATCTTCCATTTGGAATTTGTGTGACCCACAGAGCAAACTTTCTATTTCTCCCCTTTCCAATACTTAAGCAAGTTTCCCAAATTTAACACTGACAAAACTATTTCTTCCCCAACTGGCTCTTGGTGCTTCATTTTGTCTTTATAGTAGACCACAGCAGACAATATTCATGGCTTGAAGCCATTCTCTGTCAAATCTGCTCATTTCAACTCCCACCTTGCTTAGCATGTCAGCAAAGTCTTAAGGCCAGCTATACTTGGTTTTTTTTATGCAAATAAACACAGTAACCTGCTCAGTTACCTCTTTTTATGCCTCTCACAAGAGTTTTGCAGTTTTCTTTTTCACATGAATCCCAAACACTGGTTAAGGTTATTCCTAGGTATTCTTTTTTACTATTATGAAGGGAATCTATTTCCTGTTGTTTTCTAACTGGTCATTGCTTGTACTTGAGAAAATGTTTATTCCTGCTACCCCTGCCTATAGCGTCTCTTTGTGTACCCAACGCCCTCTATACTTTCCCAACACCTGCTCCTTTCCCTAAAGGAGAGACTTCACAATGTTGTCAGCACATAGTAAGCGCCAATAAAAATGTTTATGTTGGGTAATTGTTTCTCCAGCCAAGACATATGTCTCCTAAGTATAGAGACATACACTCCAATTTATCTGGCTTTGTTTGTGCTGTGGCCCAGCAGAATTTTCTTTTTTGTGTGTGTCTGTGCTGTGTGGCATATGGGACCTTAGTTCCCCAACCAGGAATCAAACCCACGCCCCATGAAATGGAAGCATGAAGTTTTAACCACTGAGTCTACAGGGAAATCCCACAGCCTAATTATTAATAGCACTCTTTTTACTTGAAAACTTGCCCAACATTGAATGATCTCTCTAAGATATCTGTAAGGTCTATCTGTAAGAGGACTATTTTTTCTCTAGCTGTGGTGAGTCAGGGCTACTCTCTAGTTGTGGTGCCTGGGCTCCTTGTTGCAGTGTTTTCTCTTGTTCTGGAGCATGGGCTCTAGGGTGTGTGGGCTCGGAGGTTGAGGCTCCTGGGCTCTAGAACACAGACTCAATAGTTGAGGCACATAGGCTGAGTTGCTCCTTGGCATGTGGGATCCTCCCAGACAGGGATGGAACCTGGGTCTCCTGCATTGGCAGACAGATTCTTCACCACTGAACCACCAGGGAAGTCCAAGAAGACTATTTTAATAAGGTGATAACCAGTAGTAATTATAACACACACATCAGTGAAGGGAATTATTAAGGGGCAAGAGACATGTTTAATCATATCATGAAAGCAGCTGTTAGCCTTCACATAGACTTAGGCCTGTTATTGAGTCCCCTGATACCTGTTTCAACTGCATTGTGAAATTTAATAAATTATCCATCTCAAAAAAACTTATTATGAAATATCTCAGGTGTAGAAAAGTTATAAATATTATAACATTATAAGGAATACCTTATATTGATCTCTTAGGAACCAGAGATCAAATTGCCAACATCCGTTAGATCATCAAAAAAGCAAGAGAATTCCAGAAAAACATCTACTTCTGCTTTATTGATTATGCCAAAGCCTTTGACTGTGTAGATCACAACAAACTGTGGAAAATTCTTCAAGAGATGGGAATACCAGACCACATTATCTGCCTCCTAAGAAATCTATATGCAGGTCAAGAAGCAACAGTTAGAACTGGACATGGAATACAGACTGGTTCCAAATTGGGAAAGAAGTATGTCAAGGCTGAATATTGTCACCCTGCTTATTTAACTTATATGCAGAGTACATCATGGGAAATGCTGGGCTGGATGAAGCACAAGCTGGAATCAAGATTGCTGGGAGAAATATCAATAACCTCAGATACGCAGATGACACCACCCTTATGGCATAAAGCGAGGAAGAACTAAAGAGCCTCTTGATAAAAGTGAAAGAGGATAGTGAAAAAGCTGGCTTAAAATTTAATATTAAAAAAAAACTAAGGTCATGGCATCCTGTCCCATCCCTTCATGGAAAATAGATGGGGAAACAGTGACAGACTTTATTTTCTTGGGCTCCAAAATCACTGCAGATGGTGACTGCAGCCATGAAATTAAAAGACGCCTGCTCCCTGCAAGAAAAGCTATGACCAACCTAGACCACATATTAAAAAACAGATGTTACTTTGCTGACAAAGGTCTATCTAGTCAAAGCCGTGGTTTTTCCAGTAGTCACGTATGGATGTGAGAGTTGGACTATAAAGGACGTTGAGCACTGAAGAATTGATGCTTTTGAACTGTGGTGGTGAAGACACTTGTGAGTCCCTTGGATAGCAAGGAGATCAAACCCGTCAATCCTAAAGGAAATCAGTCCTGAATATTCATTGGAAGAACTGATGCTGAAGCTGAAACTCCAATACTTTGGCCACCTGATGTGAAGAGCTGACTCATTTGAAAAGACCCTGATGCTGGAAAAGATTGAGGGCAGGAGTAGAAGGACAACAGAGGATGAGATGGTTGGATGGCATCACCGACTCAATGGACATGAGTTTGAGTAAGCTCTAGGAGTTGGTGGACAGAGAAGTTGGTGGCCATCAGAGTTGCTGATGGATAGAGAAGCCTGGCGTGTTGCAGTCCATGGGTTCACAGAGTTGGACATGACTGAGCGACTGAACTGACTGAAGGAATACCTATGTACCTAGTACCACCAAGCTAATAAAAACATTTAGTTTAAGCCCTCTGGATAAACACCTCTTCCCAGCTGCCTTTTGTCCCCCACAGCTTATCCTGAACATTATGCAGTATTGTCATACTTATGCATGGGCTTCCATACATGTGGATATGGCTTTTCATGTTCTTGGTACACATGCATGTAGTATTGTTTTTAAAGTTTTAAACAGGCAGGTATATTTTTTTATCTTTGAGATTGTGTACATTGATATATGTGGATACATTTTTACTATTGTATAGCAATTTAGCATATTATTTATTTATACTTGTTGGACAAGGGCTTCCCTTGTGGCTCAGTCTAATCAACCTGCAATGCAGGAGATCGCCTACAATACCAGAGACCCATATTGGATCCCTGGGTCGGGAAGATCCCTGGACAGAGGAGCCTCAGACACAAATACTTACATGAACTGTTTTGTTCATTATAACCAGGCCTCTTGCTGGACTCACTTAAGTTCTAGTAACTTTGATTCTCTTGGTTTAGCAAAATACTTTCTCTTCAACAGCTTTGTTTTCTGCCTTATGGAATGGTTAGAACTTGCAGAACCGTGTTGGTGATAACCGACCACTTTATGCTTGCAGTATGATGTTGGCTGTTAGTCTGAGGCTACCTTATCAAGGTAGTATCTTTACCTTTAAAAGTTACCATCTACTGTCAAGTTTTTTTCTCTTTTGACACTGAGATGATGAATATCACACCGTAAGCATATCCAAAAGACAAATCATACTCAGTCACATTAGGTTATTGTGGTTATATCATTGAGTTAGATTCATTTATTTCCTTCAGGATTATTCCATCTGTACTCCCAACTTCCACACCCAACTCCCAACCCAAATTTAAATGGTCAGTTTTATTTTACTTTGATTTTTTTTAGAACTGATTCCTAAGTATATTGATCATTTCTACTGTATTTCTGCTCATCCACTCATTTAAAAGCCCTGCTGGACTCCCAGCCTCATCTCTTCACTCAAGCCTTGCCCTATCAATGGAACTCCTACTGTGTTGACCCTGATTACCCTCTCCTCAATTTTCACTCTCACACAGCCTTATGATTCAACCCAAGTGCCACCGACAACAGAAAGCCTTTCCTGATCTCCCAGGCTAGACCAGACACTTCTGCTCTGCTCTGTGTACCCAGAGATCCCCCTTCCAACATCTTGACACAGAATGATCTGTTTCCTCCTCTTGACTAGAAGCTCAATAGGAGGGTGGAGGGTTGATTCATCTGTCCTCTCAGTAGTCAGGAGGGCCAGGAACAGGCAAGTGTGAATGCCGGAAGGAAAAAGAAAGACTAGCAGCTATTCGCATCAAGACCAAGGGATCAGGTTAAGAACACACACACTACTGCTTTCCTAGATCCACACTCTGGGACATGGTCAAGGGAAAAATTTTTAAGAAGTAGAGCCTTAGAGAATGAGAAAAACCACACAAAGCCAGTACCACTGAGTTTACTAAACTTTTATTACTTTTATCTTTGAAGGCTGGAACCATCAAAGTTCTTAGATCAACTTTAAGTGCTGGATGGAGTAAAAAAAAACCCACAAGAGACTATTTGTCGATCTGTGAACAGATCTGACAAGAAAATGCAAAACAAAATCAAAAAGGATGCAAAGACTGTTCTGGGGAGCCAGTCAAATTATTTATTAAAATTTGTTAGAAGTAAACTAAAACATTAATAAATGAAATCAAAATTTTAAACTGAGCTCCAGACTTGAAACTGTTACAAAGGCTCAGGATATAGAACCTTCGGTTGGGTTGAGAGAATTCTCTTAAAACCTGCTGGTTTGTTCCCCTAGAGCAAGGCGGTGCTTTGTCCTTAGCTACAATCTCTAACACCATCACCACTCCCAAGTGTAGATGCCATTCTGAAAAAGATCCCCTCAGTTCCTGATGACCCTGAAGGAGGAGGATGCACCAGTGTGGTAACAAAAATGGCTTTCTGGAGAGTCCATTTGGATTTGTTCTCCAGCCATCTAGAATGTGTTCAAGAGGTGCTTATTTCTTTTTAAACTTGAAAAAAACTCCATTGTGAAAAGTGAGTTATGAAGAGTGCTCTTTATTTGAAACCTCCACAACACAGACGCCAATCTTGTCTCGCATTGAATCATTAGCTGTGCACATCAACACATTCCAAGCACAAATTAAGAATTGCAAACAGAACAAAAAAATATATATATATATAATTTTTTCCCCTATCCAAAGGTTTCAAGTCTCAATGCAGCAAATCCTTCTGAACACAGAATCTGAGGAGCACACTGTTCAAACAGTTGGGACAAACAGGTCCCTGTAAAGGCTACTTGCCTTTTTAACACATGGGGTGGGGGATCATGGACGGCATGGAATGGGGAGAGGAGGTGAGGAAAAGGGAGCCGGAAGAGAGGATGAGCAGCAAAGGGGGAACGGGTATGCGCTGGGGCAGCTGGGACACACACATGGTGAGTTGGTGGATCTCATTTATTGGTTTTTGACATTTCTTTCTGGTTCTTTTTTGTTTTCGGTTCCCCCTTTACCAGGTCCAACAATGGTAAAAAAAAAACCCTACAGTAGTGGGTGTGGCCCTTTTTAGGCCAGCCCAAAGCCTTCAGAGCACTCCTGGATGGCCAATAGTAGCATGTGGCGGAGCTTCTCAAAGCTCTCATAGGCAGGCAGGTCCAGCTGATTAAAACTAGGGAAAGAAGACACATCAATTCGTGATAAAAGATGATAACCAAATCCCTGTGTTCCCATGGTGCCCACCTGATTTCTGCCTGTACACTCCCAATCTTGTCCTAGCCTTGTCTGTCCTTCTCAGTCCCACTACTGGCTACCAGGCACCTAAAATATAACCTGACCCTATCACTCCTCCTTAAATACCATGGCCCAACCATGGTATAAATACCACCTCCCAAATACCATACCCCTTGAGCCTGAAAGCTCCAAGGAGGCATTCAGGGTCACTGGTCACCTTTGCTGAGTTCTGCTCCCTGCAACTTCTTGCTCTGACCATGCTGAGCCCTGGAATACACCTTGTTTTCACAGCACAATTTTCACCTGCAATGTCTCCCCAGCCCCACTGTGAATCTGGGTCAGCTTCTCATCTCAAACACCATCATCTCCACAAAAACCACCAAACTGTGAGCTACCCATAGATTCAGGGTAGCTGGGGCTAGATTTGGGTTCTTGACTACTCCTGACCATGGTAAGGGCACAGAAGTGGCAAATATGCAAGTTCAATTCAAATGCTGAAAAGAACAAACTCTTCCTCTTACCATGTGTGAGCTGAAGGCAGGCGGTCTGTGGACCTGTCATCTCGATGGATTTGAAACTTCTGAATGCCATTCATGCCTTCAAGGGCAGCAAAACCTTGCAGGGGCACCTTGGAAGTACCTGTGACAAACTGGAGGAACTTGGCACGGTCAGCTTGATCGAAAGAACGCAGTGCTCTCCAGAACCACTGGATCTATAGGAATGAACACAAGAAGACAGCATTAGGTAGAGAGCTCCTGGAAGAAAGGGGGATGGGATATGGAATGTTAGGCAAGTCCCTTCTGTGGGACAGATTTTATTTCTTCCATTCACATGATGACATCACCCGAAAACGGAAACTCCAGAAGAGTGAAGAGTTAGATTCAGGTAAGCTGAATCCCCCCCTCAAAACCCCCCTCCCCTAAGAGTACTGGTTTATTTGGTTGTCATACAAACTAACACTGCTTAAGGATACAGGGAGGGATGCCAGCATCAGCTCACCTGAATAGAGTTGGACTGGTACTTGTGATATTCAGTGTTAGATTTCAAATCGTCAATGTCGATTGTGGGCAGTCCTGATATGAGCAGCTCTAACTCCTGCTCAGTGAAGATGGAAATGAGGCGCTTTGGAATGATCTCATAGAAACCTTCTAAGAAAGCCGCCAGCTGTTTGCGGATGGCTCCTGAGGAAAGAACCAACAAGCCACGTGGTATCTGAACTTGCACAGCTGTCAGAGGTCAGAGATCCCTAATCCAGCAGGATGCTGACTGATCTGCCTACATCACGCATCACTGTTTCTAGGCCCCTGTATGAGGGTGGACGAAGGGAAATATTTTTTGGTCAGGTTTTTGCAAGGCATTTTTTATGCAAGGCATTTGTGGCTGGCATAGGGGAAAAGAAACAATGTCTGTGTAATGAGTGAGGCCTGACTTTGTCCCATATTGAACAGGTAGGGGGTCTAAGGGACATTTCCCCTACCTGTCATTCTCATCTGGCACACCAGGTGTACATATTCCTTCTTATTTTCCTCTGTTACCAAGATGTTGGCCCCATTGGGTTTGAGGTCACGAACTTCACAGACTCCAAACTCTTGGACCTAGAATACCCAAAATACCAATAATATGAATCAGGCTTGGTCTAGGATGGGACTTATATATACCTGGAAACACACCCTAAACACTGCTGTATCCTGGGCAAAGAAATGAAGCAAGGTCATTAAAAAAGTGACTTTTCTCATGAGCTCATGAATCCCTAAATGGAAAAGGTCAAGGGTTTAGTCCTAAAACATACTGTCAATAGTAAAAGGGAAAAGGGCATGGATAATATAACGTAATAAAAAAAATCTTTATGTAAAGCAATTTTGGGGAAGCGTAACATTGAGATTTTTTTTGTTTTTCATCTATCTCTATTTGTACAGTTTTTCTACAATGAAGTACCTTTGGGAATGATGAATAGTGTACTAGAGTGCTTTGTTTTTTTTTTTCAAAATATAGGGGAAACTAGTATTGTTTTACAAATTCTGGTTTTTCTGTCTCATGCAAATACTCACTGCTCTCTGACAGATCATGAGATTTTAAGACATCAAGATGCTTCCTTAGAAATATTAAGAGGTTATCCAATGTCAGTTCAAGAACAATCCCATAATGGGATTTCCTAAACTAGCTGGGGTATGAGACAGTCAGGATCTCCTGACCTACCTCAGTGCTGAAGGTGAGATCATAGCCTAGTGTGGAGACATCATTTTCCAGCAGATAAACCAGGCCCTGGTAAAAGTGGTAGTCTTCACTCTCCATATCTGTATATCTAGATAAACACAAATAGGGTCATGGATTGGGGTGGCACAGAAGCAGCTTAGGGATGGGGCACAAGGACCAGATTTCCAGGACTGAGGACAGTCCCAGGGTTATGCCACATCCTTACCTGACAGACTTGCCCAAAATGTGTTTGTAGAAGGACCTAGTAAAGTAGCACTCCAGGAGGCGGTTGTCATACACAGCTTTGGCCACGATGCGTCCAACAAACTTGAAGTAGCTGAGGTGGTTGGGGTTGCAGTGAGAAGATGGATTGATGGTGTATGTGACCCGATCACCAGGTGAGGTACGGAACAAGGCATACATAGGGTTAAACATCTCTCGAGAGATGATCATATACCACTCCCGCAGGAGCCCTCCAGCATCCTGCCCTTCTTCTCCTTCAAATACTATATACCTGTTTAAGAGAGCAGAAACAGGGATGTGCAGAAAGCCCAGGACAAATCCAATCTTCTGCACAGCATGACCTGAGTGAGTGACTGAGTGAAGCAGTAGCTGGGGAGTGCAGAGTCAGAGGACAGTGGTAAATGCAGAGTGCCAGGAGAGCCCAGAAGAGAGATGGGGATCTGGGACAGAAAAGGGCATCACTGATGGAAGAGATGTTCTGAAGTATCAGTAAAGGCTCACTGATATCCCAGAAAACACTAATAGGAAAGATATAAAGACCTAATAAGGCCTTTAAACAAGGGAGGAATCATCAAGTGGTATCAAAGAGAGCTGAGCTGAGTTTGATGTCTATTACGATTTGGTGGTAGAAGAGTAGGATTCAGTCTGTCTTGGAAGCTTCTCTGAATTCCTATGTGACGACATGGCTAGTAAGTCCATGCCACAAGGGGAGGGAGGAATCAAGTTCCTGAGTTCAAGAGCATCATCAAATGACTTCAGTAGGTCTGTCATCTCACTGGCTCCCATGACACATGATACTGCAAACTGCCAATCTCCTCTAGGTGGTGTCATAATCACCAGGGAGTGATTACCAATTTGGTGGGGTCTTGCAAGTGTGGTCTCCCTCAACCCAGGGTACCATTTGCTCAGCAGGCTTCCCGTTCCTAGTGTAACAATGGAGAAAAGCTCTTTGTGAAGCCATCAGGTGTACCTTTGTAAATTCCACAGACTCTCCTATCTGTATAGGAATTGTTGGGTAGCTCAGCCCAAGGGCCAGCTAGCCAACAGAAGACCAGTCTCATTGAGACTGGGCAGAGAATATGGAGGACAGCTCAGTGAGAGCTAGGATTCCTCTTAGGAATTCCTACCAGGGAGGGCAAGCACTTCTCTAAGTTCCCCTGAACATCTGGGCCCCAAGTAAGCCTTCACTACCAAGTAGGAAGGGTCAGAACCACCCCATCCTGTTTTACTCTCTGCTCTGGGTTCTTACAATCGATTCTTCATTTCTTCAGGGGATTTCCGGTGCAGCTCACGATAGGAGTCTTCAAAGACATGATCACGACGAACGTGCACAGCCATGTCTTCTTTCCGGAGTCCCTCGTCCAAACGCTCCAGCTCTTGGCGGAAATATCTTGGGAGGTAGGAAAGAAGGAAAATAAGATTGGGGTGGCAGAGCAAATTTCTGTTTGCCTGATTAGAATGAAGACCCACAGTGATGTTCCCCTCATCCTCCAGACACTTTTACCTCTGCTCTCCACCTTTTTTTTTTTCCTGGGGAAATGCCCAGTATCCTCTGGAGAAGAGAATGGCAACCCAATCCAGTATTCTTGCCTGCAGAATCCCAAGGACAAAGGAGCCTGGTGGGCTACAGTCCATGGGATTGCAAAGAGTTAGACATGACTGAGTGACTAACACTACTACTATTGGGAAAGGTAGGTCATTCACTACCAACTCTAAATTTTCCCCATGTCCATCATATAGGGGCCCACAGACATTATGGCATGGAATTTCTGCAACGAGCAGGTAATCATGTGTAGGTGCACAGAAAGGAAGAGAAGAGTAAAAAATGACAGGAGAGTTGTGGAGGCCTTCTCGACCCTTCCAAGCCTTGCTGTAAATATACTATGGCTACCTGCATCTCCTGTATTACCCCAAAGGATAGACAGGTATTTTAGAATTCATGTGGTTAAACAAAGGCTTGCATTTCTCTGATGGAAGAACAGAGACTAGGTTGAAGAGCACCAAGGGATATTTAGGTACAGTGGCACTTGGTGGCAAAGATGAGTCTCTTCCCCCTGCTTAGCACCATTCCAATCCAAGGGCTGCCACCGAGGAAAACTTCTTTCTCT
Organism: Bos javanicus; assembly: GCF_032452875.1. Lineage (NCBI taxonomy): Eukaryota > Metazoa > Chordata > Mammalia > Artiodactyla > Bovidae > Bos > Bos javanicus. The sequence continues at coordinate 93,256,744 of NC_083897.1, forward strand.
GGAAACATCACCCCCAGAGGATGTTTGGCTCCTTTTTGGGAGGGGAGATACTATTTAGAAAGCACCCCCCCCAAACATCCAGGGCACATACTTGCGCTTGACATCGAAGTCGAGGACACGAATGTAGTCTACCAGGACAGCAAAAGGCCCATCAGCGAGGTGGGTGGTGGACTGCCGTAGGATCTGGTTTAACACAGTGCGATGAGTCTCTGAGGGGAGAAAGGACAGCAGGAATCAGCACATCATGGGTCACGGAAGAAGGGACGTAAGTCAATCAGTCAGCAACTCTTCCTTGTTTCAGGGAAAAAAAGTGTGGCACAAAAAGACTTCCAGACCCAGTCCCTAACTCATTAGCCTCACTTTCCAGTACACACACACACTCACCCTGCAAATCAGCTGACAACAAAATACATGAAATGACCCTGTAGAAAAATGAAGCCTTCTATATTTAGGGGCCTAAGAGTTCCCTGTACCTGCAAAACGAAGAAACTTCTGTGTGTCAGGGGGCAGGCTTGAGGAGATGTGCATAGATGAGGGCTCCCGGGAGAAGAACGGGTCAAGGGAGGAAGGAGTGGCTGGGGTTAAAGGGGCAGGGGAGAGTGGAGGTGGCTCGTCCTTGATGTGTGCCAGCTGGCTCTCACGGGTGTCCCGGACAGGAGGCTTGCTCTCCCGCTCTGTTGCATGGACCAGAAAGAAGGCCTCGACAGCAGGTTGTAGCACTGGGGGTAGGAATGATACAGGACAGTGACATTTTACTTTATAAACTTTAACATATAAACCTCTTCCCCCTCAGAATCAAATTTCAGAACTACTAGATGAAAACTTGCAGGAGATACATAATGGTGCCACAGAGGAAGTCAGAGCTTCCAAAGAAAAATGGGATAGACAACCAGTTATAAAGATTCCCCTAGTCTAAAGAGTAAAAGATAAGAGCTACCAAAAGAGAAAGCAAATCTTTTTTTTTTTTTTCTGATAATGAAGTTGGGAGAAAAAATCCTCTCCTTTGAACTCTCATGGAGACCTGAGGGAGAGGAGTAATCTGGAAGGAAGAAAATTAAGCTGGCAGAAAGGGCCCCAGAATAGATCAGCAGGCCTGGGCCATCAGGCCACAACTTACCTAGCACCGCATGCTGGTCATGGGATTCCTCCAGTTCCTTTAGACACTCTCCCAGCATGTCCCACAGCTCATCCAAGTTCAGCTGCTCACTGAGCAGGGGTAACTCAGGTGGCCTCTCCTCCTTCTCCTTCTCTCCCTGTGGCGTTCCATCTGAGCCTAGACAGCACACAGAGGAGAGATTCAGGAAGCTTTTTCTTCATTCAGACCAAATGCATAGGCCATTAGAAAGACCAAATAGATTGGTCCACTGGCCACTGAGTAACATCTGAAAGCAAGCTCTAGTCCTACACTGAATGGCATTTAAACGGAATAAAATTAATACAAGAAAAAGTCTGTCTAGTTGCACTAGACACTTTTCAAGTGCTCAATAGCTATATGGAGCTAATGGCTACTGCAGGAAAATTCTACCAGATAGTGTTGGTCTCCTCATTGCCTTATCAGCTCCCAGAAGACCTATGGATTATTAAATGATCTTGTTGTTGTTGTTCAGGCATGTCCGATTCTTTGCAACCCCATGGAATGCAGCACACCAGGCATCCCTGTCCTTCACTATCTCCTGGCGTTTGCTCAATTCATGTCCATTGAGTGGATGATGAGTTGATCATCTCATCCTCTGTTGCTCCCTTCTCCTCCTACCCTCAGTCCTTCCCCAGCATCAGGGTCTTTTCCAATTAAACGATCTAATATTTTTAAAAAAACCGATGTCCTATGATGACACTATCCCACAGGAATCTGTTAAAAGGGTGCCCAAAAGCATTCTATATGAAATTAACCTTGAGAAATGCTGCTAATAGTAGCATCCACTGTGTTCTAGGACTGCTTTAAGTGTTATATATACACGTTAACTCAATCCTAACTAGGAACATTAAACGAAGAAACTGAAAGAGGTCCCAGAGATAGTAATGGGGAGACAAACACATGCTCTCTCCACACAGTATTGTCACAGTGTCTTTTAAAAAAATATTTATTCTTGGCCATTGTGAATCTTCATTGCTGTGCGGGCTTTTCTCTAGTTGTGGTGGCTGCTCTTGTTGCAGAGCACGGGCTCTAGAGTGTGAGGGCTTCAGTAATTGCAGCACCTGGGCTCTAGAGCACAGGCTCAATAATTGTGGTGCGTGGGCTTAGTTGCTCCATGGCATATGGGATCTTCCTGGATCAGGGATTGAATCCATGTCTCCTGCATTGGCAGGCAGATTCTTTACCACTAAGCCACCAGGGAGGTACCTGTTGGTTTATTTGGCTGGTCCATGTCTTCATTGTGGCATGTGGTATCTTTTAGTTGTGGCATGAGAACTCTTAGTTGTGGCACATGGATCTTTAGTTGTGGTATATGGGATCTAGTTCCCTGATCAGGGATTGAACCTGGGTCCCCTGCATTGGGAACATGGTCTTAGCCATTGAACTACCAGGGAAGTCTCGATATCACATATTTCTACCATTATCAGAGGATATGCTCTGAGATATTTTAGCACTTTGAAATTTATTAAGCTAAAGCTCTGGGTATGGTTAATTTTGGTAAATGTTCTATATGCATTTCAAAAAGTTTATTGTTATTGGCTGTGGTGTCCTGTATATGTCAAAATTATTAATAGTTGTTCAGATCTTTTATATCCTTAGTAGGTTATTGCCCAGAGCATGTGGGATCTTCCTGCATCAGGGATTGAAGCTGTGTCCCCTGAATTGGCAGGTGGATTCTTTACCATGGAAGTATCAGGGAAGCCCCATAGTTTCATTATTACCGAAATTGCAGTGTGTGCTAGGATTCTCCAATGAGGACCAGGTGGTGATGGTTAGTGATTTTAGTTGATTGGTACGAGTCTATCAATATACAGAAACCAGGATTCACTTAAACAAACGAAAACACTGAGTTTATGTATGTTGAAAGCAGGGGATCAGGCACCCATTCCATTAAGATTGGCTCTCCCTTTTGTTGGGCTGAAAATAGAAAGAAGTACTGACCAATGGACTGAGTATCTTGAGCACTGGGAGATGGCTGGTCCACATCCATGGGTGACTCCTCCCTTCGGACAGATGCCTCTGACTGGCTTGACTCCGACTGGATAAAAGGGAGACAAAGTCACATAAAGGGTGCAACTCTGTTTTCCTCAGGGATAGGCTAGAGGCTGTCCTACAATCTCTCACATATCATTAAGCTTGGAAAGAAGCCTCCCATATCTTCCCATATGGAAAGAAGTTTCCTTAGCTCTCCAGTACAAAAGAATGGCCTTCCCACCTCCTCTGCTTATCTTCCACCCCGAGCTAGCATGCTTTTCCAAAGAGCTCCCTGGATGCCTGCCATTTGCCTCCATTCTATTCCAGGCCTGAGTCCAGTGAGGCACCAGGCTCCTGGACTTCAAGACTTCTAGGAACAGTTTGTGTGTGTGTGTGTGTGTGTGTG